>NC_142199.1:17028125-17347916 GCF_026936395.1 Plectropomus leopardus
CGCATACAAGAGGAGATTGTGAACCCACTCAAGATGACCTAATGCAGAGAACTGTGTTGGTGTACTCTCAAATGTAATAGGCAGGTCTGTGTGATTAGGGATGTGATATATCATAGACAGAAGGAGGGCTGACAGGTGGCAGTGCAGGACTGGAGTGGTGCAGGGCATTGATCCCCAACCAGAGGTACACTGTATTTTTTTGACTGTCTTTTATTTTTACAAGTCATTTTCTCCCACATAAAGAAGTGCCACATGATGGGGGTTTGTCTTGGTACTGAGACATACACAAAAAGGGACGCAATTTATGTTTCCTGTTAGTTTTAGATAAACAGAACTAGCAGATGTCGAAATATGTTTGTTTCATAAAAATGACCATAAACCACACTTTGCCACACATTACCTTGAAGGTGGCTTTTCAAAGTCCACATCCAGGCAGCGCTCATAGGAGCTGATGAAAATCTCCAGCCATAACTTCAAGTAGTCTGGATCCCTCTGAAAAATGAAACAACAGAAAGAAATAGGAGGAGTAAAGAGCAATAAAGATGGAAGAGGAGGAAGCAGAGAGAGCAGGGTAAAGAAGAGAGACAATATAGTTAGCGGCCTTTGCTGACAAAAGCTGTCATGGTCAAAATGCAGAACTGGCTGGCAGCTGACAGGTCTTGTCTGCAATTTGATTGGATTTTGTGTGTGTGCTTGTGTGTGTGTGTGTTTGTGTGTGTGTCCTCTGCAACTTCTACTCTTTAGACAACAATAGGCCGCAAACGTTTTTGTCTCGGCGCACCCTTTCTAATGCTTGAGGCCATGTTTTCATGTGTCCGTGTTTAATTTTCACTTTGGCAGTTACCAGCACAATCAAGCATAAAACAAAAGGATGTAAATATCTGATTACATGAAGCAAAAGTAAAAGAAAAGTGAGACAAGATGAAGTGTGCGCTGACCACCAAGTTAAAAAGGGACATACTGGTTTATGTAGCTGCTACCAAAGTATGACAAACACGTGATGGGAGGAATGTTTCAGGTGAGTGTGTCTTTTTAGGGCGTGGAAGCTAAAACATGCACCTGCTGGAGTGGAAAACAGGCTTGGCGGCATACTGAGGGGGAAGTTTCTAGCAGCCGGCTGATCAACATTTCCTAAATTCCTGGAACAATACCCAGAGAGAGGGGACGGGATGGCAACGTCGGCCACAGAGGAAGGCTGGCCTGGCTAAGCTTGCTAGGTCACAGTACAGTTCATGGTGTAAAATCCCAGCAGCCTAAAGGAACAAACACAGGGCACCATATACAGGGGACCGTGTGGTAAAACTTCCTAAACTGTACGAGCTGGGACCCTAAATATGTGTTAGAAAAAGACTCGAAAAAGTCTCATAATGCTGATTGCTTGTTACTTACTGCTACAGAGGAGATTTAGCTCTAACATATCTCAATAAATAACACACATATGGTGCTGTGGCAGTTTATACTACCATCATTATTATGATAACTGACAATACAGAAAGGAGCTACTTCACACTTGTGCATGCCAGTTAATAGACATTCAAGAAAGCACTGTGGAAACACGAAAAAAATAATGAAAGAAGTTAAATTCTTATTGTTCTGAAGGGAAGTTTAGATTTTTCATTATTTAATACGAATTGACTGGACGTTTTGGTCTTTGTCACCTCGTGTTGCACATTTTCTTTTATGCTATTTCTTCACAAACGTGTATACCAAAATAATAATAATAATCAAGTCTTGATTACATTTTCATTTATCTAATCAAAGCAAGACCACCGATGGCGTCGACAGAGGTGCAATGAGACGTCAGGCTGTCTCAAATACCAGTGTTTGTGCATCAAAGCTTCAGTGAGAAAAATCAGCAATTAATCAAGGCTTAAACAATGGGGCAATGAAGAATATAAATCAGACGTTTTTGTCTGTGCATTTGAATTAAAATGACAATTAGCCACTTTGTTAGCATGCAGGTTGCAGTAACAGTCACCAAAAGAAGCCTTCTGTTCATATGATTTGCCAAAATTGTTGTGCTTTTGCACTATGCCAGTTTCCTTTAAAGAGTTCCAAAATATTTTAATGGGCAAAATTTTGAAATTCTTTCCATGGCTTCTCCAGGAGCAGTAATCACTTTTTTTTTCTTGCCAAACTTGCCAGATTCAAACTCTTATTTAAACATAAGTCTAGGTGGCATACATGAAAATAATAAACTTACATGGGCGACCAAAATGCTGACTTTGCTGATAGGAGTATCATAAGGTATATGCTTTATGAAAGTGCCAACTATGGTGTGTTCTGTAGCAAATACGTTTGCAGCAGAGGAGTAGGTGTCACACCACAAGGCTTGTGGGCTGCAGGACACGTGGATAGCGCAATACAGTTTGGAAAGCATTATTAATTCATCATACAGGAGTATTAACTTGCTCACAACCCCCCTCTAGATCCTGTCATAGAGACTTTGAGCCATCTGGAGGGTGTGAGTGAGCAATCTAGGTCAAGGAGGGCTGAAGAGGTGACAGGGGCAGATTACTACAACACCAGGCAGTGTAATGTGCATTTGGTATTATAGTGTGAGACCAACACAACAACTGACACTGCAATTTCCAGAAAAACACCACTAACCAGGTGAACAGAAAAACAATATTTCAACATTCAAACCATTTAGGAACTACAAAATTCTAATCAGTGGTTAAAAAAAGAATTCAGATCCTTTACTTCAGTAAATGTACATGTAATGCCACCCTGTGAAAATACTCGACTGTAGTAAGTATATTCAGGAAAAAAAAGTAAACTTATCCAATGGAGAAAAATATTTTTAAGAAAACAACAACGTCCAAAAAAAACCCCAAATTATTCGGAAAATAAAATAGAAAAAATTCACCCCAAAACTCAAAATTATTAAAACAAAAATTCAAAAGTCACATTATCAAAAAACAAAACAAAAAAACTAACAAAAACCTGAATGTCGTATTTAATAAAAATCGACTTATTGATTGATAAACTAATCGTTGATCAGCTTTGCTTGTACAAACTCTTGGTAATTTAACAAAACATATTTTATGACCTCTTCTTATGTTTTTATGCAAATATCTTAATTTGCAAAGTAACTAAAGCTGTTAGATAGATGTAGTGAAGCAAAAAGCACAATATTCAATATTTTTTTCCTCCCTCTCTTCATTCTCTGTCACAGTTGTTGAGGTTTGTAGCCCATATTTGTCATTCATCTTAAAAAAAAATATCCTGAGGCAAGATAGCTACCTATTAAGCTATCTCCGGAGAAAGAGAAACAGATGGAGAATGAGAACACAAAGCAACAAAAGACAAAAAAGCAAGATGTTCACAGCGTTATTGTGTGGGTCTTTTGTGACTTAAAGACTTAAATGCATTGTTTTTTCTTTGTACTTTTCTTTCCCCCAAATAGACACTGAGATGTCGGTATACTTCAAAAATGATCTCACACAAACAGGAAGAAAGACACATGGACATACTGTAGGGCAGGAAGGTGTGGGATGAGACATTGGGAAAATATCTGGGGGTCAGCTGCTTCTTGCATTACATGGTTATTTTAAAAAAATCCAGTACAAATGAGACAAACACAACCGTTTTCATCTTTCAGTGAAAGGAATTTGCTGTGTACTTTACACTTCTTTGCTGTAGGGCTCTGAATTGGCAAGAATCTGGCAATTCAATACACACCGTGACGCAGGTCAATATATCGGGGTATTCTGCAATACTGTAAGCAAGGTGATATACTGTAGTACTTTTTTAATCTAATTTTTAGGAAAACTGCCATAGTGACCATGTCACCACATGCATAAATGCAAGCAGAACAGTAGGATCTGTATTCACCACAGCCCCTCTAACAAACTAGAAATATGTTGTTCGGATGGAGTGGCAAAGTCACATGACTGAGGACAGATTACAGCACTGCAGCATGTGAACTATTAAATTGATTAAAAAAAACAAGTGTATCAAGTGTATGATATTTTCTTACACCCCTACTTTGCTGTGGCCATGTGTGCCGCCGAGCAGGAAATGTCTGCTGTTAGGTTACTGTTTGTTGTTGGTTTGTTTGTTGTCCGTTCATGAAGAATCATCTATTCCGCCTACGTAGTTCCTGCATGTCTACAAACTGTGTGATAGTCCTGCCGCTGTGAGGTGAATGGAATAAATGCAAAGAGATCTGGCGTTCTTAGACAACAATACATGGAGCCACTTATAGAATATTTTAAGCAACAAGCAGAAGGCCATTTAAAATCAGTCAGAGCCATGATTGGCCCCTGGGCCAGACTTTGGACATGTCTGCTGTAGAGTTACAGACAATTCAGGAACCAATTTATATAATTTCCCATGAAGCTATTACTCTAAAAAGGATCAATTATCAGATTAGGGTTTGAGAGAGAAGAAAACTCAACAAATGGAAAAAACTGAGTTTTCTCAGGAT
Source organism: Plectropomus leopardus (assembly GCF_026936395.1). Taxonomy (NCBI): domain Eukaryota; kingdom Metazoa; phylum Chordata; class Actinopteri; order Perciformes; family Serranidae; genus Plectropomus; species Plectropomus leopardus. Next base: position 17,032,558 of record NC_142199.1, read on the forward strand.
CGCAGTGCCATCTGGCTAAATAATGGGAGAGGGGCTGAGAGGCTGACTGCTTCTGTCTGCGTGTCAGGGAGGGAATCAGCCAGAACGAAGCAGGAAGCCAGCTCTCTGCAATTCCTATGAAGTCATCAGCTCTCCCTCTCTCTCTCTGTGTGTGTGTGTGTGTGTGTGTGTGTGCCTGTGAGACAGATCTGAACAGCAACAGCCACGTGTGAATAATATGTTCTGTTGGGAGAGCATGGCATGTCGCCTCTTTCTTTTTCTGTTATCTCCACCACATGAATAGACTGAGAAAAGCTCATTTACTCGTGCCTTCTGCTGAAGCTGCTCTTTAACTTCGGCGAAAAACACTGCATTGTCTATACGTCCTTTTAAATGCTCCTGCCAGAAAATTTGAAGATGATGATTTATGCCAGCAGCTTCTCTCTCGAGTGACTGAGCCTGCTCGCAGTGGTGACTGAATGACTGTGTGTGTGTGTCTGAAAGAATGTCCTCTTTTAGGCAGCAGCTTGGGAGCACAGATGCCCATTGAGGGTTTGGACTGTGGCAGGCAGGGACACACCCTGCTCTACATGGCTCTGTTTATCCACTGCCTTCATCACTGGCCTTACACACACACACACATAATGATCAAGTTGGAATCCTACCTCAACAAAAGTCACCATATCCCAACTCCAACCCTCTTGTTCCCCATGAGAAGAACACATGGTTCTCCTTTGTATATCCATCACCTTATTAGGCCATTTGCCAAGCTGCTTCATCACATTTCTAATGATCTGTTTAAGCTGACCTTTGTAAAGCTAACAAGGTCACCAGCGACACAGATCAATGCACTTCATTCTGGAAATTGAGATCTCCACTGACATGAAACAAGAGATGTGTGTAGACCTGTGGCGACAAACCAGGCTCTGCTATGTGATATCATATCCTTTCAACATGATCCCAGCATAAAGCAGCTCATAATAACAGATAATGATGGATCAAACAATCAGACAATGCCCCTCGAAAAAGGTGGGGGAAATTGCTATAACCATATAACACATAAAATTACTATAACAATTTGACCGGATATGTGTTCCAGCAATTTAAAAAAAATCCTGTCAAAAGAGATAATCCACAACATTTTCACGTACTGGATGTAATATAAGGCTGCTACTACCTATGCTTCATTATTGAATAATCTGGTGATTATTTTCATGAAAATCAATTAAGCCAAACTGGCCTGATATCTTTCAAAAACATAGGAAGAAGGCAATGAGCAATTAAGGAGGAAATTACCCCAAAATTAGCAATATAAGAAAATTACCTGTAAATTAGTTAAATAAATAAATAAATAAATAAAAATGAGACCAAAGAAAAAGAAAGAAAAATACCCAACAATGGGGAAATTACCTGGATAAAAGTGCTTAAAAATTACTTTAAATATGTAATTATGACAATCATAAATATATATATTTTTATATTCTTTTTTTCCCCTAGACATTTTTCCATGTGTTTTTAAAAATAGTTTTCTTAATCTACTATTTTGTTTTGCAAATTGTGGAACATTTTTGACGTTGAAGTTGCTCATTGACTTATTAAACATGTTTTTGAAAGAAAATGCACCAATTTGTTCAAGGTTTAAAGGTTTAAATACTTGTGAAAGGCGTTTGGAAGCAGCACTAGGAAAGTGATGTCACTCGGGGTTTCAAAGGGTTAATCATTCAGTCTTTCAAATGTCAAAAAATGAAGAAAAATGCTCTTCACAAATTCACAGAGCCCTGAGTGGCGTCTTTAAATTGCTTTTTTTGTTCAACCAACAAAAACCCAAGTACTCTTGCTTTACTGACATGGATGACAAAGAAAAGCAGCAAATTCTCATATTTAAGAAGCTATAACCAACAAATGTTTGACATTTTTACATAAAAACATGATTGAAATGATTTATCAATTATCATAATTGATTAATCCTTGCAGCTTTAAGGTAAAAAAAAAAATGCAAAAATTAGAATATCTTTTTTGAAAATCTGCCTTGCAAATGATTTATGGGGCAGGAAATGCACTTATGTTTATCAGTAATTACATTACTTGACTGATTGATCTATTATGCTCTGATGCAGTGAAACAACAGTCTCTGCAAGTGCTCCGCCCTGCCAGACAGGCGTGGTCGGCCAGCTAGACGGGTGGCTGCTTGCTTAGTTTGGAGGTGGCTGTGAGTGACCTGGTTCTGTGGAAGTGGCACAGAGTCACGGAAACCACAATGTTTTAAAGGTCCCCTCCCTAAAGACGGCTGTGGTCAATCTGTTCCTGCACCATCACAGCCCAGCATCACTGCCCATCAGTCAGTGACAACTCCTCTGGCCATGACGTCACTGCCAAGAGAGTATTTAAAGAGTCCGGTGGGAGGGGTTAAAACCACAAGGCGTGTCTGATACACCGTGTCCGTGACATCAGTGTTATTTCTAGAGATATTCATAGCACTGAGGAAAATGAGAAGCAAGACAGAATGAAATGAGCTGTACTGAGAAAGAAAGCTAGCCTGAGGGAGCAAACTTTGCATACCAGCACATAAACCAAAGCCTAAGTGTGTGGGCTTGTGTGTGACATTGTGTGTGTGTGCATGTGTGTGTGTGTGTGTGACAACAGAGATTAGACCGTAATAAGCAAACAAGCAGCAAAGCCGGAAAAAAGACCTGAGTAATCTACTTGAGCAAATATGTGAAACCGTGGCACTTTCTCCTCCTCTGTCGCCTCCAGCTCGCCTGTTTGCTCCCCTCCTCGTCTCTTTCTCTTTCCCCTCACCTCCAATGCTCTCACCATTCTGACTCCCGAAAATGCAGGGGCTTATGCAAATGACTATCGTTTCCTCCAACTCCAGTTAAAAAGCAATTCTCCATGCTGGGCAGGGTGGGGTGGCGTAAGACAGGATGGCGGTTCTGTGAATCTTAACCAGAAATCCCTGGCTTGTGGACAATTAAAAGGGAGTACGGATTTCTGCTCTAGAATTAAGATAGCGGACTCGGCTTTAAAGCTACTGAAGGGTGAAATGATGCCCCTGGCTGTTGAGGCATGTTCCCTGCGGTTGGGAATTAAAAGGGGCTTTTCTGCAGCAGACAAAGGCTTTAGGAGAGTAACTGGCACTACTCAGAAGTCTAAACCCTCCACTTTCTCTGACTAACTCTTGCTGTTGTTAATATACTGGTGGAGGAGCACCAGTGCAGTTTTGTGTCGTTGCCACCGTACACCAGCGGCCGGCAGCGGTTCTGTGTGCTTGGGGACAACACTCTGGCACAGACCAATGACAGGCAGCTAAGAGGATCGCTGGTTACGTAACGGTCTTAGCTGTCATCTGTGACCTCTCAGCCCTCTTCAACTCGGGGAAACAGGCAGGAGCGAGCCTTTGCAACTACTGTAGATTCTCATTATTATTATTTAAATTCATACATTATAAACCCTCTGATTGCTTCAGACACCTACTGATACACAGAATCCTAATTGCCATTTATAACCCCTGCTGTGTGAAGAAACCTACAGGGTCTCTCTTGCTTCTAGGTGGGTATACCAACATATCAATACATTGCAAGACAATTCATCTATATATATCACAATACCTGTGACTAAAGAAGAAATAATATCCCTTAAGAGGCAAAAGGTATTAATTATGTATTTATTCATTGTATTGAGGTGTCAGATTCACAGATTCTGACAACTGAGATGAAACGACAAAGTGAATAGTCTTAGCATAGTGCCTCGTACACACGCTGACTGCAAGTTGTCCACGACGTGTGGCATCATTTCATTATAAAACAGCCATAAACTGGCAAAAGGCCAAACTGTCAGAAAGCAGAACAGTTATGCAGAGCTTCCTGCTGTTGTAACTACTGTATTTTATGGAGCCCTGCAAGCCCACTCATTGCCAACATCACAGTCCTGCAAATATTTCACAATAAATAATCTTTAAGATACACCTTTATTTTGAAATTCCCATGGCACATAAGTATCTCCATTTTCATCCAAGTGCTAGCAGCCTAGCGCCACCCAAACCCCCCAAATCGAAATCATATCAAGGCAGACTTTGTGATATCAGCAACTATCATTTTTTTTTGTCCAAAGGATCAAGTATCATGATGAAACTTGCAGAACACCCCTAGTAAAAGCACATATTCGTGATTCATTTTTCATTTCAGTGCTACAGAGTGGGAAAGCCAGAAAACACCAAGATTTATTTGTCTCGGGGTAAAGTACAACATTCTCCTTTAAGGTCAAATAGAAAACTCAAATATGTGCATGTTTAGTTAAGAACAGAGAGGGTAACCACGAAGCAAGATCAATCAAAGTCTTAAAAACTTTAAAAAAGAATTTTATAGCATGGGTTGCGTACACAGTTATTTCCCATACAACTCCAATGCAGCACCAGTTAACATGTGACCTCCTACACACTCCTCAACACTGCCTTTGATGCCACAGCTGCTCACCCAACAATTTCTGACCTCATCATCAATATGGGAACAGCTGCCACTGCTGGCTCGAGACACAGCCTGAAATTATTGTTACAATGTCATATGTCAAAACTCAAGACATCAATTAAAACGTCGCACATCTGTTGGAGCAGAGACGCCACCCCTTCCACTCTAAGCACTGGCTACTGGTTTGCAAAAACGTGAAGAATAACAAAATAAGAACAGACAGCTGATGTTGAGCAGACAGAGCGGGATGAGTTGATACGACCCACGGCTGCTTGTAGCTTCTACTGTCAACAATACACATCAGACTGACTCCTCCTCAGAGAAGCGTTAACCTCTGACACTAAAGGCAGTGATGTCTCCTCTGCTTTGTCAATCATTACACAGGCAGATGGCGAGCACCAGAATAAAACAAACACCTTCCAAGTCATCAAACTGAGTTATATAATGCACCTTAAAAAGCTAATGCTTGTACTCTAGCCTTCAAGGAGGTAATTCTTAGGGACTAGTCGGACTGGAGATGTCCATATCTGATGTCTTAATCATTAATACAAGTGTAGTATGACTATGGAGCTCAGGACCAAGATTGGCTGTGAATAGACAGCTTTGAATAGCTGGGCAGTGAGAGATGTTGGAGGGTAATATGAGTTATACTTTCGGACTGTGTGCTATAACATGAACCGTTTCATGATTTTATCCAAAGCTAAATGATGAACAAGCTCTTTTTTGGGGTGTTTTATGCAGTATGGCAGTGATACTCAATACTGCCAGAGTGTATTAAACAGCATCAAAATAGAGCTTGTTTGTAAAAAAAAAGTGCCAGTGGGATCCCCCACATGCATAACAGTGGTGCTAGCCAGGGTAACGTCCTAAAATCCTAGGATCATCTATAGGGCTGCTGCAACTGGCCCCTGGCCCCCTGTTATTTTGCAAAAGTGGCCCCCAAAGCAAAGCAAGTTGAGTATCCCTGTATTAGTGCCCATGCTATGAACCAGCCTCAGTTGTGAAACTAATTACAGTATGAATATATATGAACAATAAAAACAAACAATGCACCCTTAAGTGGGACACGGGAGGTCTCAGAGCTTTCACACCAACATTCCTCAGCTGATTTAGACCACGTGACTGCAGGTCCTCTCTGCAGCCAACATATCCTGGCAACCCTCACATGCACGCTCATATACACCCCCACGGCCATACCTGACATTTCTGCTGCTCGGGGAGCGAGGCAGGCCGCTACACATATATATTTAAATGCATCTCTCTCAGCGTCTCTTGCCTCGCACGGAGAGGAATATTGGCCCGGCTGGCGGACTCTTGGTTCATGGCCAGGATGAAATGAAATGATCCTTCTTAACAGTGTAATGCTTAGTCAATGCAAATACACTCTCCTGCTAGAACAAATGCAGTGTGTATGCTTGCAGCAAGTGCTGGCATTTTCACAAGTGACTGTGACAAGTGTGTGTGCGGGCAGCAGCGTGAATGCTTCTGTTATGAACCCCAAACACCCACACACCACCAGCATTAGATATTCTATTTGTGTCAGCATTCAAGCATACATACTTTGCTTCACAGGGTGAGGATTATTCAATGTCATATCCTAAACTTGCAGCTTCGCTTTTAAGGGGTAAACACTCCAGAGAGGGTTGTGTACTGTGTGTGTGTGTGTGTGTGTGTGTTTGTGAGGGATTACGTTGGGGAGAAAGTGTGCAGCCTGGCTCACGTGAGGAGCGGCTCAGGCAGGTCGTTTTGATTGGACGCCAGGACGGGCACATGCTTTATCGCCAAGTGAATTAAATCTAGCCAGCAGCTGACTCAAGGGGTGCTGTCTCTACTAGAGTGTCATTCATTCATCTCCACTGTAAAAACAAAGCAGTATCTCACATGCACTGCACTGTTCACTGCAGCAGGGCCCACCACATTATGGGACCTTCCTATCATAAACTGATTTCACAGCCTGAGAAGACCACAGAGCTTTCCTGGTTGTGTTGCAGAGCATAAAGTTACACTACTTCTCTATGAATTAATAATTAATTTATAAACCTAATGTGTCCCCTACCAAAGAATTCCCCTGAATCTGCAGGCAACGTCATTAGTGTGGGTTTAACTGGAGCATTTTATAGTCTTAAAATGTTTTATATGCTGTTTTAGAGGCTTTTGGATCTTAAAAAAGATAATTCAGGACATAAAAAAAGATGCTAAACTTTGCCACAAAACAATTGCAATCAGTGGCTGGTTTAAAAATGTCAGTCAACTTTGAAATCCCTCACAGTAATACTCCTAGTAACACAAAACGTTAAAAGCCAAGAAACAGGGTTCCGATAGCTTAAGGTAAGCTAGATTTAAGACTTTTAAGGAGTTTTCTATTGCAACTTGGAGTGATATTTAAGAGTGTTGAATAAAGAACTTATCAGACGGGACCATATGAAAGACAATGACCCTATTATAATGCAGCGATATATTGTTATTTTAGCAAGGTTATCGTGATCATACATGTTTATTTCTCAGTAGTCTTTCTACAAAAATACAACCAGAACATACAGAAAAAATGTATATAGTATTAAAAACACAAATACTTCAGAATTTAAATGACTTCAACAGGCTAAAGTTGCAAGTATTCAGTGTGTTTCAAGACATGTCCAATAGCATTGACTGTTTCAGCTACCTTTTGTTATGGATGTATGATTCCATGTTTCCCACTGAATACTGACTTCAGTCTGAAGAAGACATTTTGATCTGACTTGTTTGGTGTTGTAATGCATTGTGCCTGTTCTCTGTATTGTTTTTATCTTGAAAAAATAAAATAAAGAGACTGAAAAACGAATTAAGAAATATCCCCATTACAACTTTTCCAAAACGACCTTTGCACAGTACTGTTTTTAACACAAAATAAGTCTTAGCGATTATTTACAATGCAGCATCAGAAAAATAAACAATGTATAAGATCCGATCTCTCATGTCTGATCATTTTGTTGACTTTTGAATGATCAGTTTTAAGTTATCTTAATATAAATTTTGCCCTTTATTTTTAATTAATGAATTCAATGCCTTTCAAGCTTTTTTAAGGATGCACAGGAACCCTGAAGAAAGGACAACCTCTTTACCAAGGAGGAAATGCCATCACACTGTCCATTACCTCACCTAGCAGCATTTCCCCTTGCTGGCTCAGACAAGACAAAAGTGGGAGTGTGCGTGCACAGGAATGCACCTTACCTTAGTGCAGTAGAGCATCCAGACCTCATACAGTCTCTCCTTGGATGCCATGGTGCCAGTGAGAGGCACCCTCAGGCTGTAGTGTCCACTGAGGTCACTTCCCTGGCAGCTTCATGCTTTTCAGTCATGAGCTAAACCTCTGCTGCTGGCCATCAATGCTCAACATCATGACAGTCCAAGGCGAGGTATAACACTCCTTCAAAGATGCAAAATGGATGTGTTGTGGCAAAAAAAACTTTCCAAAAATTATTCCATAGCAGAGGAGAGCTGTGCAGCTGGGCCTGTACTTCCACTTCTTCTGCTCTCCTCCGAGCACCAGAGGGTATTCCCAGCAGTTTTCGCTATCAGAGACAACAACACGGACTATTAATTATGACGGAGGCTGTTGTTTTGTCACGATCACACGACTGGCTAAAGTATTCACTGCTAGCAGCAACAAAATACCAACAGAAACGTTGTACTTTGAGCTGCTGTGCTGGCTACAAGCGCAGACAGACTGAGGCGATGGTGGTTTAACTTCACTGCAAAATACACACCATTAATAATGTCTGTGTGCTCTACAAAGACGCGGACTCGCTCGTGCTGTGACAGCCGTACAACGCGCTCGGTTATCCTCGGCTAACGCTACTCTATCACTCGACCTTACCTGGCCAAGCTAGCTAAAAAGCTAGCTGTCAAAAAAGCCTATTTCTGTTTTTTCAGCCTTCCTTTCTCCTCCTCCTCCTCCTCATGTGACACAAACGCCTCGTCCCCCCCGACACTGCCGGCTACACACGACTCGTCTTACAGAAAATATTTACATTAATACATCATAAAAATGTATTTAAACCGTCGAGAAACTGAAGACCACTCACCTGTGCTACGAAAAGACCAACTGTCACTGACGCCGTCTCCAGAGTTGCTGTAAACGTGTCAAGTTGACAACAAAGACGCCGCGCGCACAACCAACGGCAACTTCCGGTCCACGTCCGTTTTGATTTGTTTCAAAATAAGAGCTGAAAGAAAAACAGCTCATTCAGTGCACTGATTTAACAATGAAAAAGATGCTGTTTCATTTCTTTCTTACTGTTTCTACAATGTTGCACTTCCCAGAAACTGATATTTGATCACAAAGATATACACTGTGCTTGAAGATATTTTTAGGGACTGTTCTTTATTTATCAGAGGAGGGGAGGTGGCTAAGGTGTGACTTCCTTTTTTGTTTATAGTGATAATTTTGGTTTCCAGTTATCATATAGGGCATAATTTTGGTTATTTGGGGCTTTTGCCTTTATTGTCACTACACATGAAGCATTTAATCTACCAACTGAGTTACTGGGCACAACAACTTTAAAAAGTTTTAAAGGAAACATGCCTTAATGCAGTAACATAAATACAAAATACAGCTATTTAAAAGTGGTTTGGGGATACAATACAGAAAACCCTGCATATCAACTTGCATGTTTTTGTCCAAGGCTTTAGTGAGTTTGCCTACCAAGGGGTTTGAACCTCTGACCTTAACACTGAGAAGTGTGGTGTCAAGCCAGGAATTGAACCCATGACCACTGCAGCAAAGATATTGTCTCTACACATGAAGCACTGACTCTACCAACTGCGCTACTGGACACATCAATTTTAACATTATTTAAAGAAAACATGCCTTCATGCAGTAACATAAATACAAAATACAGCTATTCAAAAGTGCTTTGCCCATAACCTCAGCCAAAAATTAAAATAAAATAATCAAAAAACAAAAAAACACAAGTCACACCCCAATGTTTCAAAAATTATTTAACATGACTATCTGGCTGGTCATGGTATATAAAATTGTGGGCAGATTGGGACCCTTTTTTTAATTGGTAATGGTGTGTTTTTTTTAAAATAATGGGCTAATACTGCAATTAGGATTAATTTAGAGGGATTTTTTGCCTTTATTCGACGGGACGAAGATAAAACAGCTTCAGTGTGAAAGAGAGACTAACATGCAGCAAATAGATGGCGCTGTAGTCGAAACCTCGGCCACAGAGGCGACTAAAACCAGCCTCTCAGTAATTGGCAGCCTCTCTATCAACTAAGCTACAGGGCACTCGAGAAAATCTGCAATATAAAACTAGAAGTTTTAATTTGGTAGGGAAACCGGATGCATACTACACTGCAGCAATTGGCACAAAAACACAACTAACCAAGTCAACAAATTCAGGATTAAACTGCAGTTTCAGTACAATATGCGTGTTTCTTTTATATGGTATTTAGTTTGTGGGAAATAAATAGTGGATTGCGTGTCTTTAGATATGTCTCATAACACTGGGCGTCCTCGCTGCAGTTTGTCCTCTTCACGTTGTGGATGTGGAGCTGAGGTGCTGGACTCTGGCTGCAGGGCTCCTTCAGTGATTTGTGGTGTTCTGTCGCCAACTAGTGGAGCATCGGAGAGCTGCTATACATTAATAGAGTAATGTCTGTGTTTTCTGCGACAAAACGTGTTTTATTTCAACAGATAGTGGTTATTTCAGATGTTTTTTTTTTGTTTTTTTTTTAAAAAAAGCACCATTTATCAGGGTGCAAAGAAGATTGCAAGCATCTGAATGCTCGTTTCGCTTTTTTAATAGACAGGAAGGAAAACATTGAATATGGATTATGAACCTCAGTGAAAGATGGTTTAGCAAAGTGTTCAATAACTCATCTGGTAGAGCAGGTGTCTCATATACAAGAGCGTTATCTTTTGCTGCATTTGTCTCTCTCTGTCCCCCTTTAATTCTTATAATTTGTCCAATCAAACACAGATGAAAAGCCTTAAAAATAATCTTAAAGAAGAAAATGTGTTTTGCTTAACTATATTTGTAAGTAAAATTTATTTGATTCAAGATCTGGAGTGCATCCCTTTTCCATTGATTTATATAAAATTGTGCTTCTATGTAACAAATGTCAAATTATCCTTCATAAAACCCATTTTATAGACTTGCATTTACTTATTTTGATTTGTTTTAATTTGTTTTTTAATGAATCTTTATATATTATATAGAGTCCAACAGTTATCAGAAAATAACAGCCTCCCAGATTTACCTGTAAAGATGAAGTTGTCCCCGTCTTGTTGGGCTGTCGGGTTTGGAAATCTCCTCACACACACAGAAGAAGCTGTCATCATCTTCTCTCCTCTATGTGCACAAATCCAAACATTTGCAGACAGGTGTGAGATTATATGAACATTTTTTCCATATAAAGCAAAATATTTAGGTGGGCAACAACTATTTATAGGCATTCATTATAATCAGGGTTCCCACATTTTTTCATCAACAAAATTTCAAAAACGTTTCCATCACTTTTCAAGGACTTAAAACAGGAAATATTATTTTTCTTGCCCCACCTAGGCAGCAGTTTTCTAAAATATCAAATTCAAAATCTATTGAAAAATAATTTCAGCTGGCTGGCGCATATGAAAAGAGAACGTCAGAAAATAAAATAAACTTACTTGATAATAAAAATAACCCATCGATGCGAATTAGCTACTGTGGCAATGTCATTCCACGCAGCAAAATTTCATGACTTTCAATGATTTTTACAAACTCTATGGCTGTGGGAACCCTGTATAATATACAGTTTGCTTGCAATTGTTTACATGTTGTCTGTATAACGTAGTAAAGCCTTAAATAAAGTCCTTTTACAGTCTATGTTCCAGGATCCATAAAGTATCAGGTATTAAAGGAGAATAATGGAGTACTTCACAATGGGGCTTCTGTAAAAAAAACAAAAAACAACAAAAAACCAACAACAAACAAAAAACTTACATAACGTACACCCAACATATTTATATCAAAACAAATGTTTTAAAAAAGCAATCAAGGCTAACAGGTGTAGAAATCAACTTTTGTATATTCATATACATCATTTATAATATGTGTATATATATACAGTATAATATAAGGCTCGTACAGCTACCATGTCTGATATGTACTGCGGGTCACAGTTCTCATACACAGTACACATAAATCACAGTTACAAATAAATCACCATGTTCAGAATGCAGGTTTCATTAAAACAAAAAGGCATTGTTGGAGAAGTGGTCACAGCGCACAGTAGAAATACTCTTTTGGCGAATTACTGACAATAAGGGCAGGGACGGTTTCGATCTACTGATGATTTTTCTAGCTCCTACATGGGACAATAGATACACTCTACGTTATAATAAGTTCTGTTCTATTGTTCATGTGCTCGCTTTTTCGGAGCCTAGTTTGCACCGTATTTGCTCAACGTGACAACAAACATGACTATACAAAGTAAAAAAAGTGCATATAGGTTCAGACATACAGCAAAAATGTATTCACAGATTTAATTGTGGACTTTTTTTTTTTTTACATTTTTGAAATCTAGTCATCAGTTTTTTGAGGCACTGGGACCTTAATTTTGAAGGAGTGTGTAGTCTTTTGTTAAATTTTGATTCAAATACTATATTCATACTGGAACCATTGTTCCCATAACTTGGTATAATCAAATATAATGTTGCCATGTTGTTCGTAACAGCTTGAACCTGATTTTTTCATCTATATTTGTTATGTTTTGGCAAATTGCACCGATCACTGAATTTCTTAGATACTGGAAAATAATTAAAAGTGTCAGGATTCTCAGGCTGCAATTGTAGATTTCTATTTTTAGATTTTTTTTTAGATGTAGATTTATATTTATTTATTGTGGATTTACAGATGCTTGTTCACCACAGAAATCAGAGATTATGATATCCTCGCAAAAAGTGTAATTCACAGTGAATCTAAAAATATGTGCATCGTGTCTGTGTGTTCAGATTTGACTGAGTCGTGACTGAGAAGGAAATTTCTGCTCAAGCCTCACATTTCTGTTACATTTGAATATATATGCACATGTGCTGTAAATATCTTTTTATGTACCTCAGTATTCACTATTCACAGTCTGAAAACATAATACTGTAAAGGAAAAATCCACCCTTGCATACACTTCAGGGGTTATTTTCTCGGTACTTTTTAAGATTTAACATTTTGGTGTATTAACGTCTTTTTTTTATATTTAGCTAGCAAGGTTCTCCTTTTTTTGAATGCTTTTAGAGGAGAACAGGTACAATAGCCACCTAAAAACTGACCATTAACCATTGAAAAATTAAAGTACTTCATAAAAACAACGTTTCCTGTACAAATTACTGTTTTCAAAGAAGTATTTCTGGGTGGACTTTTCCTTTAACTCACAGTTGACTTTTATCTCAGAGGAAGTGCGTGATTTTTCGTTTTCTTTTGTTCTGTGACTCGTTGACAGTCCATTATGATATTTGATCGGAGCAGCATCTTTGATCCAGCGCTTTCACAGTCTCATCACCTTCCCATGACTCCACACACGCATCAGACAAACATATAAAAAAACCTACAAAACTACTTAAAAAAGGCTCAGAGAGTCGGGTTAATCATACAAAATAAAAGCACAGTAGAATTTGGCTTCATTGCTTCGCTTTGATTGTCTCGTGTTTGGCTTGCTAGTCAGGATTTGAAGATGTATGGACGGGGTGTTGAGGTTAGGAGAAGTCCCACACGGCCTCAGTGGTGTCGGTCGGGGTTGATGTCGGAGCGTGGCAGGACGGGGCGGGGGGACAGGATACTGGAGTGTCCTCAGGGCTGGTGAGGGGCACTGCTGGGTACATGAGGCTGAGGAAGGTGTCTCTGGTGTGCCTCTTCACCTGCCGACACAGCGCCGCTTTAACACCAGCACATCCAACTGTATCACTGCTTTTTACAATTTTCTCAATAAATAAACTTGACTCATAAACCCACCTGCTTGAAGAAGGCGTGGGTCAACAGTGTAGATGCTGACGGTCTGTGGAAGACAAAACGGGACAAACATTTGCATCCAGGTCTGTGTGCTGTGTATGAACATACAGTAATTATATCCATTGTCAAATGAAGTATTTTCTTTCTGCTGAGTTAAAACCACCAATCGTGTCACCTGTGTCAAAAGGAAGCCTGTGGATACTGATGGACGAGAGGCTTGTAATCGCAGTTTTAGGTGAGCTGCACAGTGCTACGGTTGCCAGGCGTAGTTCAGTAGAGAGAAAATGGTTCCCACATGAAACTAAAGATGTTCCAATACCATTTTTTCCCTCCTAATACTGATTCTGATACCTGAACTTGTGTATAAATAGCGCTTTAAGCACCAAAAGCTGAGTACCATCTAATTCCTGATATCTCCAACATTTGGCAACTCACACCAAAACAATCTCGATTAATAATTAGCACTACAGGTGAAAGGAAAAATATGTATTTTTGATTTTAGGGTGAGCTGTCCCTTTAATGTAATGACCTGCGCTCGGGCTGCTGCTGCAGACACAGCTGGACCAGGTTGTGGAGGGTTGCCGAGTGGTTTTTGGGTCCAGGGCTCTGAGGTCGGTCGGTAGGAGGGGCGGTGGCGCTGTGTGTCAGGCTTCCTGTGGCCACGCTCTCCCCGATGCCGGAGTCGACCCCTGACCGCGACACCTTCAGCCCCCCCAGCTCGCCCAGCGGGAAGGGAGCCACGTCCAGCAGGCAGCAGTGGGAGCCGCGCAGCTTCTGAAGCAGCATCTGAGACGAAAGATTCAAACACTGACGCAAACTTCACACACATATTCTCCTTAAGCAGTCTGGATGGAGGTGTTTTTATTACCTGAGTGGGGGGCATGTCCTGGAAAGGCACCCTGCCGCTGACCAGCTCACACACCACAATACCTAAACTGTAGATATCTGACTTCACTCCATAACCGTGCAGGTCCTACTGAGGGCAACAGCATGAAGAGAGGAGAGACGGATTACATCAGAAAAACACTGACACTGCTGCTTTCTGAAATATGTATCTTTGTTATTCAGGGTTCCCACAGTCATGAAAAGTCATAGAATTTCATATCATGTCATGGAACTAGTAAAAATAAATGAATGTGAAGTCACTGAATTTTTACCCCTGAAACCTGAGCAAACTGAAATAAATATCTATCCAGGTTTCAGAGGGCTAAAAATCATTGAAAGTATTGGAAAAGTAATGCAATTTTGTTGGGTTTGAAGAGATTATTATTATTATTTTTTTTTTTATACTTTATTGTGTCAATACAGCATACAGCATTCCTGCAATATATCCTGTTATTTAAATAACTTGACACAATATTTCATTTTAGTTATCTTTCACCCACGTGGCATGGTCAAAGTATAACCTTTCATAACTTAAAATACAAATACCCCCAAAATAACCAAAATAAATGAATAAATAAGTAAATAACATTAACCAACAACCAAAAAAAAAAAAATACACCCACACTTACAACAAATACCTTAATTAAATAAATGCACACATAAACGTGAGTAGTTGAAGAAGAAGAGAAGAGATTATTATAGTAATCTGTTCACGTATAGTGGCTCCAATATGTGTCAATGCAGGACGTCCCATACATTTATTTATTTTCTCCCCACGTTCCAGCTCCTCTTTCATGTGTGCCTGTGCGCTGAAATTAGGTTTGGGCCAGTGGCACAAGAAAAAAAATGATCATGGCTCCTTGAAAAGTCATGGAAAAGTTTAAAATTTTGTCCATGAAAATGTGTGGGAACCCTGATTATTGATGTTTTCACTTAATCTAGTGAGCGCTGACCTGTCGCAGTAGTTCAGGGCTGAGCCAGGGCAACAGGGCGGGGCTGTGGTGGGGCATGTCAAACACCGCCCTCATCCTCTTCCCTTCACGCATCATACTGTAAACACTGTGCAGCCCTGAGAGGTAGACGTGGCCCTCCCCTGACAGCAGGATATGACTGGCCTTCACCCCCCTGACAGGACAGGAATATGTGGACAGACAGTGAGAAACAAACATTTTCCAATACAGATGCATCTTATAACAGTGGTTCCCAACTCATGGTCCACTAGGGGGGTCGCAGGTCCATTCTGGATGGACTACAAGTGACTCGCGACCATGTCATGTTTGGGAAAAACGGGCTTCGTCCCACATGATGTGTTCAAGGGCCGTCAAAAATATAAAAATCCAACAATAATTTCTGTTAAATAATAATTTGACTTATATTTTTTTTATTTTGGCAGGCCTGTGGTCTGGAAAGCACGTTTTCTTTACAAATTGCCAAAATCTTTCAGAGAATAAAAAAAAAAAAACAGAAAATCTGCCGATAGTTTTTAAACATTACCCAGAATTTTAAAGGACAAAAAAATCACCAAAAAGTGTCAGAGAAAAAAAAAAAGGCCTTAAAACCCCTGGTTTTAACTACTTGCACTTAATTCTTGCGTTATGGTTAATACAACTGTGTGTTAAGCCCATATGTTATTTCCATTTTGTCAAATAAAGTTAAATATGCTGTAATATCTCCACCTTTAACCTGGACCCAGGGGCTGGACTAGTTGGGAACAATTGTCTTATAACATGTCCTGTCTCCTGTGACTGACCGGTGAACGTAGCCCATTCGGTGCAGGTATTCCAATGCTTTCAGCACTCCGTACAGCAGGTACGCTATCAGGGATTCACTCATGCCATCTGGGAAATATGTTCTTAGTAAGCTGTCTGCAGAGCCTGCAGGCGAGAGGAGAGGGAAAAGGACCGCTGAGGAAGTAATTCGAATGGAAAATCAGAAGTGATTTATCTGAATTTTCAGACAGTGGTGCAAAATGTGAGACAGGAGATGCAACAGCTTATCTGAACTCTTGCTGAACTTTCATTTCTTCTCCAGAGTTATTCCTTTAAGCTTCTTAGCTGCTTTTTCATTTTACCAGGTTTGGTAAACAAACCATTTTTATATTTCATCCTAGCAAAGCTCAAGTTAATAATTTTCAAGTAATTTCACTCGGCCAAACTGGATTACTTTAGTTATTTCTAAGAGTTTAATTAAAAAAAGAAACAATCTTCAACTCTGCCACGGAACCAGAAGTAACACCTGCTGCACAAATAACCAGTGTCAGCCGTCATGTAAACGCCAGAAAAGTGTTTTTGCAAAACATTATGACCTTTGACCTTTTCAATATAAAATGTCATCACTTCATCATTTTATCCTATTGGACATTTGTGTGAAATTTGGTTATAATTAACATATAAATGCTTGAGTTGCAGCCCAAAAAAAGTATCGTAGGGTCACAGTGACCTTTGACCACCAAATCCTAATATTTAAATTGTTGAGTTTAAGTGGATGTTTGTGCAGAATTTGAATTCATTCTCTCAAAGTGTTCGTGAGACATCGTATTTACAAGAATTGGACACACAGACAGACAGACGCACAGATAACCTGAAAACACACTTGCCAGCGTGGAGGCATAATAAAAAAAGTCACTGAGATGTGGTACTAACTGACCATAGGACATGAGCGGTGTGAGGACCCACAGCTGGCAGCAGGAGCTGAAAACCAGGCGAGAGGTCAGCAGGTTGGGGTGACGGAACAGCCTGGACAGCAGAACCTCATTCTGGGGTTTGAGACACAATCAGATAAAAACAAGCTGCACGGTTTAAAGTGTCTGATACCTTTTCGTGACACTAAAATACGCTTTGAAGAGAAGAACCACATGTGCTCTACAAAAAGTGTATTTTCTGGTCTGCAGCTCACCATGAGCTGCAGCAGCTCCTCCTCGGTGCACTCGTCCAGGTTGGTTTGTTTGACGGCCACCAGCTGGCCTGTGGGCATGTGGCGTGCCATGTTCACCTGGCTCAGGTTATTGAAGCCCCTCCCTGTGATATACAATATTGACTCTGAGTGCAGCAGAGAATTTATTGCAAATAATGGTCTGACTGGAGTGCATGTTTTGTCCTCACCCAGCTCAGACAGCAGCTGGTAGTGGGCTGGCTCAGGCGACAGCCCTGTGACGTCATCGCCACCTGCTGGCCCTTGCAGAGTGTATTCAGAACCGTCACAGCTCTGCAGGGACGCACACATACACACACACACACACACAAACGCACCCCAAACCCACATATATATGCATTATACATTTATCTGCAAGGTGACCCAGAGTGGCATTGAAGTGATTCAGCAAAGCAACTTGCTACACACGAGCTGTCATTTTATATGTGCATTAAGTCATCTTTAACCTTCATCGACCTCTGTTAGTGACCAGAAGGAACTGAATCTATGTTGACAGAACTTTGGTCCTCACTCGAAAGCTCTGGCACAGGTTTCAAACCAAAAAACAAACAAACAAAGTAACAGTGTAAGAACTGAAAACTTTCAGTTAAGTACTAATAATTTTCTGTATCACTTACTGCCTCTGTAGTTATACTTTTTACGCAACAATTTTGTGATGAGGTAATGTTTGAGGGGCTGATGGCCGCCAGGGGGTGGCACTGTGACACTGATCAGAGCAAAGGGTTGGGAGGGGGGGACGGGGGGAGTGATGCTTGCAGTTTCAGTGATGCAGACAGATTTTTGGGACACAGTAGTGTCTGGTTCTCTTTCAGCATCAGACGGTTTCAGGCGTTTCTGATGCATTTTTGTTTAAAACACACCTGATGAATGTGTTTTATTACTATGTTTTTCCATACTGTCCCAGCATTTTGTCTGTATTATCAGGGGGAAAATGACCTTGCACACACAGTACATTTTAAGTAGTTATAATTACCAGACCAACAACAAAACGTCATCTGCAGTATTCTGATGTCTCCACTAAATTTTCATCAGTTTGGAGGGAAAAAAGGTTTTCTAAATGAACATAGTCTATCGCATTACAAGCATTTTTATTTTTATTTTGCAGAATCCTGCAGAATATCACTCTGGATTATAAGTGAAAACTGTAAAAAAAAAAAAAATGCAAATAAAAAAATCTGCAGATTCCATTTGAGTCCGATAATTAGACTACTAAACTTTAAGCACTGCGTTCAGAACTATTCAAGAAGAAAACAATAAAACAGGCAAACTCTCTGTTGAAATCAATCAAATCAGTGATGTGGATTATTAGCGATGCTTTCAAGGGGCACTCTACTGATTTCACACATGAAGATCAGTTTTGTCTTCTGTGGCTCTGTAGGAGCTTTGTCACGTCTGAGAAAACAACCCCTGATGATGCCACGTCGATGTCGTCAGGGTGACCTTGACATTTCAGATGAAAAAGCTTGTCAGAAATTGGGAGTATAAGAGACGTGAACCTTCCACAAGGTTCTAATGAAAAGAAATAAATTGAGTTGTATTACTGGAATTATAGTATCCACTGTTTTGGAGCTCAACCCAAAAAACTGGAATATCGTGGCTGTTGTCATAATAATTTAATGTTTTAATTTGTGTGTGTTGTGGAATATTAAGATGATGGAGTGCCCCTTAAAGTGATGCCAACCACTTTAAAGGGACAGTTCACCACAAAATTAAAAAAAAATTTTCTTTTACCTGTAGTGCTATTGATCAGTCTAAATTATTTTGGTGTGAGTTGCAGAATGAAAGATAGACCTTGTTGTTTGTTCAATGAAGACAGTTTTTACTTTCTACCGAACCACACCCACCAGCCGTATCACTGCGGGGAAGGAGCTCACCTCACTCCACTGAGCGATTAACCCCACAGCTCACCTGAGGAGGACACTATGTATGTTTACATATCACGCTGTCGTGACCATGAGCCTGCCATCCATGAGTAGCAGCACGCTTCCTTCTGTGCAGTGATACTGTTGGCGGGTGTAGTTCGGTATGAAGAAAATAGTTCTTACATGAAACTGCTCACTAACTGGAATATGGATTATTTTGAGTAACGTGGACATTATCTCTGTGAAGAGACAATGATGTTGAGATTTCAAATGGTTATTTTTTTTTGGTGTATTGAGAGGAGAGTGCCACCTTGTTCTGTTATATCGGAGAGAAAGATCTCTACGGCAGAAATCTCCAACACTTGGCAACACACAACAAATAATCTAGTTTGATAAACAGCAGTACAGGTAAGAGAAGAAACATGTAATATAGATTTTGGGTTGAACTGTCCTTTTAACCGCTGCGATGTTATTCCAATAGTTGCTGTCTTTAAGGGTTAAAAAGATCCAGACAGATGATAAATGAACAGTGATGGAAGAGCATCAGTGTGGCGCTTGTCTCCATGCTGACAGCATCTCGGCTACTGACCAGAAACTGGTGGCTGATGTCCTCATAGCGCTCCTCTATGTCCAAGGGCTGGACCTGAGTGTGGGAGATGCAGGAACAGTCCTGGTGAAGGGGGGGAGGAGCACAGGTGAGACATGCCCTACAGGACATGGAGGAGTGGTGAGGAGACATGGAGCTCGGGGAGTGGAAGGTGATACATTGCCTCGGGAGGGTTGGGAGGGTCATTGATGAGGCATAGAAGCAAGCATCTGGGGCTGTGAGGGCACTTACGGGACGTTTTATGGGAAGTGGTGAGTGGAGAGAGAAGTGAGGATAACAAAGAGGCAGCTGTGTCCCAATGGAGCAAAATAAGAGCTGCATACATAATTAGATGTGCCCATTAGATGTGAGGAATGCAGACAGCTAAAGAGTATCTGATATTTTCCAGATGCAAAGCTGCATCTAAATAATATGACCTCTCATATAAGTTGCAAAAATACAAATTTGACAAGTGGTGCATTGCTATTCCTACAGACTGGTTGAATTTGCCCACCAGAGGCATCAGCATGAGCCAACACCTGATTCGTGACTATAAATCTACCAGGTCACTACTCAGCGACGGACTCACAGAGTAAAAAAAAAAAAAATAAAAAATCCATGCAGCAGCTTTTATATTCTTACCAAGAAAGACATGGAGTCCTTATGGCGACGGTAAAATCACAGGCTTTGGCATTCATCCGCTCACAGGCCGAGGGAGACGGACCGCGATGGAGGGAGGCAGGAGGAGGATGGAGCGCAGCGGTGTAATCCGAGACAAGCGTTGAATCCCCCACTAGACTAGAGAGCAGCCAGCATCCATCCAGCCTCAGCCATTCATCCATCCGCCCGCAGCTTACCTGGCTGAGTCAGCTGACCCAAACATCTGCGATTCACCAGCAGATAGCCGCGTGCTGGTGGGAAACTGTGAATGAAAGCTGGAAAACAGTGTTTGATAACACCCCCGATGAGATTTTAACATCTATTTAATGAGTAATATCCAGTGTTTGTTTGTCGATTACAACCTAAAAGTAACAATTTCGCAATGCGATGATTAAATCCACTTCAAGGTTAACCCATAGAGCAATAGATGCCATTCAAGCTGCAGCCCCGTACACACAGACTGATTTTATATTGTAAAATAATGATTGGATATATTCAAAACACACAAAAACTACAAGTCCAAAGACAAATAAACGTATAAACGTAAGACATTGATTAAACGTTTCCTCAACGTTAAATTGCTCAGTGGGATGATTAACTGGAGCCATTTTTGTTTAATCACAACACCGCTATTATCAGTGTCGTCAGTTCATGTTGGCGAGCATACACGATTTATATCTGATTTCGGGTGTTAATATTGTAATTTGTTGTGATTTTCAACACCCGAAAGACAGAAAATAAGGTCAACCGTTGCGATAACTAGTCTCACCAATGTAGCGACGAGCTTTAAGCTAACGTTAGCTCCGTCAAAGAATAGCTTTTGTGTTTATTTCCAAGTAGCCTGTAATGAAAAGCAGCTGCTTACCGTGTATTTACAGCAACTCTCGCGCTTCGACGTAAACAAGTTAAAAAACAAAGGACAGCCTCATATCCCTAAAGCGAAGTTTTGCATATATGACTCACAGCCTTTCATTTTGTCTCCAAATTACTGGGGGGAGGCGGTTCAAAAAGTATCGAGTTTTACCGTCGAATCACAGCCAGAAAATGTTTTTTTTTTTTTTTTTTTTTGACAGGACTTTTAATTTGACACAGACAATTGACGCGCGGTGAAAACGTCAGAGCGTGCACACTGTCGCGCGCTGATGACTTGTGATGCCGTCCCCAGTCCGCCAGGAAGTGCACCACAAGAAAAATAGTGGCCGAAACTGGAACTACAGCGACTTATTATTATTATCGTTATTAGTAATAGTAGCCGTATGAGTAGTCGTGGTAGCATGAAAAAATATTAGTATTATTTATTTTTTCAATTACACCCATCTGATTTCCTTGGACAACAAAACTTTCAACTACAGATGAAAACACTTAATTCCACAATGTAGGTTTTATTTCACCGTGTGGCTGTAATATTACAGATTGTCCAGCAGATGGCATCAATTCAAAACAAACCGCAGAAGGTGTCCTCGTGAGTGTGTGCATGCCAGCCTCCTGACACCTCTAAAGCAAAACCAATAGTTTTTAACAAGTAGTCTATAAATTTCCCTTTTTTGATCTGCAAATTCAATTATTTTATTTATTTATATAAATATGTTATAATAATAATTATAATAACAAAATAAATAATAACGACTTCACCTGCAGTTTTGATTTGTAAAATAATAATAATAATAATAATAATAATAATAATAATAATAATAATAATAATAATAATAATAATAATAATAATAACAATAATAATAATAATTATTATTATTATTAGTAGTAGTAGTAGTAGTAGTAGTAGCAGTAGGAGTATAAAAAATATTATTACTATTATTATTTTAGTACACCCTTCTGTTTTCCTTTGACGACAATATTTTTAGCTACAGATTGAAACACTTAATTCCACAATGTAGGTTTTATTTGACCATGTGGCTGTAATTGTACAGATTATCCAGCAGATGGCATCAATTCAAAACAAACCGCAGAAGGTGTCCTCGTGAGTGTGTGCATGCCAGCCTCCTGACACCTCCAAAGCAAAACCAATAGTTTTTAATAAATAGTCTAAAAATTTCCCTTTTTTGATCTGCAAATACAATTATTTTATTTGTAAAAATATGATAATAATAATAATAATAATAATAATAATAATAATAATAATAATAATAATAATAATAAGAATAATAATGATGATAATAATGATAATAATGATAATGATAATAATAATAATAATTATTATTATTATTATTATTATTATTATTTTTATTATTATTATACACCCTTCTGTTTTCCTTAGACTACAATATTTTTAGCTAAAGAAGAAAACACTTAATTCCACAATGTAGTTTTAATGACACCATGTTTGGATGTAATTTCACAGATTGTCCAGCAGATGGCATTACGTATTACTTATATTAGGTTCTTCTCCTAGCCTAAGGTCATCAAAGGCAGACATCATGGGTTCAGTTCCCTGTCTGAAACCATCTGGTATAGACACCTGGGGCTCTGTTCCCTGTCTGAAGCCACCTGCGAGATAAGGATCAGCAAGTTCCTCCACCTGGATCCATCCATCCCCGATCTTCTGTGCTGGAACATCAACAGGGACTGGAAGAAAGAAAAGTCATTAGATAGGCTAATATAGGCTTATTTAAACATAAGTACTGTGAATACAGTACTTATGAAAGCAAATCTTGCAGCCATCAGTGCATGCACCGATGCTCACATACAGAGAGAGACAAACTAGTGAGTGTGGTGTTTGAATACACAACCTTAGACTTCCTTGCTGCTTCAACAAATAGCCTTGTTAGTTGACAGATAAATAACTGTGTGGCCCTTTACATTAATGATTAACGATTGTGCCAGAATAATATGTAGGCTTTTCTTTAAGCCCTGCGATAGTCTGGCAACCTATCCAGGGTGTACCCCGCCTTCTGCCCGATGACAGCTGGGATTGGCTCCAGCCCCCCCGCGACCCTTAGGAGGACAAGCGGTTACAGAATATGGCTGGCTTTTCTATAACAGTGTAATAAGTCAATAGTGGTCAAAGTCTCATTTCCGCACAGACCAGTTGCTCTGATTACGTTGCTGTTTGCAGCTTAACAGGTTTAGTGCTGAGGCAACGAACCACAAAACCTAAATTAATTATGACATGGAAAGGGCCAAATAATTAACTAGGATAATCAAAATGGGTGAATATGTTCTCAAAAATTCCCTAAAATTAGCAATTGAATTGTGTATATTCTCCAAATAAATCAATGATTATATGGTAATGGAGGACACTGGAGGCAAAAATTATTTTATAGGCTTGACAAAGACATTTTTACTATATTTTCTGTTATGTTTTATTTTTTGGATGAGAAAAAAATGAAAAAATGATAAGGAAATCAAAATTGTTTTTTTGGTTTTCTCAAGATATTTAATTATCTCAACACAGGGCAATTTAATTCAGATTTTGCTTTTTTTCATGACCATAGGAACAAATGTCTGAATTGATTTTTTTATTTATTTTTTTTTTTGTGGCCGTAAACCAGAGATTATTATTGCTGGACTTTGTGAGTATTGTAGACATAAAGACGAGGTCTTAGGTAGGAATTTAAGTTATTATTAAATTATTTGTTACTGTAATGTTTGTCTACTCTATCCTGAATTTCAGCAATGTTAACATCTCAAGATACTGTTGATGAAAGAGGCGGTGAATTATATTTTATCTCTGAGTCCTCCTGCTGTATATATTATTATTTACTATTATACACTATTATATACTATTATTTACAATTATGAGGTCATGGTGCTTTTAACACGTGTACAGCAGGAATCCTCAACTCGCCCAGTATGTGTTTATAGGACATAAGGATGTGTCTCGGATTTTAGGACATTTCTCAGAGTTTATGATGTTTCTAGGATATTTCAAGGACTTAAGGATGTTTGCAGGATTTTCGGATGCTTCAAGGATTTAAGGACGTCTCTAGGACTTTAGGACGTTTCTAACTCTTTAGAGTGTTTCTAGGTCTTTAGGACATTTCTAGAATTTTCTGACTTTTCTAGGAGGGAGGATTTTATGGACGTTTCTAGGATTTAAGGACATTTCTAGATTTTTAGGACTTTTTTAAGATTATCGGATATTCTTAGTAGTGTATGAGGTTTTTATGTTTTTTTATGCACTGACATTGTATGTATACAAAAAGTACAAAAACAATTTCCAGTTTTAATCACTTTATTTTTAATGTAAAATTGTTGGGGGGGGGGCACCTGGCACCTTGTCAAGCTAAGTAGAGTATCACTGCTGTACATAAACAAAGTACAAGGTTGCTTGTGGCATCGGATTTCATTTTTCCTTCTCCCCTTGGCAGGAGAGGGGAGTGTGGAGGTCCAGCTGTGGGGAGCTCTGACCTTTCTTAAGCAACACTTTTGAGATATTTGTTTCTTTTCACGCGGCGACACGGCGGGGCGGTGAACGTCCTCATACATAAAACTGCTCTTACCCCGCTCTGCCGGCTGACGCTGTAACTCAAAACGAGCATTAAAAAAAAACTCAGGCGCACCCTCATTGGTGAACTTTCAGCACCGCACGTTGGACGGGAACGGAGCATTTTCAAGCTAGCGACGATTAATCCGCAGCTGACAGGAACATTGTCGGCTCGGCTTTCAAAATAAAAGAAAAATCCTGATAATGAACGGAAAATTGTGTCTTTTCATCAACAGAAATCTGGTTTATAAGTTCTTATATTAAATAAATGCTTAAATTTTAACCTCAGTACGGTATGTTGATCGAAAAGTCGAAACACGGCGACCTTAAAAGCTTTTATTTTTAAATCTACACAGGAAGTTGCACCTTGCCCTCTCTGACTCTGTTTTCCTCGGTGCTAATACGTCGGTATGCCTCACGTTCGCTGATTGACCACCCGGATCAGGTGTGGAGGTAGCCGTTAGCACCTAGCAGTTTAGCATTTTGTAAAATAGCATTTTTTTTTTCAAATGCCAGTCGCGTAATTTATGTAACGTCAGACCCTAGTTTACTCATGACGCAATGACCGTGACAGTGATAGAGTGACTTCTCGCAGCTAAAACAAGCTAGCTCGGCTAGCCAAGTTAGCTCGGCGGTCAAGCAACTTCGGGTCTCAAGCGAAAAGCCGAGAGCTCGACGAAATTAGACCGTGACTGCGTCTTCAGCGGCTAGTTTCTTAACTTCTTATCAACTTATCGTGTGTGGCGTTACTTTAAAATGGCTTTGGTAGCGGCGCTAAGAAGACTGGCTCATGCTAGGTTACGAGACTATTCGTGGAGGACGGCGGCGGTGACTTCGGGTGCTTGGCTGACGGCTCAGAGGAGTTTCACCACCGGCACACAGTCTCTGAGGTACGTAACTTTATGTAGAGCCCAGATACAGCGCGATATTGAACCTTAAACGTCCGTACGGTTAATATATGTCTTGTGTGCACGGGGCCAAACTCCATTTATAGAGCACGGGTGACCCTTTTTATCAGCGCGCGCACACCTGGCAGGAGGGCAGGTAATTAGTTTCTCAGGTGGTCTCGTTTACGTTAATTGACACTTTAGGAAAAAAAAACAGCAAAAAGCATTTACTTTACGTTTTAAATCATACAATTGTTTGTTCCTGCAGACTCCAAACTGTTTTTTAAATGGGGGCCATATTAGATAATGTTAAAATAGATGTGGGCCAGCTGCTTCTGGCATTATAGGGTTGTTAATAATTAGTGTAAAAATAACACAAACTAACTGTTTCATCTCCAAGTGATAAAGTATCATATTTTCTTCGTTTTGACATTGTTTCTTTGCTGTGTTCATGTATCCTACCTTGCAGGAAATATCCGGTGTTAGGTAACAGTTGGTTTGTTTACTGTCTGTTTATGAAAACAGTAGTTTCACCTACTTAGTTTCTACGTGATGCTTGTCTTTAAATTTTATGATTGTCCTGCCATCATTTGGTGATTAGAAATAAATGCAATGATCTTGCTTGATTGGCATTGTGTTTATCATATATTACATTTTTAAAGACAGGCTGAGGGCCACAATTGGCTCCCAGGCCAGAGTGTAACTTTTCTTTGTGTTGCATCACTAAAGTGTCACATTTATGAAAGTTTATGAAGTATGGTGTGAAATATACCAAATAAATTGTCTAGAATATCTACAAATTGACTTTTGTCTAGAAAAATCACCAAAACCCTGAAGGAATTATGGTAGGCTGAAACACTGATCAGATTAGGATTTAGGTATTAATGAAAATAGAATAGAAGAAGAAGGCTTTATTTAAAAAAAAAAAAAGCTTCACCTATAGTTTAACAACATTCAGACAACCTAATTAGTTCAGTATGCATAGTTGTATACATTATAGCGCAAATATCATAGGTATCTAAGTAGGGAAAATGTAAATAATGAAAATCAAATATCGCACAAATGGAAAAATGTATTGCTCTAATACATTTAGTTATTGCACAATGAGATACAGTGCAAAATAGAAAAAGGAGGTTAGTTGGGCTGCACAGTGGGTGTGAAAAAAGTGTGTGTTTGTGGGGGTGAGGTGGGCATCTATAATTGTGCGATTTCACTGTGAGAAAACAGCAGTTTGTGTGTTAAAAAGAGCAACAGAGTGGCGCTTTGTAGGTTTAACCTTGCATGAAGCAATGACTGAGGTTAATGTTATCCATCTTTCTGTTCAGGTGCAAGGCTTTGACCGAGGCTTACTTCCCAGGGCCAAACAACATGCTGAATTGCATAATGCCGAATTGGCCTTAAACTGGTCAACACCGTCCCTGTAAGCTTACGTCAGGAGTGCGCAGCTGGCCCTGACCTGCTTGTAACTGTCATGTTCAAAAATCCACTTGGGTGATCTAAGTTTCATGCAGGGATTTTCCAAGTCTGTGCATGTTTTAGTCTTAAAAGGTCACGTAGTGCAGGAGACGGGATGGAGTTTGATAATTGCCATAATTTTTTAAGCAGATTACACGTTGTTCTCCAGGAGGTCATTAAGTTTAATATTTATGGCCTGGGAAGTCAGAAAAAAGTTTTCTAAATGTGCGTCAGGGAAACTTAAATACAGGGTCACTTAGCAGAAATGAAGTGATTTATTAATTAACGAAAGAATTGGGTTAATGAATCTTGTTAATTTTCTTTTCCAAATCAGGACAAAATAAAGCGTGTCAGTGTGGTGTTGTCATATGTTGTGCTATTTATTTGCAATGTGTGGGAAGAGTAGAAAGATTTGTTATGTACCGGGTTCTTAAATTGAAAATGTAATTTAAAAAAAAAAAAAGAAAGGGAAAAGAGCATTGACTGCAGTTAATTTTGACCACTTGACTGGCAAAGTTAAGCAGATGAAGAATGTTAACCCTTGGCCTTGTTTACGTTGAACAGAAACGTTCATTAACTGCACAATGGACAAATGTTTCATTCAAAAGTGATAAAAATAAAAACACAAGGCATTTTGTCCACTGGCCGAGTGTTCAGCAGCGAAAACTTCTGGTTTAGCATGTTTTTTTGAAGAGTGTCTTTTTTGTAGGTATTTAATGTACAAAAGCTCAGTCACAGTGATTTTTAAAATGATATTTGAATCCTAATTTGTCTCACGAGAGACCCAAATTCCTATCTTTTTAAGTTTAAACCTAGTATCATTTATAAATAACATCATGTTTTTATTAACAAACAAATAAATTACGTCTTTTTATGTGGTAAAACTTTGAAAAAAGTCTTCTGATAATGTATACTCACTGCCACATAGGAAACTATTTTCAATTTTCTTGCTTTGTCTCGAATCATGTTCGGAATAATCTCCGGTGCTTGTTGTTTTTTTGAGATGTTATTTTAATTATTAATACATATGAATTAATGTCTTCTCTAATATTCAGAACAACAAAGTCATTTTTGTTGTTATTGCTGTTTTGTCCAACCAGCAGTCCAAAACTCTAAAATATTCTAGAATATAAGACAAAGAAATACAAACAGTCCTCACATTTTAAAAAAAATAAAAATCAGAAATACCTCATCAAATCCGGGGCGATTTTGGTTTGTTACAGTTGCTCTGATGTAAATTATAGAAGTATAAGTACAAAGTATGTAAAACATACAAATAAAACATGCGCAATATGTGACAATGTTAACACTAGTATATAAAGTATTAAAAAACTAAAATATATATAATGTGCCAAGTGTGTAAAAAAAAAAGAAAAGAAAAAAAAAGTGCCTGATGCTACAATACAATGTACAAAACTATTATGTAAAGTTAGAGATTTAAAATGGTTGTATAATGCCACAGTATGAAACACAATTTATGCATAAGGTTCAGCTCTAGATTTGTCATTTACAAAGAGGAAAAACTACAACGTTTCAAAAACGTAGCCTTTGATAACAATTTAAAGGGGATGAAATTCTCTGCATGTGGTGGCAGATGTGTATATGTCTTACTATATGACTAAAACTACTACAGTGTTTAGCATTTCCACAAAGCTGGTCTAATATGGGAGTAAACAGGGCTTATTGAAACACAGAAGACAGTATAGATTATTTTATGTAGTTTAAAGTTTCCCAAAGTGCGATTTTGAAGCACTTTGGCATCTTTGTTAACATTGTAGTGATGAGTTTTGACCACAAGAGGGCAGTGAAGTTTGGTGGAAACTGCCAGGGCTGCAGGACCAGTTTGCTTGCAAGATTATTAAATGTAAACTAAAATTGCATGTTGTGTGTGTGTGTGTGCATGTGCGTCTATGCCTGTGTGTTTCAGGTCAGACAACAAGGTGACGGTCCACTTCATCAACAGAGACGGGGAGAAGATCACAGTGAAGGGCTCGCCCGGAGACTCACTGCTAGATATTGTCATTAATGAAGACCTCGACTTTGACGGTTTTGGTATGTAAACACACACACACACACACACGTTATTGTGGGACAGACTGAGATTGAAAGGTTGCGATTGGTGTAATCAGCAGGCTCTCTCTTCTTACTCACTCCTTTTATCATCCATTGTTTACATTTCTCGCCAGGACATCAGCGCTTCTCTCTGGCATGATTGGACTTGTCTTACTCTGCATTGAGAATCATTACTATATATCCTCTGCAATGGAGGTACAAACGTGTGTGTTTGGTTTCAGGAGCGTGTGAGGGAACCCTGGCGTGCTCCACATGCCATCTGATCTTTGACGAGGAGGTCTACAAAAATCTGGGGCCCGTCACAGACGAGGAGATGGACATGCTAGACTTGGCCTACGGCTTGACTGACACGTAAGGAGCATTTTTCTTTTTTAATCGAAATTATTAACATTTGTGAGTGGCAGCACATTCACTCAGACAATACCTGTTAACTGGATAAATGCATTGTTTTTTTATGGAAATGTGCTGATAAAAATAATACCGTCTTATCCTTTAAAGAGAGGGATGGCGATGCTGCTGAGATAGTTCTGTTGTGGTCACGAGATTAGTAAGAGTTAATCATCCGGGGACAAAGGAGTGGACAGCCCCTCCGCTTACACCATCATCAGCTTCAGTGGGCGCGCTGTTAAAGGAGCTGCAAATACAACAGTGACATGTCATCACCTTATAATTATGTATTAATTAAAAAAAAAAAAAAACAATTGTGCTTTCTTTTTAAAAAATGTTACTCTGCATTATTTCATCTTGCTTTTTAAGATGCTGTAATCTATAATATATTAACCCTCTGGTATCATTTTTTGCTTTTGTTTTGGTAGTCCTTTTTTGGCCGTGTCATTGCATATTGCGTGTTTTTTTTTTTTTGTAATTTAATTTTTTCTAATGGGTCCATAATTCGCCGAGTCCAAACATACTACCACATGAGGCCATTAAGGACAAAAACTAAATAGCTTCCCCCTACTTTTTTGGGTTGAATCTTTTAATCAGCTTCACTCTTGATTAAAACTACCAAATATTTAAACATTCTGGGGATTAAGCCCTTTAAATGCCAGTTTGATTACATGATGTCACTTTTGTTGTTTTTTCTGAAACAAACAAAAATCTTTTTTTTTTTTTCATATAACGATCTGAGTATTGTTCCCATACGCTCAGATGTACGTATGTAGTCTCTAGGCGTCTTCGTTCTCCTCTCTCCTCCCACCCACTTCCCCCCCACTCCCTCCGTCAGATGCCTAGAGACTACATACATAGCAATTAAGGCACCTAGAAACTTTTTTTTTTCCCAAGCATTTTTTAGTTAGTCAAATTTTGACATACTGTAAAATGGCATTTTTGGACATGGTAAATAAAAGGATTAAAGGGTAAGTATGTTTTTTTTCCCCCTTTTTTTTTTTTTTTTCAAAGAAAGAAAACATGATGATGACACTACTAATACACTAAACATAGTCATAGAGCTCACCATCCAGGTTTTACTCTGCTGTGCTTCTCATTGGTGCTTTTCTGGGGGCTTTACTTAGTGCGGTCATGGTGCAGGATGGTCAAAGCGCACCGCGTCATCCATCGCTGTGTTTCCCCACCTGTAGCAAAGACGGATTAGAGGTCTGCTACATTAAACCATTCATATAATGTGAATGGAATAGATGGGGATCAAAAAACAGAAACATCCACAAATAATGATGCCTTTCTGAAAAGTCACGGCATGCTTTAACAGTGTCGTGGAAAAGTCCATTCAGATGAATCAAAAGTGATATATCGCAGAAAAGCATCTCCCGAGCATGTGGGTGGGGTGTGAGACAGGAGACGTAAAGGATTATGGAGTGGAGATGAACTCAGTAGAAAGAAAGAACACACGATAGAAGCCGAACTTCGATGACAGCAAAGACAAGACGACGCGTGTTCTTACGTCAGTTTCGAGCTCCTCTAGTAAACTTCTTTCCCCGCAGATCTCGACTGGGTTGCCAGATCTGCCTGACGAAGTCTCTGGAGGGCATGGTGGCCAGGGTTCCAGAGAGCGTAGCGGACATCCGACAGAGCAAAGACGGATCGTCCTAACCTGCGGATGGGAAATGTGGTGTGGTTGTGCCCGGTCAGAACTGAGGGTATGTGCACAGGGAAGACGGGGGGTGTAAATCTGTCCGCGCTGCTGTATCTGCTGGACTGTCTGTTCCTTTGTCCGTAAAAGCAAAACCTCCAAGTCACAGACGACTAGACAAGACTTTAAGAGTCAAACTGTAAAATCCCTAACCATTCGAGAACATCGCTGCCTTAGTGGTATTATGACAGAAACTCTAAGCTGAGACAAACAGCCTGGTGTAAGATTTCCCCATTGAACGTCGGTTTGCAGGAAGGTCGTCATTTATCAACCCGCTGACTCAAACGTGTTGCTAAACACCTCTCGTTTTTTGTCTGTGACTTTGATCATCCCGCAAAGTGCATTTTTCTTCTCTTGCGAATATGACTGAATTTCTGTTTTGAGCGTAAATTCAGTCACATTCACTGACCAAGGCAGACAGCTGACCGCAGCCAGTGACCGACGCGTTTGTGAACAAATTCAACTAACAGTTCTCGACGCCTTAGAGGTTGGGCTGATGTCGACACCCCCGTTATTTTATTTTATTCAACACATATGTAAACCCCTACTATAGTTGATCAGATCCATCATATAACGATTTAATCCCATCATGTGATTGTACATAGCTAGAACGCGCACATATATATCCATGTATAGAGGGAAAAATAATGTAATAAAAAAAAGAATCACCTTTCTAATGGCGTGTTGAACTGTCAGTTTTTACATGTTCTGCATTTTCTGTTGACCTACCAGTTACCAATAATGTTGACCAATAATTCGTTAATCAGGTAGTTTTATTCGCAAATGCAGATTTTTAGGCTTATTAATACAGCGTATGTATACATTTATATCGAACGGAAGCACAGACAATATAATAAAACAACAGTCTGGTGATCTATTCAAACATAGTTCATATAGCTGCATAAAATATAAAGCTCGAAAAACATCGTTGGCAACAAATAAGGATCAAAACAAGGACTACAACTACAAATTGTGCGACTGTGTGCGATGTGCTTTAAAAAAAGATTTTAAGTGCTAATGCTAAGAAGCGTTTTAAAAAAAACTTATTTCAGAGTTTATACCATTTAAAGAGCAAAAGATTAACTGCAGACAACAGTGTGACCTACAAAAGTCAGTCCTGTGATATTTTAGTACCGTTTACCTCAGCGGACACTGCAGTTGACAAAACGTAGTCAGAACATCAGCAGCATCAACCAAAATAAGCCCAGACTTAGAGGGACACTTTTGCATGTTTTAATCCGGATTCTGTTTTCCTGTTTTGTGTCAAAGTGACCAATGGAGACATTTTTTAAAAATTGATTCAGTATTGAGAAAGACCAAATAAAAGTACTTACTTTTGCCACTTACAGGGGGGAAATCGGGCCCAAAATCTGCCCGGTTATCTTGTAGTGCGAACCCCGCTTAAGTGAATGCTATATTTACAGCAGCACACTGCTCAGCTTCTGTGCCAGTGTTGTGGGACTGTACTTTATTAATCAGAGGAGAAGGGTGGCTGGAGTGTGACATTTTAATTAAAAATAAATACAAAATACCACCATTTAAAGTGGTATGTTCTTTACCTAAGCCACGACTTAAAAACCAGTGCTTTTTTTATTTTTTTTTTTCCTAAAATGCCCTCCCCATTTTACGGCACCCCTTCCCCCCTCATAAATAACGAACAGTCCCTATCCCTAACCACCGAAGGCGACTAAGAAACATGCAGAAAACACCTCGGCCAGTTAGAGTCCGACTGAGGTGTTTACATGACTTCCGATCGCATTATCTAGATGTTTTAATCTGATTGCAGTTGGACTCATGTGTTTACATTTACCGAAAAAGTTCAGTTATAGTCAGACTAAAACAATAACTAGACTTTCTCTAAAATCATTTATCCGTATTGAGCGTTTTCCACAGTGCAGTCTGTCAAATTAGGACTCAGTTAAAATGAGTCT
Organism: Plectropomus leopardus; assembly: GCF_026936395.1. NCBI lineage: Eukaryota > Metazoa > Chordata > Actinopteri > Perciformes > Serranidae > Plectropomus > Plectropomus leopardus. The sequence goes on from NC_142199.1 coordinate 17,065,769, forward strand.
CCATTAGTCACATCGACACAAACATGGGAAAATAGGGTCCAGTAAAATTAAAGTTTCCCTTAAATAACTTTTAAATGCAATTTTCCCTTTAAAACCACGAACTGTGAATAATAACAACCTTTATCTACAAAACTCAGTTAAATTTGGAGCATATTTGATCAATTTAAGACACTAACAGAGCTGCATTTACACTACGGACCCAGTGAAAAAAAAAAATTCTAATTATATCCCAACGCAACTATTGTGAGTTCATTATTTTGTCAAGTGCCAATGCAGGAAAAGAGTGACGCTGATTAAACAGTGTGTAAAATTAACAAAACGGTTAACATAACTATAGAAGTACACTGGGTACGCTCCTTAACCATTTATTAGCTGTAAGTAACAAATCTGAATTTTCAGACATAATTTAACTCAGGACAGCGAGAAAGTCATCTATGAGGCGATCCAATGATGAATTATTAATACGACTCTACATGCTCATGATAAAAGAAGGCAACAGCAGGTAGGTTTAATTGGCAGGTTTTAACTTTGGCCTTATATAGTTTTTTAAAAAACACATTTGTAACATTGCTTTAACGAACCCAATTAAGTCAAGATCAACTTGGTGCCATTCAGCATTTGATACGAAAACAGTCCTTTAAAGCGATAAATCTATCACGCCAATATCAATACGGTTACAAAGTAATGTTCTTCCTGCACGTGGAAATCCAGTCTCTGGGATATTTAAAGCAACAATGTTCCCTTAATGGCAATAAGCTCTCTGCAAATTTTAAAAAGTACCTATTTACTGTGTTAAATAAAACGTACCTGGTTGTCCCCCTGCTTGTGGTGGCAGAGGTCGCTACGCTGCGGTCTAATGAAACGCTCGTAAGCTGCCGTGCGTCGAAGGTGCTGAGTGTACTTACTTATCATTTTATTCTCAGGGTGAAAACAGCAGCAAGTGTTTGTTGTGTGTATTTCAGTTAATTGTTGCGTCGGTCTGATGTAGTTTCCCGTCACAATCAGACATAAGACTCTTCGGCAAACAGAAGCTGGTCAAAGTCTGGTTCGGCTGAGGGATCGCAGCATCTCTTCAGCCACTCCCTGCGACTCTCCACCAGAGCGAGCGCCACTTGCTGGCTGCTCTGAGGGCTGCTGCGCGGGTGAGAGGAGAAATAGTCCTTCACTGCTTTGGCGGCGCAGGGGGAGAGGCAGAAACGGGCCTCTGGTGTCGCGCCCTGTGACTCCGCCTCAGAGACCTTCAGTCCCGGGTCGCTGGGCAGCCTGGCCCGTGTGAGGGCGGAAGCTCGCTCTACCACCTGCCTTCCCGGCTCCGACCCCCGCCGCTTTGAGAGCTTGGCATTGCATCCCTCCTCCACTGAGTGAGACTTGTGTTGCCTGAACAGGGACAGAGGCGGCCCGCTCTGCTTGTAGAAGACGGGCAGCGACGGCTGCGTCAGCTCGGCCACTTCGCTTTGAGCTGCACAGCTGGAGCTGCTGATGTCACTTCCTGTGGCGGTGATATTGAGCTGCTTCATGGTTAGCGGCGAGTCTGACTTGGGGAACAGCAGACTCCCTGCAGAGCGGTGGTGGGACGGCGGGCTGGATGATTCTGGTTTCAGGTGTCGGGGCTTGCTGTGCTCCTGGCCCGGCCTCCGTCCTCCTGCTGCTTCTTTTGAGGCTCTGCTGGGGGTTTTGGGTTGGCTGCTGGATACTTTTCGTCCTCCCCTCTCACCTGCTTTTCCGAGACTGAGCGACTTATCGGCGGCTCCTCCCTGTTTGAACACAGAGCACATCCACGCTTAACTTTGACCATGTTGTTCTCAGAAGACCACTTACTGATGTTTCACAGCTTTTTACTGCATCTTTATGTTTTTGTGGCGCTGCCTTTAGTAACTCTGTCATCTCAGAACGGGTTGTCATTTTTTGGGGTAAACACACGGTGGATGCACAATATTGGATTTTTTTGCCAATATCTGATATACTAATATACAATCTATATATCCACTTTTTTTCCCCACTTAATTTGAGTGATCAAGTCTTTTCTGCAGAGGAATTAACATCATATTCTGCATACTTTTATTGTGAAGCCCCACCAGCAGATGGAAACATTGAATTCAATGCTTTTCAATGTATGGGATCATTTCTTGAATTGCATGTTGGCCGATGATGTTTCGATTTCATTGTGTATCTGCTTTATTTCTAGGGTGGTCTCTGGGATGGATTCTCCGATCTTTCTCTGGCTGTTCTCTGGACCCCGAACCCGTCCACGCCGTGGTTTTGGTCTGCTGGTCAGTCGTCGCTCACGTGCTTCTCGTGCAGCTCCACCCGTGTTCCCCACAGCTGCTGTGAGTAAAGTCATACACCTCTCCATTCTTCTTCACCCGGGTCCTGTCCTACCGGCACAGATCTGAAGGTGTTCAGGGGTTTGCGTAACGTGCTGACTCGCTCTTTGATTATTCTGTTCCAAAACCAATAATCAGGATAATTTACTGTTTTTTTTTATTTTTAAATGGAAAAACAATTAATTGGATCGTTCAATATGTGGCTTGTTCACTCTGTACGATGCCGTTCTCATATTAGTGGTGCGCCTGTCAAGATCTGTTTCCACTGAAAGATAAAACAGGCATTCAAATTCATTCTATTTATTTTATTAATGCCAAAATTTAAAGGGACAGTGAGGATGTTCTGAAGTGGGGCTGCAAGAGGTACTCCTCTGTAGTTGGTACACTGCACGCTGCAGGAGTGTCCACATGAAAGCGAAGCAATGTACGTGTGGACGCAGACAGAGCCAAAACGCTTTCAGCCACCTAAAAAACACTTTAACTGTACACAACATGCTTATATATTTGTGGTGGCTGGTGTGTGTGGCGGTAGCTGACAATGGCTCCCGACACACACACTCGCACACACACCAGCTGCCACAGCTAAATCATTGTGTCACTCTGTAGGAAACATTGTGCCACTTTACCTCTCTGACAGACAGTCAATCATTTCAGCTCCCCGACCTTCAAAACCACCAGACTCCACCGACAAAAGCAGTAAATTTAGGAGAGCGATAGAAGGACTTTATTTCCCTGTCACAAACTGCCGTCTGACGGAGAGGTAAAGCGAAGAAAATATTCTAAACTGATTTTTAACGTGGCTAAAATAGGTTTTGTTGCCGCACCGCCCACAGCGGTGCATTGCTTAGCTTCCATGTGGCACTCCAGTCTGCTTCTCCAAAACGGGGGCGTGCAGACTGCCATCTCCTGTATGTAACACTGCAGATGAGCACCTGATACAAGTCCACGTCAAAAGATCCAGACTGTGCCCTAAAGATCTGTGCTGGTAAACCCCGAGGAGGAAGAACGAAGAGGGACATGATGTTACTGTGACAGCTGTGAGGATTGTTGCCTGGTTACAGCGGGAGGGACCTGCATGAGAAACTCATTTACCGCTAAGGGGTCAAAGGTCGTCAACCAAGAGCCAGAGAAAGATCAAGGAGCCATCTGACCCCACTGTAGATCCTCAAATAACAGCTGATTAATGAGCCGGAGAACGACTGCTGGTTGACGTCGTTTTCAGGTCGCCGTGTACCGACGCTTTGGGTCGATGATCAGACCGAACCTCCACCCAAAGTGTCGTTATTTGACGACCTGCGAACGAGACAATCAACCAGAGTTTTCAATTAACATCGAAACTTCCCGCACGTTTCAAATCAAAAGCCTTCAAAAACAGCCGACGTGACATCCGTGCAGGAAGTGTAGTCTGACATTAGCTTCACAGCGCGTAGAAATATGTTGAACAGGAAATAACTGAATGAATGAAAACAATTTCCAAATCAGAGCAACAGAGGAGTAAGTAGATCAGGACTGTTTTCTACTGACGAAATCAGCGCAGTGGAAATGTGCTTCATGCTGAATTTATCATTACAGCTGCTAAACATGGAGGAAGTGAGCAGTCTGCATTAAAGCTGCAGTTGGTAACACATAAAAATAACTTTTGTCACATTTGCTGAAACTGTCACTACAACCACAGACATGAGAGCGATAATCTGTGATCAAGCAAACAAAAGGTTCCTCCTCCCACTCTGCGTTCTTTGAACGGCATCGGCTAGAATTACTGTGGCTCACAAAAACAACCAATCGGAGCCGAGGAGTCTCTAACGCAGCTGTCAATCATTTAAATCACCGCATGTCAACTGTAGTTGAACCAGGCAGCGCTGATCAAATATGTATTGTCTATTTCTTACCTCAAATGTTTTTGTTTTAAATATTTTTAGTGCACTGTTTGGCTGTAAATTGAGAACGTTTGTTTAATTGAATCGCAGCTGCTCCCAACATGGTGATGGGGTCACAAACATTCTGATTTTACAGCTTAACAGTACACTAAAATATGTTTCTGGTCATTTTTGAGGGGAGAAATAGAAAGTACAGTAACACGGTCTCAATTCATATTTGATCAGCGCTGCCTAGTTTGACCGCAGCTTAAGAGCAGTGATCGACAACTACGTTTGAGACTCCTCTGCTCTGATTGGTTGGTTTTGTTGCAACATCATGAAAAGACAATTCATAAAATCCTACTAATTCAATGCCTTTTAAGACTTTTAAGAATCTGCAGGAACGCTGACAGAGTAGGCAGAGGAAGTTTTGCTTTCACAGATTATCTGTCTCATTTAGTGCTTTGTAGCTGCAGCCACAGTTTCAGCAAACATGACATCAAGTTGTTGTTTTTTTTTTAATAAAAATGTACCAACTACAGCCTTACTGACTCACCTGCCAGTGACTGAATTTGACTCAACTCGATCTGAATGAACTAGAAATAATGTCTGCCTTTCATTTTTAATAATTAACGTTACCTTTTTATATCCACACTGGACATGAATGTTGAATTTCTATAAGCTGTTATTAAACTCTTATCATTCTAATAAAGAAAACCACAGATTATTTGACTCACCGCTGTCTTGTCGTCATCTTCCTTTTCCAAGTTGTCTTGTTGGGTCAGTGACAGCCTCCGGCCTTTCTTCAGCCACGAGTTTGGGTGGAGGCCCCTGCAGCCTTTCAGGGTCCCCCAGTTGAGAGCGTCTTTGGGCGGGGAGTCTTTAGGGGCCGGCTCTGGAGGTCCAGCAGGGGTCAGAGCGGAGCTGATGGTGAAGGGTGCGGAGGGGACGGACAGAGGGGGGGAGCAGGACGGCGGCTGTGTCTTTGCTGGGTGGAGCCTCCGCCCGGTGGCCCAGGTGTGGTCGCTGCTGAGGGAGTCCAGAGAGTCCAGGGAGGAGCGGGTGGGTGCGGGGGAGGTGGGGGTGGAGGAGAGGCTGGGGGAGCTCACCTCTACTGCTGACCTCACAGCGTCCCCCCTCCTGCTGTGACCTCTGCAGTGAGCGAGTGTGCGGCTGCTGGGCTTCTTGGGGAGCTCGTCTTCACAATCTTCCTCCTCGGCAGACACGCCGTCAGTGCTCCCCGAGGTGCACGGTCGGAGCTTGGCCGCGTACGCTATCGCTGGCTCTGAACGCCGCCGCTGTCTGCGCCGACCATCCGGGGACAGGGAGTCAGGGGTGGAGGAGGTGTCCACAGCCGGTGGATCCTGGGCGGAGCGGGAGACGTCTGCGTCCTGCCTCCTTCCTCTGCTTCTCCTCAGGGGGTGTAAGTTGAGAGCCTGCGGGCTGCCCGTTTGGGTCGGGTGGTTCTCTTGGTCTGTGTCCTGGTCGTAGTCGCTGCCTGTGAGGACAGAGTCCAGGCTGCCTCGGAGCGCTTTGGGTCTAAGGTGCCGCCTGCTGCAGAAGCCTGGAGAGCCGCCACTGCTGTTGTCCAGCTCATTCTCCAGACTGTCATAGGACGAGTCGGTCAGAGGGTACAGCCACGAGTCTGACGGTCCACAGAGGACACAGAGGATGTAGGAAGACGGTGACAAACAAAATATTTGCAAACAACAGTGCAAATGGGGAAAAAAGCGTTCTGAGCTCAGAGTGAAGGCGTATTTAGTTTCTATTGCACATACTGTAGGCAACATTTTTGACCACTAGATGGCAGTGTGGTCACACGTCTGTCACATATCGTCACTTCCAGCTGATTTCAGCTATTTTAAAGTCACGGTGGAGGGAAAATCAATACGAGCATCAGTGCGGGAACACGATTCTTACGTAATTATAAGCACAGCAGCCCGTTATCAGAGAAGAGCATAAGCAGCAAAAATAAACCGCAATACTTGACGCTGTCATCATCAGCAACGTCATCAACTCTGTATATCGTCAGAAATAAACGCGAACATCACCCAAAGATACTGATTCGTTTTGGACATTTACTCGTTAACTGGATACGCATAAAGAAGATTTTCACCTCTGCAAGTTCGTAAAAACACGCGTACCTGATCCCATCTCGTCAGTGTTGAGTCTCTGTGGCGGCCCCCCGAACAGCGAGGAGGGCTCCTCTCCCAGAATCTGCTGACAGTGTTCAATCATAAACTTCACCAGCTCACACACCTGCAGCGCACACACACACACACACACACACACACACACACACACACACACGAGGAAAACAGAGGTCCATATTAAACTGATGGAAGAACAAAGATTCATTAATGACAACAGTGGAACTAAAATCTTATTCTGTCAACTCGAGGCTAATTCAAAGTTAGGGTTTATTTTAGTATTATTACTATCGCTGTTTATTTACTGTCTTGTCCTTATCAATAGCAGTTTTGCACAAAATGAAAACAACAGGATGAATCTATTATCTAATCTATCTATCTAATCTACATTTAAATCAAGAAGCCAAGGACATTATCTAAAAAGTGAAAAAAAAAATCAACGAAAAAATGAACAGTGTAACAGCCGTGCGAGCATTGCTCATTGTTTTAGTGTAACTCGTCAAGGCTGAGCCGGAGCGCTCTGTCGCTCCTGTTCCCGACAAAGTCACGCTTTGCTAAAATTAGACGTCTGACCCTTTCCAGAAAGCTGATTTGAGACATTCCTGTGAGGAAAGCTTGATGTGGTTCAGGAGGTGTTACGATCACTTATTAGCTCAGGAATTAACAAACAAAAATAACATTCAGTTGAGGCAGCTCAATATGATACTTTAACCCAAAAATAACAGCCAGTCAGCTCATGCTTTTTTTTATACCCAAATATGTCTTTTTTTATAGCATCTGTATCTCAAATCAGAGTAAATGAAGCTCTCCTGGTCCCGGGCCAGCAGGGGTTAATCAGCTAAATGTGGGCATTTGGTTCACTATTGTTTCTTGGGATTGCTTCTGAGCTGTTTTTTTTTTTTTTTTGCGTTGCCCGCAGACAGAAGTAACAAACTCCTCTTTGTTAGCGAGCTGCGACGCGGCTCAGACAGACCGATTTAATTGCGTTGCAACATTAAAACAATCCTGAGTGTCCGAGTCAAAACGGCAGCAGGAGCCAAAGTTCGGGGTCAAATTCCACAAAGTGTTAGTTGTCAAAGCGACGACTGGTAACATTTATAAAGATGCTTTTGTCATGTTTGCTGAAACTGGAATATGAACCAGGATATACTGGTGGCTCTTTTACACTTTTTCTCGGCCATTTTCTTGTTTGTGTTTTTCAATTTCTTATTTTCGGGTAATTTTCTTGAAAAACAAGAGTTTTAAAAAAGGCTTCGTTGTTCAATAACAATTATTCTTAATGCATATCTCATATCTTTCTAATGCATTTCTTTTGGGTTCTTTCACATAACTAAAACAACAGACGTGTACAAATAAAAGGCTAAATTACGTCCATGAGGAGTCTCACTTAAAAAAAGTACAGACGCTCTCACCTTCTTAGTTCCTTCTCCCTCCACCTCGGGGCTGCATGGCGCTCCAGGAGGCCAAAGCATGCTGGGAGCGATGCACACTGATAAATTGAAACTCGTCATCTGGTTCTCGTGGGCGTTGCCCTGGATACCGTGCAGCATGGCCAGCAGGTAGCGCAGCAGCAGGGCGTTTTCTTTAGGCAGACGACGAACCATCCTGCAGAAAAACACAAGCGGGAAAAGGAAGAGGAGATCAAACGTGAAGAAGGCTCCGAGTATCGAAAAACACGCGTTCCGATATCCACACCGATATTTCAAGCAAAGGGAGCAAGTAAAAAAAAATGTCTGATTTTTGAGGTATTTCAAGCACCTTGTAAAAACCCTGTTAAATGGTACTATGAGGAGTAACAGTACAGAGTGTGTACATGTTACCTCTTTATGTCCTGCACTTGCTCTGCCTCCTCCTCCTCTTCCTCCAGCACGTCCATCCACTCTTCATGCAGCTCACAACACAACAAGCTGCCTGGGATGCTGCGTAAAAAATCCTAAAAACACGCACGCGTCAGGAAGTCAGTCAACGTTACATTTGTCTGAAAATGTATCAGTCATAAAAAAAATTAAAAAAAATCCATATAAATCATGTTTAATGACTCCTCTTAACTCACATAGACTGTATGTATTTTATACTTTATAACATATATTCATCATTTTTATTTTTGAACATTTTTATGCTTCACTTTACGGTGAGAGATATGACGTCTGTGGCACGTATAAATGAATATAAGTGAGGGATCTCAGGTGCTGTGGTGTAAAGAAGTGAAACAGTTTAAGCACTCGTGCACAGAGGCTCTTTGTTATCCCTGCAGATAATAACAGATTATAATCCAGATTACATTAACAAGCCAATCTCAGCTGCTCTGCTGTGAACAGCTTGTCCTGTCACACTGAGGCTGAGTCGGATGGCAGCAGATTAATTTTGTGCTTACAGATGTGGGTCAATAAGGAAGCTCACAATCATATGTGTGCACAAACACACACAAACACACACAAACACACTCAAACACTGTCACTTTGGCTGGTTCCCAACTGGTGGGTCCAGAAGTGGGTCGCAAGTCTATTCTGAATGGACCACCAGGGACTCGCAATCATGTTCGCGAATCTGTAAATACAGTAACTTTGCATCACAGAGCTTTTATTTTGAAGTGTGGTTTCCTGCTGTAGAATGAGAGGTTGTTTTTTTGAGAACAGTAACTTTTTTATTGTCCTGTTCTTGGTATCATGTGGCCTTAAAAAAAAGACTTTTAATAGAAATTCATCACTTGAAAAAAAAAATCATACATAATTTAATTAAAAAAAAAAATTGCCATTTTTTTTCTTTTTTAAGTAAAACACCCAAATGTTTTTAAAAATCACCAAAAGAATTTAAAGACAAAAAAAAATCTCCTAAAATCTAAGAAAAATAATAATAACATTTTTATCTAAATTACCTTTTTAATTTCATTTTTAAAAAAACAACAACATTCGTACATCATTCATACTAAGGTCAAATCCTAATTGCACTTTATTCCTGCAATATGTTTTATTTCGTTGTGTTTTAAGCTCGTGTTATTTATATATTGTGAAATAAACTTGAATATGTGGTGACTTCTCTTATGTGTGGACCTTGAACTAATGCCTGAGGAGAAATGTGGACCCAGAGGACGGACCAGTTGGGAACCACTGCGCCAAGTTACATTAAATAGTGTTTATTTGCAATGAAGAAGGGGGAAAGTTTGTTTTCATCCACCTGTTTAACTACAGTGTTCACACACACACACATACATGCGAACATGAATAATCGGGGACTATGATGCTTTACTATCAAAGAGGGAACCTTTATTAGCAGTCATTTTAAAAATACAAAACTAGAATTGAAAATTTACTTTTGAGGTCTTCTTTCACAATATTATTGCAAATGTGATTTTTTAAATTTTTTAAAGAAATTGCCAAGAGGGGACCTGAAGCCTTGAGCGACGTCTGCCTATCAAAGAGGGGACATCCATATACTGCAGTCAAACTGGTTTATCCTGGTTCTCTCACCTATTGAGTGCTTCTTTTTCACTAAAACTTCATTTGAATCTTTAAAAATGGGTATGTAAACTTTATTGCTCGCAATATATCAACATTTTTTTGTGACAATAAATATTACAGAAATAATACTTGCCAAAGCAAAGTATACCTTTTAAAGAAGGCTCCCATAATCCTGTGAATTCAGTTTTATCTTACTTAGTATTTACTGTTAATAACTCTATTGTTGTCTTTGTTGTATATATATATATATATATATATATATATATATATTATATATATTATATATACAAAAATATATATATATATATATAGACCAGACCAATTATAACTACCAATGTATACTACTGTATACTACTTTAGTAACACCAAAAATTCTGAAAAATAAATCTATAAATGAGTAACATTATACATAAAATGATCAGGAATATGATTACTTATTTTAATAAATAATATATTTATTTTAATTAATTAATCACTATAAAATGATTTAACACAAGTCTACACACACACACACACACACACACACACACACGCACACACACACACGCTGTCTCACCTTAAAGACTCCAGCGATAACAAAGATGTGGTCTCTTGTCAGAGGAAGTTGAAACTCTCCGCTGTCCAGAGAGTCGCGCAGCTCCCTGACTGCCCGAGCCCCCGCCGGCCGCCTGAAGATCCCTCGCGTCCATGAACCCTCGTGGTGCAGGAACGCCATCATGTCCTGGTGAGGGAGAAAAGAGAGGGACAATGCTTCAAGCTGTTTTAGGGAACGTGAATTTTTTTTTTTTTGCATAACATACATTTTTTGAAGTAGTTTACTGAATGCCTCTCGCATTAACGTCAAACGGATCAGAATAGTGGAACGAAAACGCAGAGATTTCGTTTCCAGCCACGAAGCTCACCATCACTGGCTTTGGCAGAGCGTCCTCGACGCACACAGAGCGGAGCGGCTGTCCGAACAGGCAGCCGCTGGGTGTCCCAGCAAGGGACAGTTCATTCAGGTGAGAGGCGGAGCCTCGCCAGAAGGCCCAGGTGATGAGGGAACGCCTCCTTTTAAATGACTTCTGACACCACTCTGAGGAAAGAACACAGTATCCCAGAATGCATCAGCACAAGCACTCACTCTGCTGTGTGTTTTGACTGAATAACGATCTCACCTGCAGACACATGCAGCGTCTCAGCGGGTCGCGGCTTCATGATGAACTGACACTGCTTGTACACCTGCATCTGCTCCGCCTGCGTGGCCCTCTGGCGGTCCGCGTCCCTGCCGCCGCCCTGAGACATCGTGTGTCTCACATGACTCATCTGGATGCTGAAGGGGAACTCGTGACCTGAGACAGAACAGCACAACACACACTCGTCTGTGGGACGTTGTGTTCAAACATCTCACCCTCGAGTCAAAGCTTAGAGCTTCTCAAACTTCTAAAGCCAAAAAAAAAAAAAAACCATCATGTGACAGTTTCGAGGTTTCCACATATTTTCATGGACTGCATTTCAAAACTCGCAAACTTTTTTTTCTTGCCACACTTGCCCGGCATTTTTCAGCAAATAATAATAATAGATTTGATTTGTAATGCACTTTGCATATACGATTCCAACTCTATTCAAACGTTATTTCAGCATCCCTCATGATGTGTTCAGGTACCGTCATGGAATTTGTAAACCACTGAAATCCTAAAATAGTTCATTTTTTTCACAGTTTCTGGCTGTGATAAGTGGTGTGATTTGGGCATTAAGAAACCCTAAAAAACATGCCTTTCAAAAATTTAAGAAAAAAAAAAGCCCAATTTTTTCAAAATTCCTACTAAAAATATCAAAAAAAGAAATTATTATTATTATTATATTATATTTTTTTAAAGAAAACATGCCTTCAAAAGCTGTGGGACCGTGGGCTGGGACGGCATGTTTTTTTGTAGTTTTTTTTTTAAAATCAGCAGAAAAAGTTGAAGCCAAAGTAAAACACGATTTGCCTCGTGGCCATGTCGGTGAAAAATAAAACGTAAACAAAATGTTGTGCCGTGTCAGCACATCTTATAGCCGCATTCGACATCAGTTACAAAAAATAAATTCACTGTTACATTGAATTAACGTCATTTCATTTTTTTCCCCACACATTTTCATGATTTTCCCAAAAATTGTCCAATGATTTTTACAAGTTCCATGACTTTTCCAGGTTTGCCATGACTGTGAAGAAACCCGAACTTAAGGCCAACAACAGGATGTGATATATTTCACTGACTGACCGATCAGAGGATAGGGGGTGTTGTCCCTCTTGGAGATGACCCACAGCTGGTAGTCTTTCACGTTCCCCTGAGCAAGACAGAGACAAAGACCATCAGAGACACAGGACACATTCTGCAAAGCCTCAGAGGACAGGACGCCTTAAAAACCACACAAACACATTTCAGGAAGCGGAGATGTGATAAAGGATCGTATTCTCTTTCACTTCTCACATGCTGTGGTTTTACATCACGTGTGAGCTGCAAACTGAGCTGACATTAGATCAGATTTTACCGAAAAAACATAACAAATACGATGCATTTTTCAGGATTCCCGCACATCTTCATGGACAAAATTTCAAAACTTTTTCATGACTTTTCAAGGACCCGTACGATTTTTTTTCTTGCCTGTAACTGTAATATCGATTAGCCGGCAGATACATAGAAAATACATTTGCTGCTATTTTACATGATACTGCACACATCTAAATTCAATGATTTTTCTAAAACCTTGAGTAATTTTCACTAATTCCATAACTTCTTCAGGTTTTCCATGACCGTGTGAACCCAAATTTTTATTAATTAAACTATTCAGCATTATATGAACTTATATACACTTTAAATACATGTTAATAAAAAAGTAAGTATATCGTGCCAATAGCGCCTGTTTTTCACTCCGTTACTGTGCAGTATAAAGAATTTAACTATTGAAAGTTTTTAGTGAACAGGTCAGAGTCTTATCATGAAACTTTACTGATATTTATGTTCTTAATTTTTATTTACTGACTATACACCAATTTGGAAATGAACACATCCTCTGAGTGTAAAGCTATCTCAAAGACTTGAAGAGCTATAATCTGTCAAATATATACGAACGTTATGAATAAACTTTTTAGCAATTGTGAAAAACTGCATTTTAATAGCTCAATTTTAACCTTTATGGGTATTTCAGCAAGTAGTTGGTAAGCCATAATCAGTCAAAAACATAAATGTTATGAAGAAATCAAGTCATTTAAAAGCAGAAATAACCTTCAGTCACAAGATAGGAGCTATAATCACTATAATAAAACTGCATTTTTAACAATTAAAGATATTTCAACATCTAGGTGAGCTAATTTTTCAAATATATAACCCACATGAATGAAATCAAGCCATTTTGGGGCATAAATAGTAAGTGAAAATTGCATTTTAATGGTTAAATTTCACTTTTTCTGTCCCACTGCTGATATCAACATTTTTCGTCAGAGAAAAGATGTACAGTAACGCACTTCAGCGTTTAGCCCCGCCCCACCCCCAAAACCTCAATTTGTGTGATTTCTTTCAAAAACATGGGAGAAGTCAATAAGCAATATGAAATAAATAAATATTCCACGAATTGCAAGAAATTACTAGATTTTTTTTTAAAGCTAGAAAAAATCCCAGAGAAAAAAAAAAGCTTGGAAAAAAACCCAAATATTTTAACTTATATTTCTATATTTAAAATTATTTTACAGAATTATTAGAATTTCTTAACCACTTTTTCTAAGTCTTGTTTGCCTTTCTTGTTTTTTTAAAAATACTTTTTTTTCTCTTTGTTTATTATTATTATTTTTAATTATAAATTTATTGATTTTACACATTTTCAGGTAATTTTTTGGTACTTTTTCTGGCAACTAAACTGCATAATGGCTTAATTGCCCCTTTAAAGGGTATTTTAATGACTGGATGAGCTTGAATCTCTCGAATATATAAGCGTTATGAAGAAATCAAACCATTTTTGAGGCATAAATAACTTTTCAGCCACAAAAAAAAGGAGCTGAAATCACATTTTTTGGCAAGTGTGTAAAACTGCATTTTATGAAAGCAAGTGGAAATATTATTTTTTTCCACTCACGATGATGCTGAACTGCTGCAGGGCCAATCGGATCACCTCATTGGTTGAATCTGAGTTGCTGACCGGGAGTGTCTTGGTCTAATGGGAGGAGAGGGACACAGATATAAGCGGGGGGGGAAAAACTGGACATCACATACCAGTGATACTCTAATTTTCTATTCACAATAAAAATAAAGTGATTCAAACTGGGAAATGTTTTTGTGCTGTTGCCAGAGTGGAGGATGCCCTGCATCCCCAAAAACCTAATGTCCTAAAATCCTGGAAACAATGTAAAATCTCTGAAACATCCGAAAATCCTAAAATTGTCCTCAAGTTCTGGACATGTTTTAAAATCCAAGAAACATCCTAAAGTCCAAGAAATGTCCTAAAATCCCAGAGGCTTCCTGAAATCCTAAAAATGTCCTAAAATCCTTAAATCCTAGAAACTCCCTAAAATCCTAGAAATGTCCAAAGATCACGAATGCACAAAAGCAGATGTTTTAAAAACATCGGAGTAAACTCACAACAGCAAAAGTATTGATTCCCTTCCCGTACACTCTCAGAGGAATAGTTTTAGGTTCTTCCTTCTCTTTCTCTTCTTTAATCAAACTGAAGGAAAAACAAAGGAGACATGGTCAGATTCTCAATACACACACACGCTCACACACTTTGTGTTGATGCTCAAAGGCAGCGTTTACCTTTTGAGGAGTGAGAGCCACTTCTCCTTCTGTTCTGCTGAGCTGAGGGGAGCACGAGGATCGTGTTATTTAACAGATTTTAATTTCAGGTCAAGCAGTGCAGAGGGGTGCTGAGATTTCATTCTGCGCGTTTACGGCTCATCCGGTCTGTTTTCACCAACACATTTACCGCTGAAACGTAAACACATTTTACAGCCTCTGACGTGAGGCGGCGTCAACATAACCCGCGAGCCTTGGCAAAGTTTGTAGAAAGCTGATGTCTGAGCGTCGCTCGGAGTCCCGTTAAAATATCATCCGAGCAATATTGAACACAATTTTAAAAAGTGTTATTATCTGTGTGTTTCTGTGTCTTTGTGCGTGCAGATTAACAGCAACATAAATGATGACGCTGGGCTGCTAACTCTGTCTTGGACTGCGCTCTGAATTTAACCCCTGCACGAGACTGTGGGGGCCCAAAGCAGCTCCGGCACCCACCGCATAAGAAGGAGCGCCCCTGCAGGTCCGTCTTTATAACGGCAGACATGTAACACTGTGTTTCCTGCCTCCACCAGCCGTCACACGACAGCTACTTATCTCAGGTTACAAGTTTAATATATTTTTTATATTTATGCATGTCATGCATTCTGTAATAGAAATTAATCTATAATATAATATAATGTATGCATATGTATGTATTTCATTTATTATATTATATATATATGACATAAACATACAGCTAGAAAACACCCATACAACATTATACGTAGTGTATATGTCTATTTTTTAAAAAAAATATTGATATATTTCTGTATCTGTTTAATTAACGAATATATATATTAATAATTATTTAATATAGATGTATTAATATATTATTTTATATATATGAACATATATGAACATTTATATATTTGGACATATTTTATGAACAAATATATTATTGTATTATTTTATTTATTTATATATGTTTAATAGGTATTTTAATGTATTAAACCATATATATTATATACAGATTTACACGTATGTGAAACTCTAATGTTACATAATTCTGATATATATTGGTCTACATACATATTCACCTACTGTGCAATTTTTCAGCTTGTGAAATAACATTCAATACTTTCTTTGCAGCAACCATTTATACTTGTTGGTAATCTTTACACACAAAGCGTGTGGTGCACAAATCCCGTAAAATAATCGGACATATGCTAACCGAAAGGTGGATACGCTGTATATAGCTCTTGAGTTATTTTATTCTATCTTATCTGAATATTCTGCTGTGTTTTTATCTTGTTTCATTTCACTCAATCACCTTTTTTTCTCTGGATTTTGTCTCTTGAGCTGCTGCAACTAGTGCGGGATTAATTAAATCTATCTTATCTTATTAACATGAGTGTGAGCGTGAGTGTGTGTGTGTGTGTGTTACCTAAAAGTAGCCACACAGTTACAGGTGGGCCAGCCCAAAACAAAGCTCCTCTCTGGGTTGGTGCTTCCCTCACACACCTCGTCCATGCAGCCTGCCGTCCACATCTCACACACACACACCTGGGCCTTCTGCTTGAAGTGGTTGGCTGATCTGAGAACACAGAGAGAGGCGTGAGCACCACGCTGACACTCGGGTGTTAACCTCATTCACCACTGAAGGACACGAGGAGCGGCCAGAGAGTTCCCAAACTGCTCCTCACAAAAAAAAAATTAAAAAAAATACATGGACACACACTCGCGCTTACTTCGCTTTGGCGATCACCAGTATGTCGGTGAACAGGAACAGGTGTCTGTCCTGAGTCTGCATCCCGGTCTTCAGCTGAGTGTGTCCGTGGAGGAGAAACGACCTGTCAGAGCCGGCGAGGAAGGACTGGACCAATGAGCACGTCTCGGGGCAAACAGGAACCAGGAAGCTCTCTCTGGAACACAAAAACAACAGTTTTATTTGACATAATTAAATATCCTGTCCTGTAAAATAACACCATGCTATAATACACCTGAAGGTCTCCTCTCTGCTGAGGGTGGAAAATTCCAACGCGCAGTTCAGTAATCTGCAGTTTTTGAATCGTACTATGAAACTGTCAAGTTTAAATCCCCGATATTTAAGGGGGAAAACAAGACAGTATAAAATTGTAAAAAAAAAAATGTTATCAATGGCTGTAATTCAAGTGTTGCTTTAAAATGAAATATTATACAAGTGCAAGTGGGTGGGGAAGGCATTGGGCTAAAATCACAAGGAAACTGAAAAAAATACCTTTCTGCATTAAGTGTTTTATATACTTAAAAAAATGACAGTTGCTAACAAGCTATAAAACAATTAATCTTTCTTTCAAATGCTCACTTTAGTTTTATTATTTATTAATTGTCTGAGAAAGAAACCACGTCTACACCTGGAGCGAGAGTTACGTGCAGGGACACACATCATCATCATCGGTGGGTGTGGTCCAGTTTAGTGCCCCGCCCCCCCCCCCTCCTCCTCTCTGGGAGCTTTTTAACGAGGTTATTTCTTCTCCACGTTCGCAGTCCGTATGCTCAAAGACAGATCTATTAATAGACGCCTGATCCTCTAATAAGTCTGGTTACAGGAGGATTATCTATGCCAGTGGATGCAACACCTCGCTCGGAGTTGTGCCTGAGGCGTGCCAGCGTGCATGTGTGTGTGTGTTTGTGTGTGTGTGTCTTCAGAGTTTTCTCAGAGTGGCCCGACCACGCTAGTATGTCCAGACAAAAACATCTAATTTCAAGCATCAGCTCTGTGGTTAACATTTTCCCAGCTGGTAAGGTCACAGTACAGGTCATTTTGGTTGAAAGCTGTTTATAAATTTGCAGCGATCTGCTCACACAGGATTTGTTTAAATTAAAAAGCTTGTTAATATTTGTAGCAGCAACAGATTCAGAGTTGCCTGGTATGTAAACTGTATCTTTCCCTGGTTTCATGTTCATAAAACCATGTTTTTCAAGCACTGCCGTGTTTACTTATTTTAAGAACGAGTGATCTAATTTAGCTCCCTAAAAACGAGAATTTCATAATTCTCATTTTTAGTAATTTGATAGTAAAAAAAAAAAGTACTAGTTTTGAGTGATGATAGGTTTGATTTGCATTAACTAGGCTTAAATAAATTGCTTGAAATTAGTGTTTTTGATCTTATTGCAAGATTTTATGGGCTATAATGAGAGTCACACAGTTTTACTGGTTTTAAGACATCTTAACAAGCAAAATTTGCTTACTGCACTGGCAGCCAAATTTGCTTCTTTTAAGTGCAAGTATGCTTAAATCTAGGGTGTTTGGCCTTAAATTGGACAGGCCATTTTTGCAGTGTAATATGGGCTGGGATTGTAGCCTCAAGGCTTAAAACAGGTTTTACCTGGACAGAGTCTTGGACCTGGTGAGAGCTTTGCTGAGGACCAGAGACGGGGCTGACTGCCGCCGATAACTCTGAGACTTCATCCGCTAAAAGACACAAAAGGAGACAATAAGTTCATCCATCAAAATATTGTCTGACCGCTGCATTAATAACATTTAGAGTGGAACGGAAAGTTAGTGCCGAAACTCGCTTTCATCACTTCGAAACTTTTCCAAGACTTTTTTCAAAGACCTATAATAATCTTTATTCAAAAATATCAAACTCCATTCGAACGTAATTTCAGCTAACAGGCATAAATGAAGAAAGAGACAAACGCGGGGCGAGAAAAAAGACGACGTATGTGGCTGTAAACAAAATATCACACATGTAGATGCTGCTGCACGTTCACAGCTTCCGAAAATGTATTTATCTATTTATTTATTTACTATATCATTATATAGTCCAAGTGCAACAATTCATTTACTGACTCGTATCACCGATGATATAATTTATAGGTCCCATGTTTTTCAATGAAATCCAACCAATTTTCTCAGGTTTCAGATGTTTAAATGTTCGTGAAAAGCGTCTGAACGCAGCACAAGAAAAACGCATGGCAATCCAGATGTTAAGGGGTTAATTTACTTCTATCTGCCAAACTACAACCAACCAAAAAGGCCCAAATCGCGCACAGTCGGCGCCGTGAACCTCCTGACGTCTCTCACACTCTCACTGCTCACCATGCATTAAAACATGTTTAAAATCTGAATAAAGTCTTTTTAATAAGCGAAAAAAGAAATATGACACCTCGCTGCAGAATAAATCTTACAGCTTCTGCTCGCAGCCATATTGAGCTCCTGTTTTTTCGTGGCTGGATCCTGTAATCCCTGTTTCTCCACGCCGGTCACTAAAGTTTCATTTAATCTAATTGTAGAAGGATTTGAGAGTGTGAACCGAGGTGACACACAGCCATTGCATAACCACAAATCACAAAATATTTGTACTGAACAGCCGATTCCAATTCGACTGACAAAATTCGGACTCTTTGCTAACTTTGCTCGCTTGTGTATTTGTGGTATAAGATTACAGGCAGGCAGTAAACATGCCAAACTATAATCTCGCAGCGTATTAGTGATAGCTTTAGCAACCCCAGCTGGTCATGTGAGCGACCCAACAAGTCTCCCATACAAACTACAGCTGAGGCTGATGGGAATATCGGTAGTTTTGAGCTAAATTCAACTGAGAGAATCGACAAAGTCATTATAACAAATCATGGCGGGAACACACGTCTTTGCTGAATTTCATGACAATCCGTCTGACATCTGGATCGATTTTCCAGCCTGGACCAAAGATGATGGACCACCGTCCAGCCTTCAAACTCAAAAGCTCCACAGTGACTAAGCTCAGTCCCACTTTGACGCATTTCTGACATTTCACGGTGTAATAACATTGATTCAGCGGGGTCTCGCAGTGGTGAAAAATTCCTCACACCGCAGCCGCAGCATGTTACCTTTCACTCCGAAAAATAAACACAAGCTA
Source organism: Plectropomus leopardus (assembly GCF_026936395.1). Taxonomy (NCBI): domain Eukaryota; kingdom Metazoa; phylum Chordata; class Actinopteri; order Perciformes; family Serranidae; genus Plectropomus; species Plectropomus leopardus. Next base: position 17,085,167 of record NC_142199.1, read on the forward strand.
ACGTGAGGATATGGGTTGTCAGCCCAGCTTACATATTACTGACTGTATTAAAAACGCAAAGCAGATTCAGAGGGATTCATTGTCTCCGGACGGAAACCGCACGTCCGAGCGGACTGGGATTCAACTGCTGAAGGCCGATACAAGCAACGGCACGCTTTTGACTTTTAATGAAGATTTTATGACCATATTTAGAACAATTAACCCTCTATGGTACTGTGTTGCCTGACGGTAACATACACATTTTTTGCTTTTTACACTCACACAACATATCCTCAATTATGTTGCAATACTTACAATACTAAATACTAAAAAAAAAAGGCCTTAAGGAAACCAGTAGTACTGACTTTCTGGAGGCCACTGAGTCCTTTTTTTTTTTGTGGTCCTTTCTCGCATGGTTCAGACCCATTAACTCTCTCCACAAAAATCGTCTGAGAAAATCTTTTCACAATCTGGAAAAAAAAAAAAAAAATCTGGATTCACAATAATAGAGTAATAAAGTCTAATTTCTAATTGTTTATTGTGTTTAATTTAAAAAATGAATCAACAGAAGATTGCTGGAATGCAAATGCTGCTGCCCAGCATAACAGCAATCGTGTATTTTGGCTTAGATAAAGTCAAAAAAGTCAAAAAGCATAACAGTCATCAGAATTTGCCTTTTATCTCTGCAAAGTAACCTATCAACGTTTAATCATTTTGAATATTTCCCATGAGTATTGTATATACTTTCATTACGATTTTTCCATTTCTTACCATCATGGTTGCGGTGTTGCTTTAAGGTAACCTAAAGTGCACACCAAAAATACATATTTTTTTTGCAAATTTTCTTAAAATATGTTTACTTTTATGACAAAATTTTTTTTTTTTTTTTTTTTACCAATTGGCATGTACCACAGAGGTTTAAAGAAGAAGCGGACACAGACCATGCTGAGGTGATCACTCTGATACTGGGGTAAAAATAAATGCTCATCCTCTGAGCTTTTTGGGCTGTTTCAACGGGATTTGGGTTCATCTCAGGTGGAACTGTAAATCTATAGCACAGTGAAGCAGGAAAGTTACCCGAGCTATACTGAAACTTCTTGTGGTTCCCAGTCGTTGGGTCACTGGTCCATTCTGTACAGCAATTTGTCAAGTGTGTGTGGGAAAAAAAAACACTTTATTTTGAAGCACCATGAATTTCTAGCACAGAGCTTTTATTCTGAAGTGTAGTTTTCAGTTTATTCATGCAATATATTTTATTTATTTGTGTGCTAAGCCAATGTGATGTTTGCATTTTGTGAAAATAAAATTGAATATGTGGTAATTTATCTAATCTGTGGACCTTGAGCTAATGACTAAGGAGAAATCTGGACTCTGGCCGAAGCAGTTGGAAGCCGCTGTTTTAGAGCACTGTCGCTGAATCCTAATAACAGAATGAATAAATCAGATAATTGATCAGAAACGAGTGAAATCAGCAAAGCAAAGTAAAAAAAAAGGAGCACTGGACTGACACAGAGGGGTAATAGGTAGAATATTATGTACAAAAAGAATTGCTCAGTCTTTCAGCCGAAGGTCTTGTCAAACTGATGCGCGTGATCGTGTCGCACTGTTTGTCAACGTAACTATAGATGTACAAAAAAAAACACCCCGGTAGCAGTGCATAATAGCACTTTAACTCATGATTATCTTCATTATCAGCTAATTTGCGAACATTTTTTGTTTTAATCAATATTATTTATATTAATTAAGATACTAATAGATATATAGATATAATTGATTTTTTCTTTTTTTTTTTTTGATTTTCAAACTTGATCTGCTTTTTTCTAACACATCCAATTCGAAAATAATTCCAGCAAGCTGGCAGGCATTTATGTAGAGATGGACTGTGGAATAAAAATGGAAGAAAACATCTGTAATTAACTGATCACTTGTTAAAGCTACACATTAAATTAGTATTTTAATAATTTAATTTAATATAATTTTCTTTTTTTTTCTTTTCTTTTTAATTTTCTTTTATTAAATTAACAATTTAATTGATAGAACATTATTTTAAACACTTTTTATTAGCTTTTATGAGCATTATATAACACTTATGGTTATCGTAGACTCAAATTATTAATTATTTTATCAGCTATAACTCCTTCTGTGAAGCATCTATAACTGTTACCTGGATGCACAATGCATGAATGCTTGATGCAATAACAAAACATAGAAACTGTAATTCTATGATGTGTGATTACACAAATCCTTGCATTTTTTTTTTTTAAATTTCAAAACGCTCTCCGATCTCCACACATCTGCCCACAATACATTACAGTTTGTTATTTATACATTTTAAGTGAGTAAGGCTGCTTATATTGTAAATATTATGGGTGAGGGGGTTTTAAATAAAATGTCACCACATTGGGAAATAAAACACAATAAATTCATATTATAAAATAATCTGATATCTTTCATTTTAGTGGGATTTTTTTTTGTTAAATAATCACCACTAATTCGCCAAATAAGCAGTATATAACCAGAATAATATTGTCCCTGGCTGTCTGTGGTATTTGGTACCATCATCCGAAATTTTTCCTAAAAACGACTTGTGTTGTTTCTTTCTGGAGGCGCGGTGACACTTGGGTAAAAGCCTTGAACTCTGAACTAACCTCTCACCCGACTGGACCGCGTTCACAAAACACGCATTCATCCATATGTCCCTCACCACCGACGAAAACACGAACTTTTTCCCTTGAACGAGTCAAAGGTAAATAAATAAGATACAAATAATGCCATAATCCTCAATTTTGCAACCAGTTCTTCATTTGCGCACTAAAAAAAAAAACCTAACATTTACGCGTCCGCCTCTTCTCCATTGCTATAAAAGCGAATTATTAGCAACAAAGACGCATTGGAAGACAAATCTCAACTTTAAAAAAAACCATACCCGTTTGTTTTCCTGCTGTCCTCCGCCCCGGCTGAGGCTGTCCTGCTGCTGCTGTGGAGACATGTTGTCCATCCAGCCTCCAGACGCGCCGCGGCTCACTGTCCAGCTGCCCTCAGGTGAGACAGGGGAGACAGAAATCCCATTAATAAACTCCGGACGAAAGACACCATCCCAAAACAAAGCTTGTTAAAGGAATTCACTTAAAACTGTTAGTCTGCAAGCAGAGCGCGTAAAAGCGGAAAACACAGATAAGTTAAAAAGCTCCTGTGTGTGCGCGTCTCCTCACCATCAATGAAAGGCTGTGCTGTAACCACAAGCACCTCCTGTCTGGATTATCAGCTGCTGTGCCACTTCTTAATGCGTCTTTACGCACAGAGCGGAGGCGGCGCCAAAAAAAAAAAAAGGAAAAAAAAGCCAACTATTTTAAGCCAAATTGCCTCATTCATTCATCCATCAGATTTAACCCAAAACAAACAATAAATAAAGACGGATTATTGGGTAAGAATCCTGATCCCCGGTGTTTGTTTTGGGGGTATCAGCTTGTTCCAAGAAATCTGAAGTTTAAACTATCAATCATCAGGATCAGCCCGCAAATATTAGCAGAAAGTAGATCCTTCTGCACATTATCTCACTTGAGCTCATGTAAAGGTGAAGAAAAGCAAAAACTATTGGCTTCAACTGAAGCATATTTGTGCTAATATTTCTTCCTCACGTAAAAGAAAAAAGCCAAACTTACACCGAAAATGATCCGCTGGAAAATATGCAACGTCACTTTTATTTTGCTGCTTTCAAACGACTTTTACAAGTATTTAAACCTTTGAAACCTGGAGCAAAATGATTTGATCCCTTTCAAAAAACGTGGGGGAAAAAGGCAGAAATGTGCCACAATTGCGAGAAATAAGTAGATTTAGAAATCTTAGAATATCGAGGGCAAAGGTGAAAAAAGCTAGGGGAAAACTATACATCTAATCATCATAATCACATATTTTAAATTCAGATATGGAATATTATTATTTTTAGTGCTGATTATGGATTACCACAGAAGGTACTTTTTTTTATATATTGGACATTAATGAGATCAGAAGAATAAAAAAAGGTTGACTTTGCAATTATTATTAGATTTTAGGAAGCCCAAACAATGCAAAAAGCCAAAAAAAAAGACACAAAAGGTTAAAATCAGAGCTCAGAGGAATTTTTTGAAAACATTTTCCAAACTGAAAGAAGTTATTGAGATCTGTTATCGGATTTTGGGTCTCAGTCAGCGCAGGAGCTTCAGGCTGTCTGTCAGTCTGAATCCACATTATTAGATTTAAGTGTCTCTGGGAAATCGTCACGGATAGTACTGAGTGCAATCTAGGCCAGAAGGTTGTAATACAGGACACATTCAAAACCTTAAATGATGATTCTCCTTCAATTAACTCTACAAGGAGACATCATCTTTGATCTGTGAGGCAGATATTAATGACACAAAGCTGTAATAAAACACTCCCAGCGATTAATGGCTTACAATTAGGCCTACATAAAAACTGATGGAAGAAACACCCAAACATATAGACAGAGGAAATCTAGACAGTTTGAAGGGACGTTTTCAAAAATGCCCCCAAATCGATTGTCCTTCTAGAAGTGGGCCACAAACTGGGCTAAAGCAGAACAAGGCCAGAAAGTAAAGAAAGAGAAATGGAGTGTTCATTCCCCAAATTGGCCACAATCAGCCCCGTTTAAAAAAAAAAAAAACTGGATCACTTGAATGATTACCTTCCCTGGTGTTGATAATGAACAGCCTTGGGCATGGCAAAGAAAAGCAGCACGCCCCTCCTCCTCGCCGCCTCCTCGCCGCCTCCCAACCCGCACGCTACAAACACACTTTCCAGCCTTCAAACATCAATCGCTGTGCTTTGATTGTGTCCAACACGTATCCAATCCTTCGCATCTCCCCGTAAGTTATTTACAGTCGTCAAGTTTCTTGTGCTGCCTTTCTCAAGCTTTTGGATCCTTTGAAGAGCAGACGGGTTTGATTTCCTTTAAAAACTTGGAGGAAAGGGAAATGACCCACTTGGCATAAATGTCACAAAAATTGCAAAGAAATAAAATAAAATAATAATAATAAATTTTAGAAAATAACCCCAATAATTAGGGGGTAAATGTCCAGCAAACTATATTTGATTATAATCATTTTATATTTAAAATCACAATTTTAAATATATATATTTTAATTTTTTTTTTTTTTGCTATTTTTTGGGGGCATTTCTTAATAAGCTGCCAATTTTCTCCCCGTGTTTTTGAAAGAAAATTTGCAATTTGCTCCGGTTTCAAAGGGGTTAAATAAAACAGACCTTAGATAAACCACGCACATATCAGCTGGTGCCCCAAATACTTCAGACAACAGTACAAGCTGCTCCTTGTTCTGTTTCACTACGAATGGACCAAAAAGTCTGGAGAGAAAAAAAAAATCGAAACACCCGGCAACAATATAATAATCATCTCTGTACATCAATTACAGCCATGACCCAATTAACAAACCAAACGTTTGAGGTTTTCATTTAGTCGACTGTGACGGCGTCTAATCTCATTTACTGTTTCAGCTTTAATAGGACACGGAAAACTTTTAACAACCTTAACTCAAATTCGGGGATTTCATCATCACTCTGGGATCGTTATCAGATTTAAATTGAAATACGAATTATTTCCCTCATTAAAAACATGAAAAATAAACAGTCGCTCGTTTACAGCAGCCATCGCAGAACAAAAAGTCAAAATCAAAAGCATCAGCAGCACTGTGGTTTTGGAAATCAGGTGTTTTAAATGAAGAAAAAATACTGATTTGTATTTTTGACTAACACATATTAACAGCAGTTATAAACTGACTGTCAGTTAAACGCAAACCAGTTTCTATTTCTGAGCTGCTCGGTGCCGCAAAGATACAATATTTTGTGTTGCTTTTCTTGAAACAAAATGTAACAAGACAGTTCAGAGAAGCGAGGACTGACCCTGACCTTTGCAAGACATCATGTTGATGCTGACTCACAGTCTTTATTTTCTCCTGACAAAACATTCACGCAATTCAAGCTCTGAATGACTTTTGTATCAATCACACCGTGCACACAAGCTGATATTCCAAAAGAGATTTGCCAAAAGCTTTGCGTAAAAGTCGAACGTACCTCTGAAAGATATTTGTGGCTGTAAGTATAAATATTGACCCTGATACCCTGAAACATTAGTATTTAATATCCGTGTGTTCTGGGGTCCTTAAAATTTCATAATGGCTGGTCTGCTAAGAGAAACGCCCACATCTATATATCTATATGTAATATAATTTTATGTCCTGCAGTCCCACAGAAGATAAAATCATATATTTATGCACAGTAGCTACATAGCAAAATATTTTGACAAGTCATAACTTCATTTAACACAGCCTCTGAGGCCTTTTAGCTTTTTGCGAAACTATAATTATTATTATTAAAAATGTATGTCTGTGTAATTTAAAGTATAACACACTATTTTTCAGGAATTTGAAAACATGCTTTTTAAAAGGATCCAATGGAGAGAAGAGGTTTAGTCACATTTCGTTGGTTGAGAAATGGTAAAACCACTGACAGATGTAGAGGGGGGATCAATAGAATTAATATATGAAAAAAAAAAACGGTGTGTGTGTGTGAATGTGTGTGTGGGGGGATTTACCTATTCCTTCACTGCAGGCAGGACACAAACAGGACCTACAGAAAAAAATGAGAAAGACGACATATTTAAAACAAACATCATGTAACACTGAGCGTACCTCTCTTTTACCCACATTACAAGTCACCTGTGGTGTAGTGTAAATCACCATGGCGACTGACTCTTGTCACCACAGAGTTAGGCAATTACAAAATATTAACAATAATAAAATGCTATTCTAAAGCAAAATATTTGCATAGGATGACTGTTACTGTCAAAAGGCAGACTACAGGCGTAAAGTGAAATATGCATGTGTGTGTGTGTGTGTGTGTGTGTTATACAAGGCAAAGACATTAGGGAGGAAGAAATGAAACGTATTTACCTGTTACAAAACTATTCTTTAGATTCCTTGACACCTGGTCACTGTATGTCACTTTTCCCAGATCCATCGCTTTATTTTAAGATGCAACACGCACATATACAGAACGCACACACACACGCACACACACCTTGCAAATTTATTCAGGGCCTCATTTATAACCATCTTAGATAATTTCACAATGTAAGTTTGTCTGACTTTTATGCAGCTGAATTACAGGATGCTCTGTCAGTTTAGAAACAAGTGAGAGTACAAAGTTTATGGCAAACAGAAGAAATGTAGCCATAATGGATCAGAACTGACCCATAAAGGACGGGGAACTTGCAAAGATAACAAGAGTTAAAGGAGCTCTAAATGACATTCAGAGCATTAATATGCAAGCAAGCTACTGTGTGCTATGTGAAGGTATAGTGGAGCAATGGCATCTCGAGCAGAGAACGAAGTCATGATAATAATAATGGAACAAAATGATGGAATTAAATAAAAATTGAATGGCGCTGGTGCGAAAGCTAACACCTTGAAACCTAAAGCAACATCAGTTTTCTTGTGCTGCGTTCATGTGCATCTCACAAGCTATTGGACCCGTTTGCAATGACCAGCTTGGTAAGAAATGTCTCACAAATCAGTAAAAAGTGAGAAGAAAATAACCTGAAAATTAGTGCTTAAAATTGTTTAGACAAAAAAAAAGGTGGGAAAATGTCTGGAAAACTGTCTTTATAATTATAATAATATTTTAATATAAAATTATGTTCAGAAAAGAAAGATAAAATATGAAATACAGACTTTTTTCTTTTTTTTTTTTTTGAACTTTCGGCACATTTTGGGTCAATTTCTAGTTTGTTTTTGACGGTTTTATCACTCTTTTTTTTTGTTAACCAATTTTTTGGAGCTCAGCCACCTCCACGTTGAGAACAGACAATCCCAGCTCAGACTCTGAATCATACATATGCTCTGAATGTAGTAAAACGCTCTTTCAAGTTCATGGGAGTCAGTTGTTGAAACCAAATCCTGCTGAATTAACTGCATAATTTACTGTCAAGTTCACGGGGGAAAAAGAAAATTCTTTCAGATCACAGAGACACAACTTCCTACAAATATTTTATTTCTCTTTAACCATCAAATACAGGATGCACTTGAGCTGCAGAACATTCACTCACTATCATCTTTGGACCTAAAAGTAACAGTATGATGTAAAGGAGGACCACAAAGAAGCAAGAAAAAAAAAAAAATCAACATACTCCCAGGATCTTGTTTTGAGTCGAATCAACGTCCAGTCAAACTCATTTTTATTCACATACTCGCATACAGCAGCTTACTCGAGTGTATCCAAGACAAATGCAGCCATAGCGACTGCAAAGTCGTCTCCCCACAAAGGTTTTCCTCGTCATGCTTCGAAACACGTTTGCACAGTTCATTTTTCAGCAGACAAAGCGTTTCACTCAGAAAACACAGAGGAGAAACACAGACTTCCAAAAATACTGTGTATAAAGACCGCAAGTAAGCGTTATGATAAGAAGCATCAGACTGTGGTTTTACCCATCACAAAAAAAACAGATGCCCCTCAGTGGCAACTTGTCAAACAAGAAAAATACAAAATCCAAAACTGGCAAAAAAAATCAGTCCGATTGCCCCGGGCTGGGGCGTTAAAGATCCATGAGAACTGTCTCGTTGTTTAGAAGAATTAGTACCTGCGGCGCTTGTTATTTGGCCCATCAAAGACTCCCCCTACTGGACTCCCCCTCCCAAATCCTGGGGCTTGTCCAACTTGAGGGCCCAATGGCGGCTGCTGCTGCTGCTGCTGCTGCGGCGGCTGCTGCTGCTGCTGCTGCTGCTGCTGCTGCTTTGGGGACTCAACTTCTGGCCGCCCCCCCATTGATCCACCCTGTGGGTATCTATCGTTACGCTGCGGTATCTTGGGGTTAGCGTTTCCAAAAAAAAAAGAAAAAAAAAAGGGTTGGATAAAAGGCATGGGAGTACGTTTAGAAATCACAAATTCAGTGTATCCAGAAATGCGGTGGGGTTTTCAAAGTTCGTCAGTCAGGGTTTAGTGTGATCCACGTGTTGCCATCCACGAGTAACGGGGAGAGAGGTGAACCGGGCAGACAAAGGAAAAGAGAGGAATAGGACTATTAGATATGTCTACACTTTTGAGATCAATTTTCAAGTTTTTTTTTTTTTGTTTTTTTTTACTTCGGCTTCAAAATAAAGCGTTTAAGGGTATGTCTACGCCTGTTCTGAAGTTTTGGAGAGTCCAAAATGACACAGTGTAGCTTACCGTTAATTTGCAGCTGTACTTTATAAGAAGCCCCAAGGAACAGCACTTCTTTTGCACGAAAACCCCCTCACAATGACTGTTTTCAGTATCAGGTTTTTATCTATTTCGTCTAATAACATTTGGAAAGCCAAATTATGACTCTTTTTAAACAAACAGTTCGAGTACTCTTATTAGGACGTGTTTTTCACAGTGCAATCTATAGAAAACAGCTTTCAAGTTGAAACTGGACTATCTGCCAGATAAGCTCTATTCTATCCATTTTTCCTGATACGTTACCATGGCTCCATTCTCTGACATCAATGGTGTCCCCATATTCGCGGCTCCCTCTGGGCCAACGGCTCCTCCCCTTCCACTCATGCCCATCATTTGACCCTGGTTACCACCGGGCCCCGGAGAACCCTGGTTAAAGCCATCTACACGCAAAACAACGGAGCATTTGGTTTGTCATTTGGTGGGTCAATGTGACGTACCCAACGTCCCGCAAAAAACTGTGGAAGCTAAACGCTACAACTCATCTCAATGACTTCAGAGTAAAAGGTAACGTTGGCTTTTGGTCGTCGGTTGATGTGATTTATCGGTCATCCAGTTAGGACTACGGTTTACGATTGGCATTTTGTCTTTAAAAACATCTTTGCGCTCATTTAAAAAGCACGCTTATTTTCAACAGTACACTCAATTTATCATTTTCAAGCGAGATCTTAAAAGAATTAAGCAACGTCCTATCAGAATAAATCCCAGCAACGCCACCAAAAACCAACGTTAATTAAAAGCCGTCAACAGGTGTTATGGTATTATGGTAAAGTAGATCCCAATTTAAAATACAAGAGACCACAGATTGTGTAATTAGGAATCAGAGGTTCTTATTTTGACTCCTGAACTTTGAGCCAAAGTGGCGACATCCAAATCTTTTACTAACTAAACCTCAGATTGCACATCATCTCAGTCATAAAAAAACAGGATGGGGGTTTCTTCAACCTCGGTTCAACTTCAACCATGGTGCACGGAGAACAGAAAGAAATCAAGACGGTTAAAGCTCCAGCAAAACCTGCAGTATTTAGAACAATTTTATTGCAATGCAGTTGTTATAAATACTAGCAGTCCTGCTAGAGCTCCGACCTGTATTGATCCTTTTTTAAAAAGCAGTCAGACCGCCACAGACGCCGCAGGTTTGATTCTTCCTATGATGACTAATGCAAACTGTACACAAGCGGGGCAGAAAATCTCGAAGCGTTGATGCCACACACTGTTTCAACTGTGAGTATGAGCAGCAGAGCTACAAACATGTCAACAAACTGTCGACAAAATGATACAAATGTTGGTCAAGATTCTCAGTCATCCAGGTCAAGACTGTATGACTATGACTAAATTATATATGATATATATATATATATATATATATATATATATGTAGGATGGGTTATTTGCTGTTGTGTATCAACAATTTATAACAAAAAATATTCAAAATATGAGTTAAGGTGGTTTCCATTCGCCTGTTTTTATGCATGTTTAAATACAGTCATTAAAAAAACCTGAGCTGAAAGGAAAGAGATCTGAAAAAAAAAAAAAAAGTTTGCAAAAAAAGTTTGTTTGCTTCGATGACCTGGAGAGGTTGCTGCAATGGCGACAGACTTGGAAAATAACATGACCTCAAATAGGCATGTGGCCTAAAAATAGCAGCAGACAAAAACATCAGATCTGTGAGGAGTGTTGTCACTGCGACATTCCTAAAACGATTACATAACGCAGATAGAAATGCCGTCTTTTCATTATGCTTCGGTAAAGGTGACTGTGCACGTGTGCGTGCACACGCACACACACATAAAGAGTAGATACTACTGCAGTTCCCACACATTTTCATGGACGCAATTTCAAAACCTTTCCATGACCTTTTAAGGACCTAAAATAATCTTTTTCCTTGCAAAGCATTTTTAAACATGTAAGATTTTAAACTCTGTTCAGACATAATTTCAGCTTTTCACATGAAGTGTTTTAAGGACGGTCAGAAATGTGAAAATCCAGGAGTTACTGGCAGTGACAGATTGTGTCATCTTGGCAATTTTTTTTACAATGAAAACATACTGAAAAATGTGATTCTATGACTTTTCCAGGTTTTCAATGACTGTGGGAACCCCGAACTGATTCCCCTTCCCAGATACAAACATTTGAAGTAAAAACTGGATGCTCCTGTAGTTTGTCCAACAACAAAATGAGACCGTTTTGGTCATACAGACGATGTGCAATCCCAGGTTATAATCTCTGTATGGTGAAGAGCCACCATGAACCTCTGACAATCTGTCCAACATTGCAGACTCAAAATTCAATCCCCGGCCCCTCATCCTGCACTCAGAAATTTACCTCAGTTTTTAATTGCAAGCTATGATTCACTTAAAAATAATACACTTTGAGAATAAACCCAAAGGCCACTGCTGCTAATAAATATCCAGATTTTGCTTTTATAATCATCTTCTGAGAAGAAAATTTTTTTTTTTACCTTATTTCAAATCTGCGTACAAGTGAGGATGAGAGCTCGGGGACTATATACGTCTGAAAATATGCAACCTCACCCCAATAAACACAACCCCATTTCAGTGCACTGTATATTCTGTTGGTATAGACGTTGTCATGTGGTGTATTATGTTCTTCTCTTCTTTGAATTGCATCCCATGTGAGTCCATTTTAAACCAAAAGGAGCCGAAACACACAATTACTTGTGGATGTGTAATGTGAAAACATCTTGTTTTATAGAAGCCACTTGGGATGCAAGACAAAAAAAAAAAAAAAATGATAAATGAAATTAAGGCAGTCATCATTCAACTCATCATCGTCACTCGGTCTGGTTTCTGTATCAGCCAATCTAAACACAATCATGCCCGTACCTCCCATATTAATGGCTCCACGAGGGCCCAGCTCACCCACTCTCATTTCCTGTTCTCTCTGGAAGAAGTGAAGAAGAGCCTTCAGAACAAAACTCTGCTAAAGTACAAATCTTCAGGGGGATAAGCTAACACTCACAAAGGACTAATTTTCTACACAGTGATGCAAAACGCCCTCCCTCCTGGGAACTTGTTGTTTTTCAGTGATGGAAAAGTTGAACTTAAGGCTCAGCTTCCCTTGTCCCCATTTACACGCCGGCAAAGTAAAGACATTTCCCATCCACGTGTATGTAGATTTACTGCTCACGGACAAGCTTATTGCAAATCTCTTTTGCAAATTGAGGCTTATAATCAAATCAACTGGAAGTGTGCAAGTATGTCTTTAAAAAAAAAAAAAAACACACACATTAAATGGGCTTCAGGCCATTTCATTTAAACATGTAGTTATTTTTAGGAGTTTAACGCATACATTTGTCAGCTTCTAGACTCACACATTCACACGGGGGCCCTGACACACCAAGTGTCCATTTATAACAAAGACCTAGTTTATAAACTGCTCCTGAAAAACAGCATGCCACTGCTAATCTATTTTAACACACTTGTTCAACTTGTCAACACATTAAGCAGTACCGAGGTTTTTCTTAAAAAAATAAATAAAATAACAACAAAAATATTTCAGCTAATAATGGTATACTATTCATTGCCTTCAACACGTTTCTGTCTCTAATCTCGTGTTAATTCGACATCATTTTGTGGCTTTTATTGTTATTGTCTGTGGAGTTTCTTGCATCCGCTTTGCTTTGTTTGTCAAAAACTTAATTATTATTAGTACTATTGTAACTGTTTGATACTGGTGTTGCCAGCTCAGGTTCTGATCTTGTGAGGAAGTAAGCGGTCGGAGGAGGCAAAAAAAAATACAAATGAATTAAATAAGTAACTCTGATGCAGATTCAAACGACATCGTCTGCTGATAACGGCTGACTGACGTTCGTAACCCTGAACGTGATGCAGCTGTGAAGCGTCACCTGTCAGTCTGATGTTTCAGGGCCCAAACACACACAAAAACACAGACGCTACAGCAGCTTTTCGTGCTTTCATACAACCTCTCACAGTAACACAATTATGCATTCACACAAACTAACACACAATTGCTCTGCTCTCTGTTAAACACACACACCGAAATTTATACACTTCAACAATACTGGATTTCACTGACCCTGATTAAGTCTGCTTTAGGTTGTTTTTGTTGTTTTTTTTTTAAAATTCAAATTAAGTATCTAGACAAGACTTAATCCAATGCAGTGGAATCAGATGGACATAATTAACTACACAAAAATTATAAACTCACTGTAATGAACATGAGTTTTACATGTAAACATTTTTACCATCTTATCACAATAGCGGTGACACGCAGCTGTGGCATCTCTCCGTTCTTTATGTATTCATACAGAAATAGTAGACTTGTCCATCACGCACGCTTTCAGGAAAAGCAGGGAAAGGGACTGCAAATACTGCGATGCTCAGCCTTAGTATTCTTTACATACTTACCTGTTCAATTCACATTATGTTGCAATTACAATGAAAAGGTAGTCATGTTATGTGCTCTATGTGTATCAAAATCATGTGCATCTGTCAACAGCGGCTTAAAATCGGCCTGTGATCAAACGTAGCGCTGATGGAGGAACTTTGGCTATAATTAAAACACTAGATGGCAGCAGATGCCGTTTACACTCTCACAATAATCCTCCCCACAAACAAAAAATGGCCAACTAGAATAATGTCAGAAAGAGCAGGTCAGCACCTGTATGTAAAGTAGCATGAAGGAGTCTCTAACACCCAGCGGTCAATTTTAATCACGGATGTCCTGGTTAGTGGTCCCCTGGTCTAACAATATTTGTGAAATAGACCTTTAAGTTATTTCAATGTATTATTATGTATTTAAAATTCTAATTTCATGAGAGCAAAGGTAGTGACTGTGGCGTTTATATTGTTACAACAGTGCATTTCTTTTATGCATTTGCGTAAATCTTTCCCTATAATTTGACACGACACACATGTCCAACCTCTTCTTCGAAGCGAAGACAAACTACCTGGTGTATTTTGAGGACAGTTGGCGACTGTAGTGGATTAAGAATTGGACTGATGGTTCTAGATGCAAATTCTGAGTGTGCGTATTTGTGTTGTTTGTGTGTGTGTGTGTGTTACATGCGTGTAAAGATGCAGACTCCCAACAGGATCACTAAACAGAGCAAAGGATTTGAAGAGAAAAGTTATAACACAGAAATCAACAACATATCACACCAAAACACACTCATACTGAGGATAAAGAGCGAGCTAGAATTCACTCAAACTCTGTTTTTGATCGAATAAATCCCCTAAAATGACATAATTGCTTTTTACAAATTCAAATTTTGGACTTGGAAACACATTCTTTTAATTTTTCTGGTTTTTTTTTACAACTTGCTCACTGCTGTTAAAGCACTTTGGTGTTTGAATGCTTCTCTTTACAAACAGTTTCTTACCTTACCTTCTCTATTACGGATTATAGACGGAAATAAAAATGAATTTTAAATGTTCCCTAAGGCCAAAGATATACTTGCCTTTTAAAAAATATGCACGTGGGTTTCACTCCGGGGCACATATGGGAACGCAGAACTTTCTGCAAATTTTGGCTGAAGGGTGGCAAGCTCAAGGAGCCTGCGGTACGGCACGCAAAGAGGCAAAACGCCACTAATCTGCACACATTCCCTGCAGTCCTGCCATAAGCCTTTGTCCAAAATCGGGAAAGTGTCCCTTATCCTCCATAATTCTGAGATCACCGGCAGAAAAAGCATCAATGGCACCATCATTTATGAAGCACGTTGTAACCATGCCAGATATGTTTCTCTCCTGCCGACACTAGCTGGGTTTCCATTTCAGATTCTCGTAAAACTTGAGCTACATTTCTTAAATGAGATGACAGCATTTCCATCCTGCCCGTACTGATCATGTGCGAACTACAGCTTGCAGACGTGTTGCGTTGCGTCTTGCACAAGCATTTTAAGAGACGCAAGATACATGAGGCAGCAATCGTGTGCACGGCAATACTAAGAGTTTCCCCACGTGCACATGAAGATGTCACTCAAAAAAAAAAGTTCTCTGAGAAACACTAATATCAGAAAGGTCACACGGATTTTTACCGTCACTGTAAAACTTTCCATACGACTCTTGCTTCAGGCTCCAATTTTATTTCCGAATTCTATGAATATCTGCTGGACTGGCTGAGACGTATACTACACATTTGAGACACGGATCTGTGGACATTGATGGAGAAAAGTAAGGATGACTACTGGTTTCTCAAACTAACATCACAACTTAAGAAAACCCTTTATAGAACAGAGATGAAGAAACTGCAAACAAGACGGGTAGAGTCGAGCTATAAATGTGTCGTCCCACGCTGATCTTTCGTTATGATCTCTAACTTGTTTAAGCTTGCAGTTGTCTAAATTCTCCCTTACCCTGTCGAGCAAAGTTGAATTCAACATTTTATGCTTGAGTGAAGTCGTATCTGACACGAGGCTGTATTTCTCTATCTTGTGTCGGGCAGTGCGGGGAAGGGAAAAAAAAAAAAACGGGCTTAAGCGTGCAGTTCAGACAGACTGAAAGAAGAGGTTCATGAAGAGAGAAGGCTTAGTAGAGAAAAAGTACACATTTAACTTCAAAATAATATGAATATATTACTAATAAATACACAGTGCAGGTAAAACAGTATAGCACCTGTTATGTGTGTTTGTTAAATCCAATGTGTAGATTCACACAACAAGCCACAGTATTACGGTAACGAGTTACGATGGCAGCCTGAACACAACTATTAAAATACAGTTGGAAAATATTGCCATCAACATTTACAGACAGCTGCTATGAAAATATGAGGAAATGACAAACCCGTGCACAGCAACACGATTGAGCCGAGCTGCTGCTCAAATGTAGGAAACGCATTAAGAATGAAAACCAAAAAAAAAAAAAAAGGGGCTTAAAGCTAACAAAAACTCAGCTCTGCACCATGTTAAGACGTCGTAGAATTAATTTAAAGATTTTTTCGGCATATCGCTCTTGTGGTACCACGCATTTAAATTGTTTTTTCCCCAAGAATCGCCTCAATGAAATAGAATTTAGAGTGAAAACTGCTGAAAGAAATATGAATATGATCCGTTTCAAACTATGATACAGGTGCACTATAATATTGTGTTTTGTGGCAAACCTGCTTAAAATACAAATTTTAAATATGTATTTGTATTTCTATGTCCTTTTAAAAAGAACAGTGGGAGGTGAACTCTTTGATTGGTGTTATTCTTCGTTTTAATGTGTGCATGATACTACAGTATGTATCAAATGTGTAAATGTACCTGGACGAGCTATATTTAAGTGTACTTTCGTGTATTCCAGCTGTACTCACATTGTCCATGTAGTTTGGTTTGAGGCCGTCCGGGTGGCGTCTCAGGTCCTCCTGTTCCCTGTGTCTCATCATCTCCTCCTCTCTCCTCCTCCTCTCCTCTTCATGCCTACACACACAGAGAGCGTAAAAAAGGAAATCAGTCGAACGAAACAAAATCCTAACAGCTGTCACGATGTCCCGACAGTTTGCTCAGGAAAGGAAACGCACCTCATTTCTATCTGCTTTCGTCTCTGCAGCTCCTGATTACGGAGCTCTTCCAGTCTCCTCAGCTCCTCCTGACGTCTCATTAGATCTGGAAGAAGTGAGGGAGACCATATGAGCCGCATGAACTGACAGATGGACACTTAATAAGAAATAATCAGTGCAAAAAAGCCACTTTTTAATGAACAAAATAAAAGGGCAACGTGTATCGTGTCCAATCAAGCAGTCCTGACCTTGTCTCATCAACATGAGCTGATGTTCGTGTTTGGCCGACTCCAGCTCAGCCTCCAGTTTCTCTTTGGCCTCTCTGATGTTCTTGTCCACCTGCTCTCTCTGCTGTTTCTCCATCTCGTGAAGAGCTTTCCAGCGAGACGAGTATTCAAACTCAAATGTCCCCGGCTGAGCAAAACGTGGCGTCTGCTCTCGCTCTCTGGTGGGGAAAAAAAAAAAAAAAAGATAAATACAAAAATAAACCACAGCTCCGGTGGTTTACTCACAAACGCCTCAGACCAAAAGAGACAGAATGAGCACGGTGGAGCACAAAACGATCAGCTGTATTTTAATGTAAGAAAAATCTATAGATGTCTATTAAATGACTGCAAATATTTACTTACTTGTAGTACTTTGGAGTCTTCTGCAGCAATTTTTCAGGCTGTCCATCCTCATCATCAAAGTGCTCCGAGGGCTCTACGATGGCTGGACAGGGTGTGCTGGAGAAAGGCAGGACAACACTAAATTAAACTTCCAGTGATATTACAAGACAACAACAAGTCATTGATGTGTAAGAAAACAAATAAACACAAAAGCACAGACTCATTCATCCCAGCAAGTTCTTCTCACTCCTTACTTGGTCAGCAGCAGCGCTCCCTCCGTGCAGCGCTCCAGGGCTTTACGTGCAGATACTTTGTTTGCAAACTCCACAATGCCTCTCCCAGTGGGACGACCACGGTCATCGGTCACGACAACAGCCCGCTCCACCAACCCGAACTGAGAAAACGCCTGACACAGTAGAGGGTGGTTTTTTTTTTTTCTGATTAAAAATCAACGCACAGAAATCAGAAATTCTACACAGCAACCGACGCAGAGAGTAAAACTGACAAACATGCGGGTATACCTGTTCCAGCAGCTCGTTTGTCACTGCAGGCAGCAGGTTGCGAACTGTGAGAGCAGCGCCATGTGTCGCAAAGCGGACCCTGATTGGTCGATTATTCATAATAGTCCCATCCAGCTCGGCTTTGGCGATCTCTGCCAGCATTCGTGTTTCCTGGAAGACATGGGGTAAAAAGCCAAAGGATGATGACACCACAGAAAGGCACTGTAGGGCTTTAATTAAGACTGTACAATAAATGAAACTGTTATCTTCACTTAAAGCTACTGAAAGTCCAGACTAAACACCTATGCATACAAACCTGACCAACTGAAGTGTGTTATGTAAGTTTAAACTGTAAGTAACAACATTATTTGCCATATAACACTGCTTTGTGTTGGAAAATAAACAAGATGCATTTAGGGATGCACAATATTGGAACTTATATGCCAAAATTGAACAACTCTTTTGGCCAATAACCAATACTAGTGTTGCTAGCTATATACACTTCCCCCCTTCTAAATTTAATGATAATAAAGTATCTTCTGTAATGGAGTTAACATCATATTATGCATAATCTTGTCGATATGGCCTACCAGCAGATGGAGACATGAAATGCAATGCTTTCAAGTGTTTGTAATATTCATTCATTGTGCAAAATAAGAAAAATACCCAAACTTTGGGGTTTTGTTTTGTGCTTTTTTTTTTACTTTGTCGGTAATAACAATGTTATAAAACATGTTGAACCTCCTATTTAGGGAAATTTACAACTAGTATCATAAAATAAAGTCATTTTTAAACGTCACAAAGATACAGTAAGATATAATTGAGTGCCAAGTCAATAAATATCTGGTGCTAATGCTAACAAAGCAGCAACGTTATTTTAGCCAAGACATAAAACAAGTTAGCTTTAGAAAATTAAAACCAACACTCAGGTACAACAGCACGGTTCACACCTGAACTCACCAGGCGGACGAAGCCGAAGCCCCGGTCTCTGTTGATGAAAACCTCGTTAATGTTCCCGTATTTAGCAAACATGTTTTTGAACTCCTCCTCCGGGATATCCACCGGAAGATTCCCCACAAACAGCCGTGAGCGCTGGGTGAAAGTCTTCTCACCGGGCTTCCGAAAACTCGTGATATCCAGAGTCACTGCAGCCCGGCCTTCTTCGCCTCCTTCCCCGGCTCCCTCCGCTTGTTCCGCCGCGGGGGACTGCTGCTGCTGCGGCGGCGCGGGGCTGTCTTTGTTCGCCGGTGACTGCTCCGGGGCCGGGGACTCGGTCCCGGGTTTCGCTGGTTGAGGGGAGCTACTGCTTTGCATGTTCGCTTGCTGTATATTTCTGTTAGCCATACTCGCACAAAGTAGTTTCTGTAACGTTGTTTAAACTAACTTTGAGGAGAAGGCTGGAGACCAGCAGCGGTACACACCTCCTGTATTCATAAATGGCGACTGTTGCGCGCGCATCTGTTTTTCTATTTCTTTTTTTTAATTTAGATTTCCGGCAGTGTTGATGCCTTTGCGGCACAGTGCTGCCACCCACAGGTCGGGCTTGTTATTACCCTAAATCGCTTTCAGTGTCTCAGAATCAGAATCAGAATCAGAAAAAGATTTATTGCCAGGTATAGTTAACACAATACGAGGAATTTGTTCTGGTGTGTTGGTGCAACATAAATATAGAAAAAGAAAACAGATAAAATAGAAGATACAAATATAAAATATAAAATATAAAAAGTACGAGTCTTACGGTGCAAAACAAAACAAGTAACACAAGTAACAGTGTAACAGTGCAAGAAACAGAACCATGGAATTAAAGTTATATACAAGAATGTTTGGAGTGCAAGATATATATTGATATTTACATTGAAATTCACATTTATACAGGTTTGAGTGCAACTTTAAGTCTCAGTCATCCTGTGGAAGATATAAAGTCCAGGTGGACTTTCTGGTTCTCAGAGTTACTCTCTGGATTTGGGTGTCATTGTACAGGTTGCAGATCAGTTTTTCCCATCTTTGCCAGATCCCATGAAAGTCCACACAGTCCCAGTCTCAGTCTGGTCATGATTACAGTTTGCCTTCTGTCCTTGCCAAGATAACTAGATAGCTAGAGTTGAGTTTTGGGCCATATTAAAAGAGATTCCAAGTGTTTTATGAAACGCTCCTGTAATGTGATATTTTTACAAAAACAACAAAAAATAATAATAATTTTGAGCATTTTTTGACCAATGTTTGACTAATGGTACCCAAACTTTTACCTAAAAGAAAACTTGCTCCTGAAAACATTACTTTGTACCATTCTACCATTTTAGAACCAAAATTTAGTTGCTGGTAGGAGACCTGTTACTGCCCCTTCATCACTTATTCTAACATGAACACACATTTTTCTTGATCAAGTGCCTTTTGTCATCCGTTTTTGTCATTCTAGCAACATGTACGTTTCTGGGGTGCTCGCTGAAAGCTCTCTCAGTGACGGAGCTGCCATCTGTCCAGATATTATGGCACATCTGTGTGCATATGCTACTTAAATTCCTCCAAGGGTCCCAAGTGTGGCTATCATCCTCATTTCTGTCCTGCCAGGGATCCTATATCCAGGCAGGTCAGAGGGCTGCTGCGTGTCGCTGATCATTTCTGACTTTGTCCACAAAGACAACATGCAATGTGTTTCACTCAGGCAATGTAATAAGCAAGCTGTTTGTAGGGTCTTATAATTTGCCTACAGCAATAATGCATGCATGCAAATAATGCATGCATGCAAATAATGCATGCATGCAAATAATGCATGCTCATTATATAGCACAGAGAAGATTTGCTGTTTGATCTCTTTTGATCCTGAGCAAAGCCCTTGAGCATTTATTTTACATATCTGACTAACACTGATCTCAGTATTAGGTTTTGCTTGTTTAACATGTATGTAAGTAGCACTTGATGTTGTGAGTTGCTGAAGCTAACCGAAAATCTTAAATCAGTTCACCCCAAAATCAGAAACACATATTTTTCCTCTAACTGGATGGCACTGGGTGATGCAGTTGGTGGGTGTTCCTGCTCGCAACAAGGTCTGTGGATTATCTTTAGTAACCAGGTCATGATTTCTGGGAGGAGACATTGATGTTGCTCTTTTCAAAACAACATTTTTTTTGCGCTTTAAGCACCAAAACCCGAGTGCCATCTAGTTCTGTTAAATTGGAGAGAAGACGGACATCTCTATGGCTGATATCTTCAACACTCAGCAACCCACAACAAAACAATCTGCACTGATAAATAACACCATGGTAAGAGGAAAATATGTATTTTAGATTTGTGCCTTTAATGCGTAACAAACATATTAATGATATAGTTGATAGAGCTTTATGGATTGTGTATACTGCTGGATAGTTTAATATAAAAGAGCGTCATATTTTACAAAGGTTTGTGTTTAGTGTGCAAAATACCATCTCAGAAAAACGTAGTGGAGTAAATATAGCCACATGTGCCTCTGTTATGTAGTAAAGTAGAAATATATACTACTGTAGCACTGGGAAAACCCTCAAATAAGGTACAAGTACCTCAAAATTGAACCTAAGTGCAGTACTTGAATAAATGTTGTTGCATGACACCACTGGATTATAATAACATTGCCAGTGCACTATTTACCAGTGGTGGAATATAAAGAAGTATATTTACTCAAGTATTGTGCTTCAGTAAGAATTTGAGGAGTATTTTCTTTGCGTGCTATTTTATACGTATACTCAACTCATTTTACTTCACTACATTAGTCTGAAAGTTTTAGTTTACAGATTTTTGCATAAAAACATATAAAGAGTTTAGGAATTAAATAAACGAACAGAAGTACAGCTGCAACGATTAATTGATTAATCAATCAGTCCATTCACAGACAATTAATGAAGTATATACATGTTTTGTTTTAAATAATTTTGAGTTCTATAGGTGTTTTCCTCTTCATTTTTAAAACAATTTTGTGAGTTTTTAATTTTTTTTAAAACATTTTCTTTAATTGAATAATTGGAGTTTTATGGGGGCTTTTTCTATGATTTCTTAAATAATTTTTTAATGTATTGGGTGTTTTTTTCTTCTTTTTTTAAATAATTCTGAGTTTTTGGGTGTTTTATTCTCCTTTTCACATAATTGTGTGTTTTCGGGGTGATTTTCAGGGTGTTTTTTGGATTTTTTTTTCTTAATAATTTGAGAGGGAGGGTGTTTTCTTCTTTTATATATATATATATATATATATATATATATATATATATATATATATATATATATATTATAAGCATTTTAATACTTCACATAAGTACATTTTCCCGATTATACTTGCTTACTTTTACTTAAGTAACTTTCAGTTTTCACAGGGTGGTACTCGGGATCTGAAAACTTTGTCTAACACTGCTAATCACTGATGGGATCCACAAATTGTGTAGAAGATGTGAGCATATTTTTTACTGATCCAAGTGCAGTGTTGCTGATGGGAGTAGTAATGACGTCACAGTGACGCAGCAGCACCCTCCCCCTCTGATCTGGGCAGCTCGTACTTTCTTTTGATTTTCAGCTGCGCTGCTGCGAGTCTCCTGCGGGCTCATCGAGGACATAAAGCCGGTGAGTTTTATTAGAAAGTACCACAGACTGCCTATGGAAACATATTAATTGCATGCGTTTTATGAATGGTCTAAATAAGGGCGCTAATTTAAGATTATGTTAATTAAAGACATTATATTGGAAAACCATTCATGATTTGGATTTGGGATTTTATTCCGCTTGCATTGATATTTCTGAGAATAAATATTAGGATAAATAATCGTCATGTAAGGATACATCAGGATGTGGACACCTCAAATATACAGTTTGATAGTGTAGTGTGAATAGCGCTGAGGTGGTCCTATAAGCTTTTCAATTATTAACGCTGTTTTAATTTATGTGCAGCTGAGATATGAAGCGCACTTTGATCTTTATCGCATGTGCGCTGACACACTAACGCACACAGTGTGTATTTCTATAATTTAATGCCATTTAAATGTAGCCTGCTGTGTGTAAATTTACATACATTTGTCTCGAGATATGGAGTTACATATTTACATTTATTATCTATATTTATTTTTGATTGAGATTATGGTGCTTATCCATGACAGGTCTGTTTGTGATGAATGGAACTACCGTCAGTATTTTTAATGAAGTATTTAAGTGTATGTTTTAAGAAACTCCTACTTGTTTTTTCAATTTTTAACCCTTTGAAACCTGAGGCTTGATTTCTTTCAAAAACATGGAAAGAAGGCAATGAGCAACTTCAAAAGTAATGATGCAAAGTATAGTACAAACTGAGTTAAAAAAAAGTACAATAAAGTACTTGAAAACACATGAGAGACACTTAATTTCCTGCTTTCTGGTGATTTTTTTTATGCAGAAATTTGTGTCTTTTCTGCATCCATATGGTGTTAATGTCTTTAATGTTGTCAAAATAAATGTCCTATTGTTTTTATGGGCCCAGCAGCCACAGGCAAAGACACTGGACTTCAGACAGATGTTGAATTTTAACTTGAATAGGAATAAGGTTGACGAAATTTTAAAGTCTGAATACCTTAATTTCACGATGTGTGGATGTTAACATTATGACGCTGGGTTTTGTGCAACATACCTTAATGTTGTTCATTTTTGGCATGAAATTGCATCAGATGTTGTCCTGACACTGGACGTCACAACCTAAATTCAGCCAAATATCAGCGTGAAATGATGCTGCTGTCCAGCCTCAGGGCCATCAGTAACTTAAGATTGTAGTTTTGCTACTACAGACTGCAAATGTAACTTTGTACACAGTACTCAGGTGTCTCCGTCAACAGTGAAGTGTGAAACAGCTTAAGACACAAGAATGCAACACTCACTGCGATTTCTCTGGTGCAGTCATGTATCTCCGACCTCGGTGCAGAGCTGAAAAACACCAACAGTTGTATGTCAGAAGTTAAGCCTCTGCCATATGTGTCTGCTCGATACAACTGAGCTGCTGAATGTCGGCTGGACTTCAAAGGCAACCCTGGTGGCGTAAATCTCCAATTCTTGTGACACGCATGACCAACCACGAGCAATTATCCTTCATCTAAGGAATTAAATAGTTCACATTTGACAATTTGTTTTACCACCTACAGCAGCCGAGATCACTTCAGGATTATTCTAGTGATTTTTTTAACATTCAGTTTGGATCTCTGGCAGTGCTGTTTATGGTGCTTTCAGGTTTTTCCTTACATTCTCCTCCAACGCCTGAGGTTATAAGCTGTGTTTCAGCACAGTCTCATCAGCTGACACAAATAACACCACCTCATCCATGAGAAAAGTGTCTAGAATTTGGTGAAGATGACATTCACAGTAATATTTACAATGTGTTGGGCCGTTTATGTGTGTTTCACTCATAAATATGAACTCTCTGGCAGCACTGCCTGAGGACAGAGGGTGTGAAGTCATAAATTAACAGTTTCTCTGAATGTTATCTGAACAGTTTTCTTCTGGAAATAACTTACGTCATTGACTTAAATCGTGTTATATGCAGATTGTAATTTATATATAGGGATTTTTTTTTTTTTATAAATAGTACAAAAGTCTAAGGCCACCATGGAATTGCTGTTTTAACAAAATTGTTATGAAAATTGAAAAAAAAATAATATGAAAAATGAAAAATTATTATATAAATTACATTATTCTTAAATATGAAACCTCCCTACACACAAAAAATAATACAAAATTTTGAAAAATGAACACAACAAAAACATAGATAAAAACACCCTAAAACCAAAAAAATAGAATAGAAAGATAGACAGACAGACAGATAGATACAAACAAAGAATACAGAGATGCACAATGCATAAAAACACCAAAAAATTCAGAATAGCTCAAAAAACCAATATTGAGCTTTGGACCTGCATTTTTTTAAGAAGGTCTTTTTTCAGATTATTTATACTGCACCTATTGGACACCTTGAATGCAATCTGCTGTATTTGTACACACCAGAAGAATAGCATTGTAAATCTCATATTATCTGCCCCAAGAGATTTCAAGACATGCTGAGTGGAAAGGGAGGTCACACTAAATACTTGCATATTTAGCCAGCAGCTGAAGTTGTTTTACTCTGAATTATTTTTAATACTGTACACACATTTCCTGCACGTTCCGGTTGTATTTCTGTACAAAAGACTGCTGAGAAATAAACATGTATGATCATTAAAACTTTGCTAAAATAAAGTTTAAGGTGGCCTTCAAGACTTTTGCACAGTACTGTATATTTGCAGAAAACAACCTCTGAACTTCTGATGGCTGATTTAAAGCGTCAGACTTGGCAGATAAACCAAAGTTATCTGTGGTATGAAGAGGTCACAGGCAGGGTTCTTCTTCTCACCAACTTTTACACTCACAACCTGCAAACTTTATCGCCTGTTGTCAGGGGTGACAGAAAGATTTAAACCCCGTTCTCCTTCAGATTCTTTCCTGAAGGAGCTGGTCGGAGCTGATTGAACCCTGAGTGATATAAACCCTCTCCATCCCTCTCCAGTTATAACAGGGAGCCATTGTGCCTAATCCCCACGGTCCTGCCTCTTAGACTTCAACCAAACTTTACTCCAGGCAAGGCTCTGCATCTCTCAGACGGCTCAAAGTTTTTCTTTCAGCAAACAGAATATCATTATGAGCTATACAGTAGCACTGAGGAGCTTAATGAATGCAAGCCCATGGACTGAAAGACTCGTCTGAGTTGTTTCATCGACGTATTAGACCGCGTCTCCACAACTCAGCTTCTGTAGTGCAGGCTAGGTTTAAAAAAAAAAAAAAAAAAAAAAGAATTAAAGGTTAAAACACAACAGTGAGCTAACGGTGTAATTAGACAAAGGCTGTGTCTTTAGACCAAATCACCATGATGACGCACTCACAACAAATGTGACTTCCGGGTGGAAAACTGGCTTCTGAGATATGCAAATGTGGCAGACTCGTTTATTTCTGTTGTCATTTTCAGTTATAAATGTAACATATTAAGATAAGAGTTAAACCAACCGACCAAATGATCGACCAAACAATAAAGTGAGCTATAGAGCTGCTGGACAAAGCTAAAAAATTACATAGGTGTTATATATGAATTGTCTAATTAATTAATTGGTTAATTGTGTCAGCTCTAGTTTGCACCATGCTGTCTTCTTATCAATATAAGCTGGTTTTTATAATAGTCCAATAAAATACTTCAATATTGTGCATCTTTGACATTACATATTACAATGCCAATCACTCACTGCGGTCGAAGTGATAATTTTTTTTAGCTAAAACTCAATAATCAGAGCTTTTGGTGCTGAGAGTCGAGGTATTCTGTGTTCAGTATGGTTATTCTGTCAGCAGCAAAGGCATGGATCAGTGTTATTGGGGCATGCATAATGCTAAAAAAACAAGCATTTACAACCACACAACGCCGGGGGATAAAACAGTAACTGGAGTCAGAAAGGCATCTGAACTCCTCGCTGATCTTACACTTCTGATGTCAGGGGGAAAAACCAGGTCATCTGGTGTTTAATTCATTGATTGACATCTCAGCAAATCCAGGAGGAAGATTTATAAGAGAGGGCTGTCCAGGCTGTGCTTGAATACTTCGCTGGATGTTATAACGCCAAGAAAAACAACTTTGATGAATATAAATTTAGGGTGACAGACTTCTGAGTCGCTTTTGTCACAATTCAGTGGATGTGCTGGAAAGATTTCAGATCTGTAGGACACACAGGGGATTTATGATCATTTTTTTAAGTTCAGAGTGTGAATGTCTTCACGTTATGATTTATTGTAATAAACCATGCCTACTTTAAACAATTATTACAACATTTCATGCGTAAAACAAGTTGTGAAACCTAGATGGTGCAGTAAAGGTCACTGTAGCTGAATTCCTGTAGCTGGCAGAATATCCCAAGACTGCTTCGAAAAGCTCGGACGATGCATCCGAAAACGGGCACCAACTTTGAGCAAAACTGCACACGCTACTTTTGTTTCATGAGTATTTACGAAAAACTGATTTAAAAGACAAATGTTTAACTTCAAATGGGACTGATCTCTTCCTCCGATCTTAAAGGGCCAACACTGGGCACTTTATTAATGGGGCTGTGAATCTATTTAGCAAAGGAACTGATTTGGAAGTAAAGGAGGTCTGTAAGGGGGACATTTCCTCCTCGAGCAGACCTGCTGTTCTAAAGAAGTCAGAGTAAAAGACAACACACATGCTGACTCTGCTCTACTAATAAATGACCCACTGCATGACAGAAAAAAAACCCCATCTGGCAAGCAAGGCCTAATGGTGAAATTCCCAGAGGGCAAAGGGAGCTTGTAATTGAAACATTACTCATGTCAGAAGTGACAGTGTTAATAGTTATAATAGATGTCTTCCTGTCCTTTGTCTGTAGACTGGTAGGGGTCCTTTTTGACGTTTAAATAATGAAGCGAGCTCACAGCATGAGCAGCACACAGTTGATCACTTTAATAGACTAATTCTATTATTAGATGCTGGCATCAGTTTTCTCAGAAGTTTGCATATTCTCTGTTCACTGCAACTATAAAAATGAAGAAATACACATTTTTTTTTGATAAAGTCTGTTCATTTATAATCTATTTTTAGACATGCCTCCTGCGGATATATATGTGTTTCAGCATTTCATGAATCTTCTCTCCCACAGAGTTCGCCTGCCCAAACAGAAAAGTGCATGAGGGAACATTGGGCCGATGATGGAGGCCTGGCCGACGGTGGCCTGGGTCCTGCTAATGACCAGCATTGCTTATTGGCTGAAAACTGTCCAGTCACGGGACTTCACCATGATGGACATCATCCAGCTGCATCCCTCAAGTAGGAGCATAATATAACTTCATGCTTAACATGTGATTTAAATGTATAAACATTCCTGGAAACACTGTCACATCTGTGATAAATACCAACAGACTAATCTATCAGCTGTAACAGCAGTATAAAAACAGAGCTGCGCATGTAAATATAATAAGTGGTAACGGTATGGTATGATTTGAATGACTTATATCGCATTTAATATGAAATTAACATCATCCTAATCAAAAATATATGGTGAACTGATAATGCATAATGCAATCTGTGGTTTTATAGAAGCTTTTTTAGAGCCACTGTGGACAAATGGACCAGAAAACACATTCAGTGAGAGCCACAATTGTGTAAATAAAGTAAACAATATTGCCGCTCAGATTTTCTGCATCCCTGATTAACTGTAGGTTTCTGGGTCAAAAAAAAAAAGGCTTTGTGATTCACAGAGCTTCATAAGGTGGCATTTATGTCACATCACACCTCAGCAAGTTGCATTAAGGGTATTTATAACATTTTCTCTCAGCTGATAATCTGCATGGCTCGCATACTGACTCTGATTATAAAGTGACAATACTCAAAGAAGCTGTGAAAGGAGATTTTCAGCTGATTTCAAGCTGAAACTCTGCATATAACCTGCTCCTGACCCGGTTAAGTTTGCTACAGAAGTTACCATGGTGATCCAGCCCCCTTTATAGTACAGGAAACCCCAGCTTTAGACTCAACATACCTGGTTTAGGCACTAATCTCGCTTCATGGTATCCGTCTCTGGTGTCACTTGACTTAGCGGGCTGAAATTGGCATGAAAGAAGACATACTTGGTTGAATTAGCATTCAAATTGTGCATTCATCCAAAGTAAATAAAAAGATATGAAGAAAATGTCCTTATTCTTTTTAGTGTTAGAGGTGAACAATTTAATTTTTAAAATGATAATGCAAAATGAATATTTAAAAAAGCATTTAAAAGTGTAGCTTTCATCTGTGTTTTATATTCCATCTCACAACTTGTCTCCTGTTTAATATGCAGTTTTCATTTTGTTTGCTTTAAATTCTATTCATTCAAATAATTTAAGTGTGTGTGTGTGTGTGTGTCCACAGCTACACCTCATCCTGGCGGCTTCAAATGCTTCACATGTGAAGATGCCGCAGATAACTACGAGTGTAACCGCTGGGCACCAGATGTTTACTGTCCAAAAGGTGAGAGATCAGAGTTTTCTCATATGTTTCCATGTTTCTACGCTTGAATGAGTGGATGCAAACTTCTTTCCCCAAAAATACCACTCCTGTGTCCTGTGTCTTTCAGATGCCAGATACTGTCACACACTTCACATGATGGATAACCATGGAGACAGCGTGTCTGTGACCAAGCGCTGTGCAACCCTGGAGGACTGTCTGTTTACCGGCTGTGCTGATGTCACTGATAACGGCTATCAGGTACGTGGAGATTAAGGTGACCTGATGCTCATGATAAAAAAAAGAAAGAAGTCACAGAAAAAAATCATGCAATCAGGGCGTTTTCTTACCATTTGAATCCGGCAGATGTGCTCGTCCTGCTGCGAGGGGAACATCTGTAATGTGTTGGTGCCGAGGAATGCGACCAGCGCCATATTCTCCTCGACGTCTCCTCTGGTTAGCTCGAGTAGAGGGTTTCTTCCTGCGACGCTAAGCTACATCATCGTTGGCATCCTCATAGCTGGACATGTTTGAGAGGGAATCTCTGCATCTGCAGGACATATAATGCATATTAAACCCCAACTTAATAAAGGACGCTCTTTGTGCAACTGCAAAACTTGCTAAAGGTGAAGAACACTGATAAATGTATTTCCTAATCTCATGGTTTTCTCCCCAAAGAAACAAGAAACATGCATTGTCAGATAAGGGATTCATGTTTATTTCATCCTCAGAGAACCAGATTGATTAGATTACCTTCATACAGACATTCAGAAAGTCACATAAATGCTGTTTTAACTTTAGAATTTATTGAATATAAGAAAAAAATGTCACTACCATATTCCCTTCAAGTTAGGTTCCTGTCTTCCTCTACAATAATTTGTTTGAGCTTTTTTATGTTAATTTATTTACAATGAGTGTGTTGTAACAGTATTCATGTGACCATGTTGTCTAACTATGTCAGTGCGTATTTTCTGTGTTTATAATATTAAATTGATTACAAAATACATAATCCTTCTATTTAATATGTTATAGGAGAGTCTAAAATAGAGACTAATGTTATATGACATAATTGCACTCGTCTTTGGGCGGGGAGGGGTCAAAGAGGTAGCAAGACACAACATGACAAAGAAGAAATGAAATGACATCAAGGAAATACAAACAACCAGAAGGAGACAATGAAATGACCACGAAGAGAAAGAAATGACAAAAAAGTCACGACATGAAAGATAAACAAGACAAGACACAAAAAAATATCTGAAAGAGACACAAAAAAAAAACAACAGAAAGACTCAGAATGACCACAAAGAGACACAAAATCACAAAAAAAGTCACAAAATGATCACACAAAGTATACAGATCAGATACAGATCCTGGCTTCCAGTTCATTTTAGAAATTTAACAAAAAGAAGATTCAAACTCAATTCACAAATCAATTGAATTAATCAATAACAGAACTAAAATGATCCACTTGGCGAAATTAACTTAAAGAGGGTCAGTTTCTGAATTGAGATATTTTATTTATTCATATTTTAGCCTCTATCAAAAAAAAAATATTCTAGCTTCTGGGGTCAACAACCAAAAGAGTGCAGTTATCAAGGTAGCACTTCACTTTTCCAGATGTTGACACCCCTACCAACACCAATTGTAAGCCTCTATTAATAGGATATTTTAGCTTTAGGATTCTTCAGCGTTCAACAACTAAAAGAGTGCAGCTACCAAGGTAGCACTTCACTTTTGCAGATGTTGACACCCCTACCAACCCCTATTGTAAGCCCCTATTAATAGGATATTTTAGCTTTAGGGTTCTTCAGGGTTCCTCAGGGTTCAACAACCAAAAGAGCACAGGTACCATGGTAGCACTTCACTTTTCCAGATGTTGACACCCCAACCAACCCCTATTGTAAGCCCCTATTAATAGGATATTTTAGCTTTAGGGTTCTTCAGGGTTCTTCAGCGTTCAACAACCAAAAGAGCGCAGCTACAAAGGTAGCACTTCACTTTTCCAGATGTTGACACCCCTACCAACCCCTATTGTAAGCCTCTATTAATAGGATATTTTAGCTTTAGGGTTCTTCAGCGTTCAACAACCAAAAGAGCGCAGCTACAAAGGTAGCACTTCACTTTTCCAGATGTTGACACCCCTACCAACCCCAATTGTAAGCCCCTATTAATAGGATATTTTAGCTTTAGGGTTCTTCAGGGTTCCTCAGGGTTCAACAACCAAAAGAGCGCAGCTATCAAGGTAGCACTTCACTTTTCCAGATGTTGACACCCCAACGAACCCCTATTGTAAGCCCCTATTAATAGGATATTTTAGCTTCAGGGTTCAACAATAAAAAAGTGCAGCTACCAAAGTAGCACTTCACTTTTCCTGACCCTCTGCTAATGTCTCCTTTCTGTTGCACTAGTGTGTCTGTGTGCACAGAGACAGAGACACACAGACTGTGGAACACAGCTATAGAGTGTTGGGGAGTTTTGTAGCTGTGATGTCACATTCAGGCCTTTATGATGAAATATGTTCTACAGATTTCATCATAAATGATGAAATATGTTCTACAGATTTCATCATAAATGCCGGAATTCATCATTGATCACTTTATGAATACTGCCAAGACAGTGATCAGTCCTCGGACAATTTCAGCTTCGATGGATGAATTACATCTAAACAGCTTTGAATTGCCAGTGTTAGGGAAAAACCAATGAGATGAAATGCTAAATAAATATAATTGAATTGTTCTTGTTACAATCAAAGCAAGCATATCCATAATGGAAGATAGTTGTTCTGGGCACACAACATACACGTAAACAATTCAGTGTTCATTGTAGATACCATATCTAAAATTGCTCTTAGATTATGGATATCAAAAATTAAATTATAGGTATTTAAAATCCAATTCTACGACGGAGGATTAGGGCCACATTAAGGGAATTTTTTTTTAAAATTATTTACGAGATTAAAGTCATTAGTTACGAGAAAAAACTAATTATTAACGAGAAAAAAGTCATTATTAATGAGAAAAAAAGTCATTATTTACGAGATTAAACTCATTATTAACGAGAAAAAAGTCATTATTAATGAGAAAAAAGTCATTATTTACGAAATTAAACTCATTATTAACGAGAAAAAAGTCATTATTAACAAGAAAAAACTCATTATTAACGAGAAAAAACGTCATTATTAATGAGAAAAAACTCATTAACGAG
Organism: Plectropomus leopardus; assembly: GCF_026936395.1. NCBI lineage: Eukaryota > Metazoa > Chordata > Actinopteri > Perciformes > Serranidae > Plectropomus > Plectropomus leopardus. The sequence continues at coordinate 17,117,167 of NC_142199.1, forward strand.
AAAAAACTCATTATTAACGAGAAAAAAAGTCATTATTAATGAGAAAAAAGTCATTATTTACGAGATTAAACTCATTAACGAGAAAAAAGTCATTATTAACGAGAAAAAACTCATTATTAACGAGAAAAAAAGTCATTATTAATGAGAAAAAAGTCATTGTTTACGAGATTAAACTCATTATTAACGAGAAAAAAAGTCATTATTAACGAGAAAAAAGTCATTATTAACGAGAAAAAAGTCATTATTAACGAGAAAAAAAGTCATTATTAATGAGAAAAAAGTCAGTATTTACGAGATTAAACTCATTAACGAGAAAAAAAGTCATTATTAACGAGAAAAAAGTCATTTACGAGATTAAACTCATTATTAACGAGAAAAAGTCATTAACGAGAAAAAGTCATTATTAACGAGAAAAAACTCATTATTAACGAGAAAAAGTCATTATTAATGAGAAAAAAGTCATTATTAATGAGAAAAAAGTCATTATTTACGAGATTAAACTCATTATTAACGAGAAAAAAGTCATTATTAACGAGAAAAAAAGTCATTATTAACGAGAAAAAGGTCATTATTAATGAGAAAAAAGTCATTATTTACGAGATTAAACTCATTATTAACGAGAAAAAGTCATAATTAACGAGAAAAAACTCATTATTAACGAGAAAAAAAGTCATTATTAATGAGAAAAAAGTCATTATTTACGAGATTAAACTCATTAACGAGAAAAAAAGTCATTATTAACGAGAAAAAAGTCATTATTAACGAGATCAAACTCATTATTAACGAGAAAAAAGTCATTATTTATGAGAATAAAGTCATAATATTCAAACCTGCTGCTTTTGGAGACACTTGTTAACATGAGGGCTACGGAGGATTTGTTTCTTGAGACACAACGAAACCCCTCTGAATAGCCCGTAGATGCATTCAACGATAACCCTGCAGTTGACCAGTCCAGCCGTATTCTGTGTAATGTTCCAGTGTTTTGTGAAATGTTGCAGTATTTTGAGAAATGTTGCAGTGTTTTGTGAATATTGAAGTATTTTCTGAAATGTTGCAGTGTTTCGGAAATGTTGCAGTATTTTCTGAAATGCTGCAGTGTTTTGTGAATATTGAAGTATTTTGTGAAATGTTGTAGTATTTTCTAAAATGTTGCAGTGTTTTGTGAATATTGAAGTATTTTCTGAAATGTTGCAGTGTTTCGGAAATGTTGCAATATTTTGTAAAATGCTGCAGTATTTTCTGAAATGCTGCAGTGTTTTGTGAAACGTTGCAGTATTTTGTGAAATGTTGCAGTATTTTTTAAAATGTTGCAGTGTTTTGTGAAACGTTGCAGTATTTTGTGAAATGCTGCAGTGTTTTGTGAAACGTTGCAGTATTTTGAGAAATGCTGCAGTATTTTCTGAAATGTTGCAGTATTTTCTGAAATGTTGCAGTATTTTGTGAAACGTTGCAGTATTTTGTGAAACGCTGCAGTATTTTCTGGAATGCTGCAGTGTTTTGTGAAACGTTGCAGTATTTTGTGAAATGCTGCAGTGTTTTGTGAAACGTTGCAGTATTTTGTAAAATGTTGCAGTATTTTGTGAAACGCTGCAGTGTTTTCTAAAATGTTCCAGTATTTTGTGAAACGTTGCAGTATTTTCTGAAATGCTGCAGTATTTTCTGAAATGTTGCAGTATTTTCTGAAATGTTGCAGTGTTTTGTGAAACGTTGCAGTATTTTGTGAAATGCTGTAGTATTTTGTAAAATGTTGCAGTATTTTGTGAAACGCTGCAGTGTTTTCTAAAATGTTCCAGTATTTTGTGAAACGTTGCAGTATTTTCTGAAATGCTGCAGTATTTTCTGAAATGTTGCAGTATTTTCTGAAATGTTGCAGTGTTTTGTGAAACGTTGCAGTATTTTGTGAAATGCTGCAGTGTTTTGTGAATATTAAAGTGTTTTGTGAAATGTTTGTATGGGTTAGTGCTGTTGTAATTTAAGTAATGTTGTAATGTTTTGTATAACACAAAACTCAGGCTCAGGAGATTCTGACTCACAATAAAACACAGAGTCTACTGTTGAAATTGCTTGCTGACGTGTTGTCGATGTTGTCGCCGGTGTCATACGGCGCGGTGATGTCCCAGGCAAAAGGAGCGACGGAGTCTAATCGGCTGGGGTCCGACGCAATGTCTCCATCTGAGAATGTGTCTCCTGGCTCAGTCTCAGTCCTCACATCAGGCTCTGTGTTGGACTCTGAATAAAAGGGAATTTTTTAAGACTTTTGATTGAAGAAAAAAAAAAAAAACATCACCCACGCCTGAAATCTTGTGATCTATTATTCCTTAAAGTCCGTACATCCACCAAATACACAGCAAGTGAAGCTCCACTCCACCATTTCTAAATGTGTTGCCTCAAACGTCACTGCTGCTTTAGGAAATTAGTATTTTTTTAAGTTTTACAGCCAGACGATGTGCTAGGGGATTAAAAAAAGAGCATGATTGAGAAACATGGCAACGATTGTAAAATATTCTGAGCAAATTGGTGCAATTTCTATCAAAAAAAAAATGCAATGTGCAACTTAAAAAATGTTCCACAAACTGCAAGAAATTAGTAGATTTAGAAAAGTATTTTAAACAGCTAGGGAAAAAAAAATCAAGGGAAAAATTGTATTTCTCATTGTCATAATTCCATATTTAAAAATATGGATTATTATAATTTTCAAGCACTTTTTTTAGGTCTTTTCCTTGTTTATTTTTTTATTTTATTTTGCTTTTTTTTATTATTTATTTTTTTAATTATTATTATCTTATTATTAATTCGTATTTTTCTTGTACTTTTTTGCTAATTTCTTGCTAATTTTTGGATCATTACAGATTGCTTTCTTCCCATGTTTTTGACAGAAATCAAGCCAATTTATTTAGGCTTCAATGTAATAATTTTAGCATTGCACAATAAGTTTGAAGCCCTAAACCTTTAAATCTTGTTTTTTTGGCAAAAAATGAAAGAAAATCTCAAATTTCATACATTTCTATCTTTACCTTTTTTGCTTTGGCCATAAAGGTGCTCCTTATAAAGACAGGCCCATCCTTCCTCTCTTCCCATGATGCAATCTTCTGACACCAATGGGTTCCCCAGCAGGAAGTAAGTGGTCATCTGGCCTTTGCCCTTCACCTCAATCTGCCCTCGCTCTCGTATGATGAACCCAGCATCCTTCAGCTCACTACAGAGGGGAGCGATAAGACGACAGTGCCACAGCTTTAAAATAAATAAATAAATAAATGAGTACTTAGTAGGTTAAAATCCCTTATAAGTTAAATAAAAAAATGTAATCAAATATAAAATAAAATACATTAAAAAAATCATTAATAGGTTAAAATCCATTAAAATTTAAAACATAATGTAATCAAATAAAAATAAAATAATTAAAAAAAAATCCTTAATGGGTTAAAATCCCTTAAATCAAAATGTAATAAAAAAAATTAGCATTCATTGGTCTCACACCCAGGGGTCATTGAATTTTGAAATCATGCAATATGACAACTTCTGATAGTCATACACATATATCTCTTTATACACCTGTTCTGGATAGAAAAAAATGGTAAAAAAATAGTGCTTAAAAATGTAGAGGAAAACACACGTATATTATACATGCCTTAAAATATAAGATATAAAATATAAGCGCTTATGATAAAAAGTGCTGTAAAAACATGTAAAATATTAAAGTGCCAAACCAATTCAAAAATATTAGGTGGTAGGTGGTGCAAATATCCACATACAAATACACGTAAACACACATATAGATATTTGTGCATGTGTAAAATGTGGAAATTCAAAACATTAAAATGTAAATAATAGGTAAAAATGTATCAAAGTGCAGAGTCCCATCTACAGGTGGTACAATCATTATCATTAATTCATTAATTTATTTATTATTGAAGTTTTCCAATTCAAGGGTACCTACCTTTCTCTAAATGGAAAATAAGTACTTCAATTATTTAAAAAAAAAAAAAAGTTGTGCAATAAGAGTCTCCAGCTGCTCCTTAAAATGTTGATTAGTCTTAGGGCCTGTGTACACACACACACACACACACCTAAATGTGGAAGTGCTGAGGTGAATGTGGTCAGGGACTCCATGACTCTCCATCCTGGACGCCGTGTTAACAGTGTCTCCAAACAAGCAGTAACGAGGCATCTTCTCCCCCACCACCCCAGCCAGCACCGGACCGGTGTGCAGACCCACTCGGATCTAAAATATTCAGACACACATGGTCAGCACATACACTTTAGTGTGAAATAGTGTCGTAGAAAATCACAGTAACATTTTCTGAATAACTTAAACAGGGTAAAATGAGCTTTAACGTCGGAAAAGGTCCAAATTGTCCATTTATAACGATTAGAAGAACTTTGGGTGTCCCAGTGTCATGAGATATGCAGGTTGGAAGCTGGTTCTAACTGGACTTTGAGTCCAAGTGGACGTTTGTGCCAAAATTGAGGAAATTCCCTTAAGGTGTCCTTGAGATACCACTTTTATGAGAATGAGGTGGACTTAAGGTTGCAGTTACATTGACGTTTGATAATTAAATTCTAATCAGTTCATCCCTGAGTCGAAGTGGACGTTTGTGCCAAAATTGAGGAAATTCCCTTAAGGTGTCCTTGAGATACCACTTTTATGAGAATGAGGTGGACTTAAGGTTGCAGTTACATTGACGTTTGATAATTAAATTCTAATCAGTTCATCCCTGAATCGAAGTGGACGTTTGTGCCAAATTTGAGGAAATGATTTCAATGTCTTATTGAGATATTGTGTTTACAAGACTCTAAACTTGTTAGTTCACAAATAATGAAAAATTCGTACCTGTATAGGTTTGCCCGTCACAGGGTTGGTGACCTCTCTGGCAGCTATCTTCATACCCAAAGCAAAGTTTGCAACTCTGTGAGCGTGGGTCTCTGTCGGGACTGGAACGCCACCCACCACCATGTACGCGTCACCGATAGTCTCCACCTTTAGGACCAATAAAGCCAAATATTTGATTTAGCAATGTGAAATTCACATGAACACTTGCATATTTTAATTTAACAGATTGTGACTAATATTTCATCTTTTACTGCCATCAAAACCATGTACAATTTAGAGCAGTGATACTCAACTTATGGCTCACAGGACAAATCTGGCCCCTGAAAGGGTGCTGCGTGGCCCCCAAACATTTTGTGATTCAAACTGGGAACTGTTTTTGTACTTTTAGTATACATAAGGTGCCACAGGACATTAAACAGCATCAAGATATAGCTTGTTTATAAAAAAAAAAAAGGGCCAGGGAGGATCTCCTGCACCCCCCGCCAGAGGTCCCAGCTAAGCTCCCAGTGTCCTAAAATCCAAAAAAGTGCTAAAATACAAGAAATATCCTATAAATCCTAGAAATAATCTCAAGTCCTAGACACCTATAAATGTCATAAAATGCAAGAAATATCCTAAAATCCCATAAATGTTCAAAACTCCTATACATGTCCTAAAACCCTGGAAACATCCTAAAATCCAAGGAATGTCCAAAATCCTAGAAATGTCTTAAAATCCTATTAATGTCCTGACATCCTGGGAATATCCTAAAATCCGAGGGATGTCCAAAATCCTAGAAATGTCTTAAAATCCTATTAATGTCCTGAAATCCTGGGAATATCCTAAAATCCAAGGGATGTCCAAAATCCAAGAAATGTCTTAAAATCCTATCAATGTCCTGAAATCCTGGGAATATCCTAAAATCCGAGGGATGTCCAAAATCCTAGAAATGTCTTAAAATCCTATCAATGTCCTGAAATCCTGGGAATATCCTAAAATCCGAGGGATGTCCAAAATCCTAGAAATGTCTTAAAATCCTATTAATGTCCTGAAATCCTGGGAATATCCTAAAATCCGAGGGATGTCCAAAATCCAAGAAATTACATAAAATTCTATAAATGTCCTAAAATCCTATAAGCATTCTAAAATCCTAGAAAAGTGTGTCAACCTAGAAATGTCTGAAAATCTTAGAAACATGCTAAAATCCAAGAAACGTCCCAAAATCTCAGAAATATCACAAAATACTAGAAACATGTATGGGGCTGCTGCAAAAGCGGCCCCTCCAATAGATGAAATACACACGCGAGGTTGATAAAACGCCTGGAATTTCTAATACCTTGTAGATGTCGTGTATGTTGGTGAGTCGGTCAAACTTGGAGTACATGGAGTTGAGCATGTGGACGATGTGGATGGGCTCGCAGGCGGCACAGATGTTTGTGAAGGTCACCACGTCGCTGAACAAAATGGTGCACACCTCGAACTCCCCTGAAAAAGATGAAAACTTTGACATAAAACACATACGTGGAGAAAGACAGCTGGTCGACGGACGAACTAACCCGCCTCTACGCTTTTTCCATCTTTGAGCTGATTGGCGATGTGGCGTGGCAGCATGGCGTACAGCAGAGTCTCTGTCTTCTCTTTTTCAGCCTCTAGGTGCCGTGACAGGATTCTCAGTTCCTCCTAGAGACAGTTAGACGCACACAAACAGGGAGAAACAATGGGGTAACCTACTTTTTGATTCTCACAACACTGGAAAAAATATACCCCTCAAGAAACGCTGTCCCGGTTACTCAGCTTACATTGCAGGGAACTAATTTCTACCACCGTCCCAGTCCTAGTCCAGTGTTCTACGTCCAACAATATAACCAAACAGTAAGATTTTCTACACTAAAATACTGGAAATACCAGAGAAATATATGAGAAAAATGTATGTTTTCAAAGGGAAATTTAGCCGTCATAACCCTGTTTAATACACATCAGAATTAATGATGCTGTGCTGACATTTTAGGAAAGGATTGACTGTCAATTGGCAGACAATTTCGAAAACTATTTATTTTTAGTTATTTTAATATTTATTACTCTTGTTGTGGACGGCCCTTAAAACCCCAAAACGTCAACCTTTTGGCGACCGTAAAGATAAATCATCAAGGTCAATGTATCCTCTGTGAATCATCAGTAACTGTAAAAAAAAGTTTAAAGTAATACATTCGACTGTCCTTTAGATATTTCAGTCTGGACCTAAGTGGTGTACTGCCACTTCAATTAAATACTCTTATTTTTGGGCTGCCTCTCTGGCCAGGACTCTCAAAAAAGTCTGAGCAGACGATGCGTTCTTACTTTTTTCCTCTCCAGCTGGTTTGTGAGCTCAATCTCTGCTAGACGTTGATGGTTGAGGAGAACCAGGTCTCTTGTGACATCGTGCTGGGCCAGATCGGCCAAGTGGAGGCCGACATCTTGAAGTTCTTGGAGCCTTCGGAGCTTCGGAGAGCACAGGTACAACATGCAGCGGAGAGACTCCATCCACAACATCTGACCTGCAGAGAAATGAAACACAGCGTTTCAGCGCAACCTTTAGAATGCGATCAGTCTCTTTTGGTATCGCCAGTGTTTCTGCCTTATTTCGCTGTTGAGATCACTGAACCGGTCGAATAATTCCCCGTTTAAAGTACCTACCGATTTTCCACCCAAGTCTAAAAAGACACCATTTGATTCTGAAGTTGATTTGGTTGGTTCCCGTGTCTATAAAACAGCTAACAGTGTGGGGTGGTGCGTTCATGAAGGGTATTGTGGTCGCGTTTCTCATAACCGACCTCTGAGTTTGAGCGTGGTGTGTTTGTCTTTGTAGCTCTTCAAGACAAACTGACTGTTGATGAACTTCCTGATGCTTTCAATGGTGAAAGTCACCTGGGGGACAGAGACAACGAAAATTCATGTTTATTGCTGCCTACAAACCTTCAAGAAATCCAGGAAACTTTCATGTCAGCCTCACTGTCAGACCACCAATCAGAATGAAAGCTAAAATATTAATATACTCAACCAAGGACACTGGACCTCTTAGTTTAAAAAAAAAACCTTTGGTTACGACTTGTAGATGTCCGGATAAGATCAGGACCTTGGGCAACCCAGCGATCACCCTAAATGTGATTCAGTTCTACTCTACTTTGTATCTATGACTGTGTTTACCTGCGGGTGTATTATGGTGAAGCATTGGTCCAGCGTAGCATCTCTGGCCTGGAGGTCTGGAAGAAACTTTTGGATGTTCACCCCTGTCTGCCGGACCTTCAACTGATGGACAGCCCAAAACAGAGACCAGAAACAGAGAAAGACAGATCATGAGTTGAGTCAAACCAAAAATACTGCAGCGAAACACAAATATATGGAGACTTACATCTTCATCAAAGACAATATGGAAGGGAAAAGCATTGCAGAAAGCTTTCTCTTCCACCCACAGTTTTTTTGGGTAGCATGGACTGAAGGTGCAATGGAGGTTGCCTGAAATAAAAATCATTTTTTAATCAAATGTTATCAGTGTTAGAGAAGCTGCCCTTCATAATTAACAAAGAACGTTGACTGTGGTGATGGCCAAATGAGGCATCATGAACCTCTTTGTTGACCAAAGAGTGCCATCTAGTGCTCAGAAAAATGTAGTTAATGTCTGTAGGTATTCAGGTTGCTAACTGAGGTCGTGATCTAAGGCTTTTAAAAGCAAGAATTTTAAGTACAGACTTAAAAAGTGAACCTTTATCTGGTAGAACCACAGCTCTGATCAGGTCCCAGCCGCTTTTCTTCCCAGCCATTGATATACAACGCTCCCTCATTGTTCGGAAAAAAGCCTCCTGAGGGAAAATCACACATAGCAAAGGTGATCCAAGAATCAGAAATATACATATTATACACATATAGTAACATACTATGTGCATAAACCCACCCCCTTATGACCGGAATCGTCTCTTTTCTTGCAAGCTTCTTTGGTCTGTTTGACCAAAAACACAACATGCTCTTTCTTCCCAGTGCGCTCGTTTTCCTCTGAATGGTTGAGAACCACCATGGTCACTTTGCTGTCAAAAAACTCTCTGGCAACCGCCTCAATGATACCTGGAGCAAGGTCAAAAAATTTGGGCAGAAAGGAATAAAAAGGAGTTTGCAACAATGGATGGGATATTGTGAAAAGTCAGAGTGTAAAGCAAAAGTTTAGTTGAAAGGTATTCACATTGCTATGATAAAGAGTAAATTCAGCATCAAATTCCGCTTAAATTGCAAATGGGAATTTTTTGGGACTGTGGTTGTTCTTACCAGGTACGATATGGTACAGGCCCTTTCGGTCAGAATAGTAGTGAAGTAGCATCTTCCCATCGCCTGTTATCTCCACTCGGAAAGACGGTGCATTCATCTCCTTCAAAACAAAGAGTGCGATTCAGTTTAAGTTAAAAATAAAAATAAGCATGAGATGGATTTTAGTCTTATGATCAACAGACAGAGGCTGAGTTATCAATACGCCGCATGCAGCTCAACAATGACGTGAGCTTTGACCTGTTTTAAAAAATCCAAATTGCAGTAAAGTTGCAAAGATTAGACAAAATTGCAAAATTCACCGGGTTTGGCGTCCACCTGGTTAAAGGGTACTCCCTTTCAACTCTTTTTTGGTCTTCACCAACTCCTGAAGTTAAAATCTGACTATGTTGAAGTAGACGTGCAGTGCAGAAAAACAGTTTTGCAACGGTGAAATTGAGAAAACCCTTTTGCATTTTAGCATCTCTGGTTCCCTCGCCTCAAAGTCAGTGGATTTTTTTGGTCAGAAGCCTTAAATAAGGTCTGTGGTTAACACTTTCAGATGAGACTTTTGTGTTTTGCAGCCCGTACAAAGGCTATAAATGATGCTGATGAGCGTACCTCATAGGACAGAGCCAGGTAACTGTGGAGAGCATCCAGATTTCCAATGAATTCAATGAGGTTTCCTCCCAGCGTCCTCAGCATGGTGTCGTAGCCCGAATGCTTACAGAAACTGAAGAAATGTTCGCCGAAAAGCTTCAGAAATACATCTGCAGAGACATCTGAAACATGAAAACACATACACACCAAATTTAGGGTAAGGGTTAAACCAAAATAAAAGCTTGTCACATTTTTGTAGATCTGTTGTACATCTGTTTGTTTTATTGCAGCACTGATGAGGACAGAAATTCAATTACAGCAGACTCCCAAAAATATGTACGGGCAAGATAATAAGCCCATTGGGAAGAGTATTGTACCCTGTTGGCATGCTCTGAATAAACAATTCTTGTTAGGTTTTACACATCTGACCTCAAGGGCCCACTGTTTTCTTCTGATATTGTTTGGAAAAACAAAAAAAAAGGAAGTGAAATTTAACAAGTAAGTGCCATATTCTGTTATTCCCAAAACAAAAAGGAAAAAAAAAGGAGAAAAAAAAACATGTTTTAATGTCCTTAATTTTCAGTTTTGAGGCTGTGATTGTGCATTCACACATAAAACACCTTGTGGGTGTAACTTGTTGGATTTCATCGGGGACGTTGTTAACACTTGAGTTAACACATGCACACATGGAGTTCACGCCACACGATTTCATTTTGTGCAAAATATTATTCACGGTAAATATGATGTATTTTTCCATCAACAGAAAACCACATATTTGCTGTGTAAATTACAATGTAAAAGTTCTCTGGTTAATGCACTAATTTATTTAATCATTTATATCAATTTCCAAATGTATTCTAATACTATTACAAATGCGTCTTTTATTTAAACTTCTTGAAATATAAAAAGCTTCTTTTATGACGATATTGTGTGCAAAACTGGCGCAGAACACATATCCAGTCCTAACATGGCTACACTTAATAAAATATGTCAGACTGGTATGAAAAAATGTCTGATAAGAGCAGAACGCAATGGAAGCCAAGCACCGAAATGGTTACAAAATAAAACCAAATACCTTAATTTAATGGAATTTGCAGTCTTACCCAGTAGTGAACAGGCCTCTTGCACCAGACTCAAGGTCAAGACATCGCTGTACACCGTATAAGTCATGAAGGGATCCTGGATCCCTAATATAGAGCTATGAAAAACAATTGATCCTTATTAAATTTGTACACAATTTGACCATAAATGACCAAAATGACCATAAATTGACCAAACCTCAGTTTGTCCCAGGTCTCCTGGCCAAACTTCTCTGTCACCAGAGACTGCAGGCAGCTGTTGATGAAGCCGTACTGCAAAGAACTCAAACATCTTAATATTTCAATTCAATGTCAACTTGTCAAAATGCAAAGAAATACTCACCATTTTTGTGTAATCCTATGCAGTGCATCAACCACGACTGCAAATGTCGAATGGTCTTCATATTGCACTGTCAGTCTGTGTCTCTCTCCTTTTCCCCGCCTCATTTGTATACAGAAGTCTATAGAGACACAAACTCCCTCCTCCTGTGAGCGTAGACAGGTATCTGTCTCAGTTTGACCATGTTTATTTTTGAGTCCAAGTTAGTGCAACCTGGGTTCAGATATACAAGTGTTCAGATTATAGGCACTAGTGCCAAAAACACGCAGTGATGTGGCTTCATTTATTTATTTACATAAATATAATCTTTATTCTGTTCACACAATTTTAGACGGTTAGTTCCATAAAATGCAACAGTCTCTTGTATGAGAAACGTATTGTTAGGAGGACGTCTGGCAACAAATGTAATGCCAGGGACATTGACCAACAAGACATAAATTTTTCATTTAACAGCCCGATTTGACTCTGCTGTGGCGCGACCAACACCAAACCCACTGTAGAACAACTCATCTACAACGGGTCAGCTAATAAATACCAGGCTGAAACACTACTTTATCATACATACATACATACATACATAATTACATACATACATGCCACCAACATTTCTCATGATGGAGAGTTGTTTAAAATCCTTAAAAACTTGGCAAAAATATATTTGCCACCTAGTCATGACTTAAGTGTGTGAATTTGTGGATTCCTAGGTAGCCTCCGTACGAAGACACCACTGTGTCATCGGTATACAGTATAAATAAGTCACCGAGTGGAAATGATGGACTGGTTATTTAGCGGGACTCGAGAAACTCTTTCTGTCAGTGTCCCGCAACTGAAAAGAGAATTTAGTGAAATGGTTCAGTCAGTCTCACTATCGTGTGGATTTCTATGTAGAAAACAAAGGACCGGTAGAGGCAGCGGTGAAGACGGGGCCAGTGTAAAGTCCTGGTCCATCAACAGGAACCTAAGGATAAAATAAACCACATTTGCACAGAAACAAGCATAGAGTTAATCTTTCGTGATAAGCACACAAACAGAGTTTTAAAATGTACACCGGGATTTTTTTAAATGATAAGCAAGACAAATTCTGTGTTTAAGTAAAAACATTAGGACGCATTAACCCTGCTCTGGAATCGTCTAAATCGCCATTTAGGACAAAAGGATCTGATTATTCGAATGATATAATGATGATGGCTCCTCTTTTGTGAAACCATCGCCCAGTTTCGGTCCAGCAGGCAGACACCGTTTCCGCATTCAAGAGTAGTTTTTAAGACTTTCCTCTTTGATAAAGTTTTTGCTAAACTAGGGCTGGCTCAGGCCTGCCTTGGACTATCTCCTAGGTAGGCTGATATTGGCCTAGTCTTTTAGGGGACTTCCTATGATACACTTAGCTTGTCTCTCTCTGTCTCCAACTGCAAACCTTCATGTTTCCGCACTTTAGAGTAGACTTCATGAAGCCTACTAGGGGCTGGCACAGGTGTGCCCTGAACCAGCCCCTAGTTAGGCTGGCATAGGCCTAATCTGCCGGGGGGACTTCCTATGATACACTGAGGTCCTCTCTCCTTCCCTCTCTCTCCATTTGCAAAATTTGATTTCTGTATTTTTTTTTAATGACAATTTCCAAAATTTTATTTGCATTTATTTCTTGCATGCACCTACTTAGAAAAATAGAATTATACTCCATCTTTGTTGGAGACACTCAACAACTGCTTGTATTATTATGATCAGTCTTACCTCTCCAAGGGCCTGCAGTGCAACTGTAGCTGCCATGGCCTTGGCGTGTTTCTTATTCGGACTAGCTGTCTGGGGCTGGTAGTCCACTCCATTTACTGTGACCTGGAGACAAAGTCAAATGTCACAATTTAACCATCGGAGGTTACATTAAATCAAAACAGCCTGCAAATGAGAGCCGAGATTAGAATAGGGGAGGCAAACAAACCTCATGCGCTTATATTAAAAAGAAGATGCTCAAGCTCTTGTGTGGACGAGAGTGCAACATCTAACCAATATCTAACCACCTATGCATTGAGGGAATTTATTTTAATTTGGCACAAACGTCCATTTGGACTCAACAATGACGTGACTAGATTTTGGTGGCCAAAGGTCGATGTCGCCATGACCTCTCATCTGTCCCCTTCTAGTGAACACGATGTCTCAAGAAAATATTTAGGGAATCTCTTCAAATTTGGCACAAACGTTCACTTGGACTAAACAACGAAGTGATTAAATTCGGTGGCCAAAGATCAACGTTACCATGACCTTGCGTCTGTCCCCTTTTTGTGAACACAACATTTCAAGAACAGCTTCAGGGAATTTTTTAAAAATTTGGCACAAACGTTGACATTTCTGCATTTAGTTCTTTCTCTGCCAAATAATTCCACTTAGGAAGGGGAAGTGGTGGACTGAGATGAAAGAGGTCTTGGTTAGATTTCATGAGTCGTTTATCTCTCTTGGATCTGAAGTAAGGGTAAGACGCACATTTTACTTCTTAAAATAATGAAAAGGAGCAAGACAGATTTAAAGTGACCCACCTTGAAGAGAAAGTTCTTGCGGTGATCAGGACCGCTGTGGTGAACCATTACAAAGTCTGGCTGCATGATCCGTCTCTTGTTACACAACTCGATGAGAGCAGACACCGGATGCTTCCCTGTGCACGGATAAAAAGGCACAATAAGAAGAAAGGGAGCACAAACGTCCCACAGAGATGACCTGAAGAAGTTCAACTCAAAACCTACCTTTTAAGTTTGGCTTTAAATTGAATTTCATTTACATACTGACTATTTATTTATACATTTTGGCATGTTTTTGCAGTTTCACTACTTCCTTTCCTTTTATTTTTTGTTGTTACTATTATTGTTTTATTTTTATTTTTTATTCTTTGGTTGTATTCAGCCTCTGGTGTTTCCTCACTTACATTAGAGTTCTGGTTTTATTTGATATTTTCTTATTAACAGAATCTGACGGATATATTCTCATAATATAATATATGACTTTATTTTCTAAATACATGCTGTGATTGTGTTTGCTGTGATGTTTTACCCATTAGATCTTTGGTTACCACCAGTCCTCCTGTCTGCTTTTGTGGTTTCTCTCCTTCAGCAACAAGTCCTGAAAAACAGAAAAATAATATAAGCACTTTAAAATCTCCTAAATATAGAAAATGCAATTTCTCGACCAACAGAAGGAAGCCCCGTGTTCTGTGGCGTCAGACCTTTGCGGTCCACCTTGAAGTCGATAATGATCGGCTCCACGGTGCCCTCGCGGTTCCTCCCTAAGCCCTCTCCCGTCTTCCAGCCCATTTTTCTCATCAGGAACTCCCCGACACCCCCTGATACTGGAGCGGCCCTGAGGAACTGGTCCTAAGCGAGACACAAACAGACACCATGAGACAGAGTAAAAAAGGGAAGAAAGATAAAAAGTCTTGTAATATTGTTGTGTCTTTTTCCCCAGAATTAAAAAATATAATAAAAGTTAGCAAAAAATGACATGAAAATAAGTTGGGGGGCATTATCAGATATTAAGAAAAAAAACTTTATATTTGTAGAATTGTATATTTGCAAATGCAAAAATAAATAATAATAAATTATATATAATGATAGATTAAATATCTAATTAGATATTTAAAAATACAGAAAAAAATACATATATAGTTTATTTTTCTTTTACTTTTTTAGCTTGTTGTCAGGTAATATTAGTCTAACTTCTTACTAATTTCCTGCTTATTTTCCCTTGTTTTTGAGAGAAATCAATTCAATTGTTTCAGGTTTCAAATGGTTAAAAAAAACCATAAAACTTATTTTTAGAGACCACTGCAGTTTTATCTGTTTGGTGTGCAATAATTTCATTTTATTTATTTATTATTTATTTTTTAACCATTATTTTATTATGTTATCTAATGTATCCTTGCACTTTAAATTTGCAATTATTTGTATTTTATCTTTCTTGTCATCATCATTAATATTTTTTTTCTTTATTTTATCTTTGTGAAATTACACTGCTCTTTTTAGACATAATATTATACTGTGCAATATTATTGTGATGACAGAGGCTTGTGAAGCCAGAGCAAATTAGTGTGGTTTCTTTTCAAAAAAGTTACCAGAAAATTACCCGAAAATAAGCAATAAAATAAAATAAAAATAAAAGTAGAAAAAAAAACCACACACACGAAAATGAAAAAAGTACAGAAATTAAAAAAAATATATGTATTTTTTTCTGTAACTTAATTTTAAATATAAAATTATGATTTTGAATGTAGTTTTTTGAACATGTGCTTGTAGTTTTTGATGCCTTTTTCCCATTTTTTAGAGTTACATGGCTCGTGAAAGGTTGTTCGTTACCTTCTTCAGCCATGCTTGCGGTCCGCTGGTGGACAGCTCCTCGGAGCTGAGGACCTGGGCTCCAGTGGAACCAGTAAACAGGCCGGGAACTGTGTTAGACTGGGCCCACGCGTCCACCTATCGAACAGAAATTCAGGTTAAATCTGACAGTCAAAAATTCCACTATTTTGATGAATTAAACAGTCTGGAGTGTGTGTGCAAGTAAAAAAAAAATAAATCTTAAAATACGCATGATACCTGCTCTTGTGCACGGCTGAGCATGCAGATGGCACTGACATCATAGGGGTTCTCAGCCAATCGCCTCTGAGCTTTGATTCTCTCCGTTACAGCCTGAGAGATATCTACTGGCTGCAGAAATAGAGAGAGATTAGATAGTAGACCGTATAAAAAGAAGACAAAAAATAAATAAATTAATTAAATTATTTATTTGAAGAGAGCATGCATTTTAAACCTTCTAAAAAAAATCAGAAAATAAAAACAAATAAAAAATGTTTTCTATAAAAATGAAAGAAAAAAACGTAAGTAAGAAAAAAAAATCGCCCAAATATTAAGAAAAAAAATATTAAATTAATTATTAATTAATTAATTCCCAGTTATGTCGCCTAATATTATTTATTTTATGACACTCAACAAATTTCCATGATTTTTCTTTTCCCCAAAATTTTCAGTGTTTTTTTTTTCTCTAGCTCCATGAGTTTTCCACACCTGGAAAATTTGACTGTTAATTTCCATGACTTTTCCAG
This sequence comes from Plectropomus leopardus, assembly GCF_026936395.1. NCBI lineage: Eukaryota > Metazoa > Chordata > Actinopteri > Perciformes > Serranidae > Plectropomus > Plectropomus leopardus. The sequence continues at coordinate 17,133,339 of NC_142199.1, forward strand.
GTGTCCTGCAGCCTTGTGCTTTTTTGGCAGCTTTGCATCAATATTAACTCGTCACAACTAATTTTTTTTTGCATAAACTGCAATTTAAAAGCTCAATCTTTAACCGCTGTTGCAACATTGATTTATTTAAATGTCGCTCACTCACTGTTAGTGAAGGAAAAAAACATCTGCATCCATGCAAACAGCTGCTTAACGTATGTATTCAGATTTCCCCTCCATACTTCACTTCTCACCTGCTGCAGCGGGTCAGGAAACACGCTGTCATTATCTGGCACAGACGCCGGCTGTTCGGCAGCCTCTGCCGACCCCGCCGCCGCCGTCGCCGTCTCACCTGACGATGAGCCGGCCGTTGCTATGGGAACAGCGGTCAGGGCCTTTCTGGAGCCGGCTGGAGCTTTTTCTGCAGTTTTGTCGACCGGAACCCATTCTCCGTACGCACCAAGTGTCTCGCCCTCCTGGACAGCAGTAATAACACATCACATAACTCACACGGCATTATCGAACTGCTGTGTGATAATATTTCCGAATATATAATCTGTGACGTTTGTTTTTCATATGGTTTATTGATTGCTTGGAACAAACAAAGCGCTTGCACCCTCATTGGTACTTTGCACCTCCTGTTAATCGTTTAACCCTTTTAAAAACTTGAGCATGTCGGCTTGATTTCTTTCAAAAATTAGCAAGAAATTAGTAAAAACTTACAAATGATTGCCTGGAAAATAAGGATTAAAAAGAAAGAAAGAAAGAAAGATTTAAAAAGAAATTCACCTTAAAATGTGTCAAATCAATCAATCAATCAAAGAAAGTAAAAATAAAAACAAGCAAACAAGAAAAAAAAATGTATTCATGCTAATGATTTAAAAAAAAAAATTCCTTAGCATTTCATTGACCTGAAAATTACCAAGAAATTGGTAAAAAAATGTTAGATAAATAAATAAAAAATGAAAATATATATATGAATAAATAAAGAAAAATAAAAAGAGGAAGTAAAAAAAAACAAGGCAAATAAGACTTTGAAAAAAATGCTATGATAATTCTAAAAATAAGTTTTCCCTAGCATTTTTTTCTTTTTTCCCCTCAACATTTTTCCCTAGCTTTTTCTTTAAAAAAAAAAAAAAAGAATTTCCTGTTTCTACTAATGTCTTGCAATTTGTGGAACATTAATTACCAAGTTCCTTGTTAAGTTTTTTTTTTTTACAAGAAATCGCACCAATTTGCTCAAGTTTCTATGGGTTAGAAAGTGACATCGCGCCGGGTTTCAAAGGGTTAACAACGTTTTAAGATACAAATCTGAAGCACTTGTATTCAGACCTTTTTCCGATGTTGGGAACCTGAAGAGACAGGGAACTCTTTGGCCATGCCGGCGTCGCTGCGCACTGCTGGACGAACCGTCGTGTTCTGAAGGGAAAAATTATATAAATTATAATTTTTTTATTAAATGGAAAAAAAGGATGAATATCGACTGTTGTTAATACCATATATTTAATGGCAGTCCAGTATATATTTGGTAAAAAAAACAATTATATCAGTGTGAATTTTTTCACCATTTCTGAGCTGTTTTCACAATAGTGTAAATGTAAAAAAAACGTGTAAATAATATTAATCCAAGTAATATTATTAATTCCATTGTCACGATCGATATATGTTTGTATACTAACATATTACATACATACATTACATATTACATTATAACAGTAAATAATTTACATTTTTCTTTCTGTTTTAGTGCTACTATGAATGGCCATTTTTAAAAATAAATAACATTTAAAATTTTAAAAATTATTTTAAAAAATCTGAAAATTAAAAAAAAAAAAAAAAAACGTGGTTATTTTCGGATATATTTTCAGTATGGTGCAGCCTGTGTGTGGACGTTACGTTGATGCTGAAGCTGATGGCTTTCTGCTCCCGGAGAGCACCTCCTCCAAAGGGTTTCCCATCATCCTCTTCGTCCGAAACGTGAGGCACTGCAACCGGCAGCTCCCCTTTGCTGTCCACAATCATCTTGCATTTCTACAAACACACACACACACACACACACACACACACACACACACACACACACACACATACACACACACAAAGCAAATTAAGAACTTATTTATTATCCATAAATGCAAATTCACAGGAGGAAGATGACGCTTTATTGCTTTTAAGTGTTAATTTTATATTAAAAAAAAACAGGAATTAAACAAAAAAAAAATCTATGACTCAATGTCGTCTATAAAAAAGCCTCTTGGGCATTAACCCTTTGAAATTGAATATTTCCCCGAGTTGCATTCAGATATCTTTGTCAGATACCTTTAATATCGGAGGTTTGCTTTCTTTTGAAAATATGGTAAAAAAAGGCAATGAGCAATTTGATAAAAACTGCTCGCAAAAAATAAGTAGCTTTGGATTTTTTAAATTTTTTTTTAAAAAGTCCAAAAACTATATTTATAGTTATCATAAATATATATTTTAAATTATTGTTCAGAATAATTATTTTTGATCATTTTCTTTTTTCTTTTATTTTTTAATTTTTTTTTTTAGGATATTTTCCTTACAATTGTCCTGCTTATTTTTTGGGTAATTTCTTCTTTTTGTAATAAATCGAGCCAATTTGCCCAAGTCCCAAGTCTTTCTTTGGATTTTTGACTCTAAATTCACCAATTTTGGTGTACAGCCTTTCTGGTTTGAGATTCACAATCCTACTATAAATCATGACCTGAATTTATTTTCAATTCAATTCAATTTTATTTATAAAGCCCATTTTCACAAAACAAAGTTTGCCCTAGAGGGCTTTACGGGATACGACGTTAATTCCTTGCTTGCCTCTTAACATAAAAGTTGATTCGATTTCTTTCCGCGTGCAGAAAAACTCGGTCGGCACTTACATCTGTAAACTCCTTGATGCTGATGCTGTTGGCCTGCTTCGCCACTTTCTTCTTCACTTCCTCCAAAGCGGCGATGTTGACTTGGGCGGCGACGGGGGGGGGCTTGTTGGTGATGGAGGGCAGTGGGAGCAGCGAGGACATGCCCATGTTGGTCAACGCTGCCGTCATGGTGGCTAAAAAAAAAAAATGTACAAAAAAAAAAAAATTCACTTTTGATTCAAGTTTTTTAACTATTTTTCTGGCTATTTGACCATGAAAAAAAGGAGTGGAAATGGTACCAGCGGTCATACTGGCCATAGCGGCGTTCATGGCCATGGTCGGCATAACCAGGGGGAGCACTGAGGTCCTCAGGCTGGCAGGGATGGGCATTCCTGCTTTGGCACACATGGCAGCAGCATTGGCCTTGGCGATTTCTAACAACTGCTCCTTATCTGAGAAAACAGCAATCAGAAATCAGAATGAGAAATACTTTTTTTATGACCCGGGGGGACATTGTGGTTCCTTACAGTCACTCTGACGCATAGCCAAGCATAGAGAAATACAGCAAGTACGAAAAAATATAAAATAGAAATACAGCAATAGTAAAATTAATAGCACTACTGCGTAAATATTTTTAAAAATTATTATTATTTTTTAAATTGTATTTCTTAATGGCAGGGGCCGGTTACGGAAAATGAATGAATGAATGTATTTCGTCATGATTTTTTTTTTTTTTCTTCTCTTTGAAATCGGAGAAAATGAGCTTTGTTAACATGTAAAAAAAAAAACAATTAGCAACTTAACAACAAGTGGGAAGAAATTATTATATAAATATATATAAGAAATAGAAATATATATATTATTATATAAATTACTAAAAAGTTTTTTTTTTAAATTTGCAGAAAAATAATGCAAAACTAGACACCAAAAATAAAATACTAAAAAGTTATTAAAAAATTACAAGAAAAATAATGCAAAACTAGACACCAAAAATAAAATACTAAAAAGTTTTTAAAATTACCAGAAAAATAATGCAAAACTAGGCACCAAAAATAAAATACTAAAATGTTTTTAAAAATTACCAGAAAAATAATGAAAAACTAGATACCAAAAATAAAATACTAAAAAGTTTTTAAAAAATTACCAGAAAAATAATGCAAAACTAGACACCAAAAATAAAATACTAAAAAGTTTTAAAAATTGCCAGAAAAATAATGCAAAACTAGACACCAAAAATACTAAAAGTTTTTAAAAATTACCAGAAAAATAATGCAAAACTAGACAACAAAAATAAAATACTAAAAAGTTTTTAAAAAAGTACCAGAAAAATAATGCAAAACTAGACACCAAAAATAAAATACTAAAAAGTTTTTAAAACATTACCAGAAAAATAATGCAAAACTAGACACCAAAAATAAAATACTAAAAAGTTTTTTAAAATTACCAGAAAAATAATGCAAAACTAGACACCAAAAATAAAATACTAAAAATTTTTTTAAAAATTACCAGAAAAATAATGCAAAACTAGACACCAAAAATAAAATACTAAAATTTTTTTTAAAAATTACCAGAAAAATAATGCAAAACTAGACACCAAAAATAAAATACTAAAAAGTTTTTAAAAATTGCCAGAAAAATAATGCAAAACTAGACACCAAAAATAAAATACTAAAAAGTTTTAAAAATTACCAGAAAAATAATGCAAAACTAGACACCAAAAATAAAATACTAAAAAGTTTTTAAAAATTACCAGAAAAATAATGCAAAACTAGACACCAAAAATAAAATACTAAAAAGTTTTTAAAAAATTGCCAGAAAAATAATGCAAAACTAGACACCAAAAATAAAATACTAAAAAGTTTTTAAAAAATTGCCAGAAAAATAATGCAAAACTAGACACCAAAAATACAATAATAAAATGTTTTTAAAAATTACCAGAAAAATAATGCAAAACTAGATACCAAAAATAAAATACTAAAAAGTTTTTAAAAATTACCAGAAAAATAATGCAAAACTAGACACCAAAAATAAAATACTAAAAAGTTTTTAAAAATTACCAGAAAAATAATGCAAAACTAGACACCAAAAATAAAATACTAAAAAGTTTTTAAAAATTACCAGAAAAATAAAGCAAAACTAGACACCAAAATAAAATACTAAATTTTTTTAAAATTACCAGAAAAATAATGCAAAACTAGACACCAAAATAAAATACTAAAATTTTTTTTAAAAATTACCAGAAAAATAATGCAAAACTAGACACCAAAAATAAAATACTAAAATGTTTTTAAAAAATTACCAGAAAAATAATGCAAAACTAGATACCAAAAATAAAATACTAAAAAGTTTTTAAAAAATTACCAGAAAAATAATGCAAAACTAGACACCAAAAATAAAATACTAAAAAGTTTTTAAAAAATTACCAGAAAAATAATGCAAAACTAGACACCAAAAATAAAATACTAAAAAGTTTTTAAAAAATTACCAGAAAAATAATGCAAAACTAGACACCAAAAATAAAATACTAAAAAGTTTTTAAAAAATTGCCAGAAAAATAATGCAAAACTAGACACCAAAAATAAAATACTAAAAAGTTTTTAAAAAATTACCAGAAAAATAATGCAAAACTAGACACCAAAAATAAAATACTAAAAAGTTTTTAAAAAATTACCAGAAAAATAATGCAAAACTAGACACCAAAAATAAAATACTAAAAAGTTTTTAAAAAATTACCAGAAAAATAATGCAAAACTAGACACCAAAAATAAAATACTAAATTTTTTTTTAAAAATTACCAGAAAAATAATGCAAAACTAGACACCAAAAATAAAATACTAAAAAGTTTTTAAAAAATTACCAGAAAAATAATGCAAAACTTGACACCAAAAAGTTAAAAAAAAAAAAGACATTAAATGAACTGCAACAAGTGTCAATAATAAAATAAAATATTAACTCTTTCTGTTAAATAATTTTAAATATATAATTATAACAATTACAGCTATAGTTTTTGAGCATTTCTTTCTTGTTTTTTGATGATTTTCAAATAATATCTCTACCGCTGAATGCGGCACACGAAAATGACTTAATCCAGGTTTTAAAGGGTTAAATGTGTTTGTGCCGAGTACTACTGCAGAAAAAAAAAGGAAAATTAAAAAAAGTACACAGTCTGACCCAGTTCACTGATGCGCTGAGGGCTGTTGCTCGAACTGCAGAGTTTCCGAGAGGGGGATCTATTTTTGCGGAGGATGAGCACAGGGGAGTGGCTCGGCTCTCGTTTCCAGCGGTCCCTCTGGCTGTATGTGTTCCTCCTCCAACCCCGTGACACCGAGCGCGAGCGTGACCTCCGCGACCGCCGGCCCCCTGACCTGCGCACACGAAAATCATTTGCAAAAAAAAAAAAAAAAACCAACTGCTAAAACAGATCTTTACATGAAGCAAAATGATAAAAAAATATAAAATTTTAAAAAAGAAGAAGAATTGCTAACATACAATAATACGGCTGCACAAAAGGTGACCCTACCTAGACCGTGACCTCCTCTTCTTTGAAGGACTCCTGGACCTGGACCCCCTCCTCTGGTTCCTACATGGGGACTTGGATCTTTTCTGCCTCTTTGATGACTTTGCCTCCTTTTTCCTCTGCGGGGACTTGGACGCTTTCCTCCTCTTCTTCGTTGGTGATTTAGTGTCCGAGGATCTGTGTTTGGACGCTTTCAGCTGAGGGCAGCTGGGCTCAGTGGTCTGCTCCAGTTCAGTAGATGTGGACTGGGCTGCACCAGAACCTGCAACTATAATATCAGACAACAGATCATTTGGATGACGAACAAACGTCTTAGAAAAGTGGGAGTGGAAGCGCGTCAAACAGGTCCTACTGATATTTCCTGTTGTGTCCTCCGCTTTGTCCTCTTTGTCCTCTGGTGGCTTTTCGCTCTGATGCAGATTCGTGCTGGACTCTGTCAGCTCCTCTGCTCTGATGCTGCTCCGGGTCGGACTGGAGGCCAGCTGAGGGGGCTGGAGGCCTTTCGCAGGACCCTGGGTGGATCCATCCAAAGCCTGCCTCTTCTCTGAGGAGCTACCGGTAGCCACGGCAACCACATCGTGGCAAAATAAAGCAACATCACAGTGAGAGACGGCACTTGGCTTAAAACACCTGTGACCTTTGACATTAAGATTAGTTTATTCTAGAGTCTAATTGGACATTTGTGCCAAATTTGAGGAAACTTCCGAATGACCATCCTCAGATATTGTGTCCATAAAAATGAGATGCATGCAAGGTCACGATGACCTTGACCTTTGGCCACAAAACTCTAGTCGGTCCTCATTATTGAGTCCAAGTGAATGTTTCAGTTAAATTTGAAGAAATTCCTGAAAGGTGTTATCTAATCAGTTTATCCTTGAGTCCAAGTGAATGTTTGTGCCAAATTTGCAGAAACTCCCTCAAGGTTTTCTTGACTTATCGAGTTCACGAGAATGACATGAATGCAGCTCTTCCATGACCTTGATCTTTGAGAAACAAACTGTAATCAGTTTATCCTAGAGTCCGCTAAAACGTTTGTGCCAAATTTGCAGAAACTCCCTCAAGGTTTTCTTGACTTATCGAGTTCACGAGAATGACATGAATGCAGCTTTTCCATGACCTTGATCTTTGAGAAACAAACTGTAATCAGTTTATCCTAGAGTCCGCTAAAACGTTTGTGCCAAATTTGAAAGAAAATGACCTCAAGGTTTTCTTGACTTATCAAGTTCACGAGAATGACATGAATGCAGCTTTTCCATGACCTTGATCTTTGAGAAACAAATTGTAATCAGTTTATCCTAGAGTCCGCTAAAACGTTTGTGCCAAATTTGCAGAAACTCCCTCAAGGTTTTCTTGACTTATCAAGTTCACGAGAATGACATGAATGCAGCTTTTCCATGACCTTGATCTTTGAGAAACAAACTGTAATCAGTTTATCCTAGAGTCCGCTAAAACGTTTGTGCCAAATTTGAAAGAAAATGACCTCAAGGTGTGCTTGACTTATCAAGTTCACAAGAACAGGTAGAATGCAAGGTCGCTCTGTCCTTTGACCTTTGACCACCAAAATTTAATCAGGTTATTGTTGAGACAATGTGAATATTTGTGTCAAATTTGAAGAAACATTATGCTATCGCCAGCGTGGAGGCATAAAAAATATGTTTCTTTGTATTCATACTGGTCTCCTCATACCTGGACCGGGTCCTGTGCCGCTGTGAACCGGATCGGGAGCGAGTCCTCGATCTCTGGCGGTGGTGTCCGGACTGAGAGTTCCTCCTCACTGAACAGGAATGTGTGTGAGAGTGGGAATGTGAGCGTGAACGTGATCGAGAACTCCTCCTGCCTCGTCTGTCCTCGTCTCCTCTGACTTTATTGGAGCTGTCCTGTGAGGACGCAATACAGAAAGACAAGCCTGATTTTATCATTAGTCCCCTACGGCGGTGGACAAAGTACTCAGACCCTTTACTTCAGTAAAAGTACTAATACTACACAGTGAAATTACTCTGCCACAAGTGGAAGTTCTGTATTGAAAATGTTAAAGTAAGTATAATCAGGAAAATATAAAGTATTAAAAGTAAAAGTACCCAATGCAGAAAAATCTTAAAAACACAGAAAAATATGCCAAATTATAATTATCAGAAAAAAAAGTATTTTTAAAAAAAATTAAAAACCCCTTACCCTCTCAAAATTATTTAAAAAAAAAAATTCAAAATTCAAAATGATCAAAAAAGCAAAATTAACCAAATATTCAAGTATAAGAATTGAAAAAACGCATACTCCAAAACGTCATAATTACTAAATGAGAAAAAAACTCAAAATTATAACACAATAAAGAAAGAAAGAAACACTCAAAAACCTCAAAAATATTAGAAAATTATAGATTTAGAGTTTTTAGATTATAAAAAAAGAAAAAAAAAATAGAAATATATATATAGGGATAAAATAATAATTTTTTTTTTTTACAAAACAGCATTTTTTTTTGTGTTGTTTTATGCAAATAATCTTCATTTGTAAAGAAACTAAAAGGCAAAGGTTAGTATAACTGCATCATGCATTATAGTTTCAGGCCCTCAAAAACACAGAATATGTTGCCTTTTTTTATTTTTATTTTTTATTTTTTATAGTGTATTCACCTGTTTCGGGATGATGTCGGGGAGCTCCACTCGTCGCCTCGGCGATAAGCGTTGAGAACAATCTTTCTCCCTCTGCTTCGACGTGAACTCCGAGTCAGAATCGGACGAGTTCTCGTCACCTTTCCTTCGTTTCTTCTTCTTCTTCCTTTTTCCGGACGAATGCCGTTTGTGGCATGCGGACTTGTTCGTGTTCTCCTCACCTGAACAGACAGCTCAGCAGCTCTGTGCCAGTACAGTACTACAGTTCTACTACAGAAATTACTGTATACCTGCAGAGTATGTGCAGACAGGCACAACCCCAAATCCCCCAAAAGTTGGGAGGCTGAGTAAAATGCAAATAATAACAAAATGCATCATTTGCAAGTCATTTTTGAGCTATTTTTCAACCGAATAGTGTTCATTCTGTGTTTCAACATTCTGTATATAAATACAGAATATGTATAAGTTTGCAAAAATAAAATGAAATAAAAAATGCACTTATTGTTTGAAGATCGAAATTAATTGAAACAGATTTTCAAATAATTGCTGTTTTTATTCAGGTTTTAAACAGCATCTCTACGTCATTGGAATCGGGGCTGTATGTGATTTTGAAATCTTACTGAGTATTAAAACGCGGCCGGGCAAAATCACTTGATGAGGCGCACATAAGCCGAAATGTTTTAACCCTTTGAAATTTGGAACAGCATCAGTTTTATTGAAGAAAATTACTTAAAAATTTGTTCTAAAAAAAAGGGGTGGGGGGGTATTAAAAAAATTATTAAAAAATTTTAAAAAATAGGGAAAAAAATCTGGAAAAGTATATTTAATTAGAGATATACAATATAACTATTACTATAATTATAATATTTTGTAATTAAAATTATGTTATAAATAAATATATAAAATACATGCATATATATATATGTTTTTGTTTTTTTTTACTTTTTCTTCTCATTTTTTTGTTTGTTTTCCTTACTTTTTTGCGTGCTTATTTTCAGGTAATTTCCTTGTACCATTTTTAGTAATTTTTTGTACATTTTTGGGCCATGTTTCGTGAAGTTTCTTCTTGCCTTCTCTCCCTTTTTTTTGAGAAGAAATCAAACCAATGTGCTCAGTTTTCAGGTTTCTGGAAGCACGCTGGCAAAGGATATTTTAGTACACAATAGCACTTCGTAGTGTTACACGTACTTTCAATATTATAAATGATTTGGGGTTTTTTTTTCCATCACAACTAGTCAACAAAACGCTGTATAACTGATGCTGTTAACAAAAATAAAAGACAGTCTTACCTTGCTCCTTACTGGCGTCTGTTGGCGTTCCTCTTCTGTGAAGCAAAGAAAAATAACATTTTGGCTATGTTTTTTTTAAAATACATTTTTCTGCAATTTTTAAAGAAAAAAAAAAGATTTTTATATATATGTTTACATACATTATATATATATATGTTTTTGGCTAATTTTAAGAAAAACATTTTGGCCATTTTTTTCTTAAATATTTTTGGCCAACAATAGTTTTTCTAAACTTTTCCTGGCCTTTAAATTGCTATTTTGCAAATTCCATGACTTTTCCAGGTTTTTCATAACTGTAAAAGCCTGGTTTATTCATGGTATTATAGACACTTTATGATAGCGTTTAAATTATTTAAATAATTTAATTGTTGTTAGTATTGACTGCTGTGTTACCTTGAGTGATGTTTGCTTCCTCTGTCAGCATCTGCCCCCGACTCCGAGCTGCTCTCCTTCTCCTCCTTCTCTCGGTTTCTCCTCTTCTTCTTACTTTTGTGTTTTTTGTGCTTTTTATGCTTCTTGTGTGAACCGCTGCTCCTCACGTCTTCCTGTTTGTCTCTCTCTGAGGCGGCTTTCTCTGCCTGAACCTTTTCAATCCCCACAGCGACTCCTTCAGCAGCACTGACGCACACACAGGCAGAAAAACACACATTAACATCTGATATATGATATAAGTGATTTATTATTTCTTTCAAAAACAAAGGAAAAAGGCAATGAGCAAAAAAAAAAAAAGACACAAAAACTAGCAAGAAATTAGTAAAAAAAAAGTACAAAAATTACCTGAAAATAAGTCAAATAAATAAATGAAAAATAAGTTTAAAAAAAGGCAAACATGACTAGAAAAAGTGCTTTAAAAAACTACAATAATTATCATTTTAAATGTGTAATTCATGCAATTATAAATATAGTTTTCCCCTTCTTTTTTTCCCCCCATTTTTCAGCAATACATTTTCCCTGGCTTTTTTTTTACTTTTTTAAATTTCCATATTGACTAATTTCTCGCAATTTGTGGAACATTTCTTCCCAAATTTTGCTTCTTCTCAAACAAATCAAAGCTCATAGCAACATATTGTAATATTCACACGTTCAATTAAATTCTGAACGTATTTGTCATCATACCTAATTTATTAAAACTATAATTATATATGATAAATTATGTCATAGCGCTCAATAAATTAAATTTAAATAAATTTGCAAAGAGAGTGTTTATATGCAGAAAATTCTTCACCTTTTTTTGGAAAATTGGGAGCAAAAAAAAAAAAGTTTTATTCGCTGCAGGTTTAACAGATTTATTAAATCAAGTTACTCAAATAACACTGATATTATTTTACATTGAAAAAAATATATATATAAAACTAGCAAGAAACTAGTAAAAAGTACAAAAATTACTTGAAAATAAGTCAAATAAATAAATGAAAAATTAGTTTGAAAAAAGGCAAACATGACTAGAAAAAGTGCTTTAAAAAAACTACAATAATTATCATTTTAAATATGTAATTCATGCATTTATAAATATAGTTTTCCCCTTCTTTTTTTTCAATTTTTCAGCAATACATTTTCCCTGGCTTTTTTTTTACTTTTTTTTTTTTTTTTACTTTTTTAATTTCCATATTGACTAATTTCTTGCAATTTGTGGAACATTTCTTCCCAAATTTTGCTTATTCTCAAACAAATCAAAGCTCATAGCAACATATAATAATAATAATAATAATAATATTCACATGTTCAATTAAATTCTGAACGTATTTGTCATCATACCTAATTTATTAAAACTATAATTATATATGATAAATTATGTCATCGCGCTCAATAAATTAAATTTAAATAAATTTGCAAAGAGAGTGTTTATGTGCAGAAAATTCTTCACCTCTTTTTGGAAAATTGGGAGCAAAAAAAAAAAAAAGTTTTATTCGCTGCAGGTTTAACAGATTTATTAAATCAAGTTACTCAAATAACACTGATATTATTTTACATTGAAAAAAATATATATATAAAACTAGCAAGAAACTAGTAAAAAGTACAAAAATTACTTGAAAATAAGTCAAATAAATAAATGAAAAATTAGTTTGAAAAAAGGCAAACATGACTAGAAAAAGTGCTTTAAAAAAACTACAATAATTATCATTTTAAATATGTAATTCATGCATTTATAAATATAGTTTTCCCCTTCTTTTTTTTTCAATTTTTCAGCAATACATTTTCCCTGGCTTTTTTTTAACTTTTTTTTTTTATTTACTTTTTTAATTTCCATATTGACTAATTTCTTGCAATTTGTGGAACATTTCTTCCCAAATTTTGCTTATTCTCAAACAAATCAAAGCTCATAGCAACATATAATAATAATAATAATAATAATAATAATAATATTATAATAATAATAATATTCACACGTTCAATTAAATTCTGAAAGTATTTGTCATCATACCTAATTTATTAAAACTATAATTATATATGATAAATTATGTCATCGCGCTCAATAAATTAAATTTAAATAAATTTGCAAAGAGAGTGTTTATGTGCAGAAAATTCTTCACCTCTTTTTGGAAAATTGGGAGCAAAAAAAAAAAAAAAGTTTTATTCGCTGCAGGTTTAAAAGATTTATTAAATCAAGTTATCCAAATAACACTGATATTATTTTATATTTAAAACAGCAACCAGGACAAAAACAACACAGCTGCATTAACACAATGTGGATTTTATGCTCATGAAATGTTGTTTTGGCTCAAAAACGTAAGAAATCACTTGATTTGAAAGTGTGTGTGGAGTGTGTGGATTTAAAAAAAAATATATAAGACACTAATTTTGACTCAAATTTGCGTTTGTTGACAAATGTACCCGGTTTGAATTTAGCTAGCTAACATGCAAAACTGTGTGATTTCGACAGCAAAACACACACGCGAAAAGCTTTACCGGCTTCTTTAAGTCACCACACCGAACCGGGACTTTTTAACACGAATAAAAAAATACATTTTTAACGTTTACATTTCGGTTAGCTTGTGCGGGAACGTTATATTCGGGAACCGGCCGCTGGAGCATTAGCTTAACAAAAACTACAATTTTTTTGAAGTTCTTTTTCCGCGTTTACTGACTGTGTTTAGCTGTCGCTACAGACGAAAATAAAATATAACATTGACAAACCTTCTGTCTTCATTCTGATCTTCTATTTCTCTGATTTTATTTAATATAAAATCTTGGAAAATTTGCTCTAAGTTGGCCGCCATGTTTTGGTGTGCATCTTATTAAAAGTCCGGGTAGGAACATGGTAGGAAGTGGTCAGTGCTACGTTCCGGGTGAGTCCCGCTTTAGGTTTTAATAACAATACTACTACTACTACATCTTACTACTACTACTACTACTACTACTACTACTACTTCTGCTAATAACAATAACAATAACAATAACAATAACAATAACAATAACAATAACAATAATAATAGTAATAATAGTAATAATAATAATAATGATGATAAAAATAAAAATGATGATACGAAATCCCCTCTGTTCCAGCACTGCAATTAACCCTTTAAAATCTGGAAGAAGGAAGAAAAAGACAAAAAAAAAAAATGTGCTTCAAAATTATGAGAATTTTCGGTGACATTACTTAAAATATATTATTATAATAATTATAAATATAGATGCAGTTAGAATTATTTCCCCTAGTTTTTTTTCTTTCTCTGGATACACACACACACACACACACACACACACACACACACACAAATGGAATAAAAAAGGCAATGACCTGGAAAAGGGCTAATATTTTTTTACTTTTTTAAAAATATAAGTACAATTTTTTCCTTTTTTTTCCATTTTTTTCTTTTTTCCCCTTGGAATTTACTTTTCATCTATTTTTATTTTTTTTATTTTATTTTATTGTGCTCTTTGCTTTTTGTTCTGTGCATTTTAATCTAAGTCAGTGATTAAGCTTCGGGCTTGAAATTCAGTAGCACAGTGACATCTAGTGGTTTAAAAAACTCATAGCAGCCCCTCAAAACTGAAGCCAAAACATTAAAACACATCAGTGTTATTACAGTTTCATCATATGTGTGTAGGGGAAGTCCTGCAAGTTATTTTTTAAGCTGTAATTTTTGCACAGGTTTATTTCAAGGGGAAATAAGTATTTTAACCTTTGAACCCTGAGCAAATTGGTGCGATTTCTTCAAAAATGTAATGACAATGAGTAACTTGATAAGTTAAATAAATGTTATAATTATGATACTACATGTTCCAAAGAAGTTCCAAGAAATTAGCTCATCTAAATATATATTTAAAAAGATGGGAAAGAAAGATATCAAGGGAAAAAAAAGAAAAAATCTGGTGAAAAAGTATGTATAGTTAATGATCATAATTACATATTTAAAACGTTACTGAATGATTGGGATTTTTAAGTACTTTTCCCAGGTTGTTTTCTTTTTTGAATTTTATTTTTATTATATATATATATATATATATATATATATTTTTATAATTATTTTATTTGTTTATTAATTATTATTTTTCCCGGGAATTTTCTCATACTTTTTAAAACAATAAATTTCAAGTACTGAACAACACTTTAAATAAAGCAGTGCAATCAAATGCAGTCAACCACAAGAACATGCTTTCTGTCTGTGTTGACAGGCTGTGGCTTGTCAGGAGTGACTACGACATAACTGACTTTACAATTGTGTTGCAAAACAGGAACCTGCAAGGAATCTCCCACTTCAGTCGCATGACAAAGAGAGGACCTTTGTCATGCATCTGGCATGCTGACTGCAGTGATAAATCAATGAATGAAAGCCTTTTTTATTTACCTTGATGGGAATTTTCTTTGTACAAATGAGCATAACAACTAACAATGATAACATGTAGCATAAAAACATGCAAGAAAACACAATAAAACATAAAAAAGAGCATAATCAGCAGAATTTTGAGGGTTTTACAGAGTTAATTTAAATCCATTAAAGTCATTAGTTAAGTTAAGTTAAGTTAAGTTAATCACAAACTCAGATTTTAACAAATTTGCCACCAAAATTTGTCATTATCTATTGACAGCCTATATATCAGCATCATTTTAAATATATAATTATGGACATTTTAAAAATAAAATAAGATCTGATAATCCCCCGCAGCTATTTTTTAGGTAATTTTCTTGCCTCTTTTTATAATAATAATAATAATTATTATTTTTTACATGTGAAAGCTGTCTGAACACAGCACAAAAGAACCGCTGTCAATCCACGTGTTAAAGGGTTAAGCAGTCTTTGTGCTTGTATTTACACACTGATACAAAGCTGTGCATTGTCTTTCTACAGAAATAAATCAGATCAGCGGTGATTAGGTTTAGCAGTGAGTCAGTGTAGATTCCCTGTAGGTTGCTGTTTTGCAACACTGCTGGAAAGTCAGTTATGTTGCAATCGGTCCTTGTGGTCGATTGCACGCCTGTATAAAAGGAAGAGCGTTGTGTTCAGGAAAGCCAGTTCTTCAGAGCATCTCAGCACAAGGTAACAACCCATCTCTGTACTTTACAAGTAGATTAGTGCTTCAGTTTACTTAAAATTTAGCTGTATTAACTTCATGCTGTGAGGTTGTTGCAATAAGTGAAATTACCTTGTTCTTTCTGTTTGCAACGGGCAAACTTATACATTAAAAAATGCATTAAAATGTACAAAAAAATATAAATCAATTTAAAAATGGATAAATAAATATGTAAAATGTAAAATAAAATGGAAAAAAGCTGCATGAGCTGTGTGGCATACTGTACGATGATTCATCTTTTTTCATGATCAAGCAAAAAATAACTTTTCTTTTTATGTATCATTTGAATTCAAGACCAAAAAGAAAAAAATGAAGGCTGCAGTGTGTGCCGTTTTCTTGTTGCTGACTCTGTATCAAGGTATGTGTGTTTTTTTGATTTGTTTCATATATATATATATATATATATACATGCATAACTTTGCAAATGCTCATATTTATTTGCATGTGTGTTGTTCTCAGGGGAGGCACTGGAGTGTAACTACTGTTTCTCAAAGGAGAGTGAGCTCTGCAACCCCACCAGCACTCAGATCTGCACAGGAAGAGCCAATGCCTGTGCTGCTGTCATATTCACTGGCGCGCTGAGTGAGTCCTGATACGGAGGCTCGAGTGTGAAAAATGATGATTTATTTATTATTTATTATTACTTAAATTATTCCATGAAATTTAAACAATTTTGCAGAAGTATTCAAATAGCCATTTTTTTCAGGTAGCTTGTGGCAAAACTATTCCAAGGTTTCCCTTAAAGCTTAAAAAAGTCTAAAATTTAGAACTATCCAAAATTAATTTTATTTATTCATTTATTTATATATTTATATTTATTTATACAAAACTTTGTTGGAGATATCCTGCAAATTGCAAGAAAAAAAGGGAAAAATTATAATAAATTTAAAATTATGTTACAGAATCGCTCTCTCTTTCTATATATATATGTGTGTGTGTATATAAAATCTTATTTCCTCTTTTTAAAGCTAATTTTTAGGTAATTTTCTCGTAATTTGTTACTAATTTCTTGCAAGTTTTGGGTAGTGACACATATCCACATACAGCATTTAATTTCATTTTTTTTGTTGTTTTTATCATTCCAGAGTCTTCGTTCCGGCAGTGCATGAACCTGGCGGTGTGTCAGGGCTACATCACAACACCCGGCGTGTACGCCAGATGCTGCAGCACCAACCTCTGCAACTGAGCCAATTCGTCAGCCTGAGACTCTTCGATGTCTGATCAGCCTCTGCTGACTTCATAGTGTGTTATCACATTAAAAAAACAAAGTCAGATTCTTTTTATGTTGTTAAAAAGATGAATGCTATTCATTCTCAGCTGAAAAGGTGTTATATGTTTTGAAGTTTAAGCGGTGTCGCTGAAAAACACCGGATGGCACTAGAGCACCGTGCACGATGAGCATTCACTTTGGCCGTGTGTTTTAATAAAGAGCTTTATTAAAAGAAAAATAATGAAATAAGTGACATTTTGATTGATGCATTTTGTGGTCTTTCTCCCTCATACGATGACAATTACCACAAATGGTGAGACTTATCATTTATTAAAGCCATTTCCATTTCACATTTCACCAGCGGCTTCATAACAGATTGTCTATTAAACACAATACTTGTCTCAGTCGCAGGCAAAGATCAGTGGAAATAAAAATAGATGTCTTCTCCCCTTTGGCTTCAGCTTTCAGCTCGCACGCCTGATGAGATGATGATTTGGCTCCTCACTTGTATGATTAATTTAGGATCCAAAAGGCTATTTTACATTTAACAGCTGTGGCAGACAGCCACAGTTAACCCCTTAACACCTAGATCAACATCACTTTTCTCGTGTTGCGTTCGGATACGTTTCACACCCATTAAGCATTTTGAAAATTTTGATGTTTTTCCGAAACATGGGAAAAAAGGTAATGAGCAAACTGTTAAGCAATGAGCCACAAATTGCAAAAATATTAGTAGATTTGGATTTTTTTTTTAAAGAACAGAAACAAGCAATTTTTTTTTTTAAATAAAGGCCTCTACTACTATTGTAGTGATAGTTTTTAATGGAAATGGTAAAACAAAAAGAAAAAAAAAACAAAATTACAAATCATTTACTGTTATAATGCATGAAATACTCTAATAACATACATCAGCAAAAGCTATATAGTGACTCAAAATGTGCTTTACGAAATGGTTGAGCAGGACATGAAATGATAAGAACAATAATAACATTTTTTTTCAATAAAAATTCACCAAATAATGCAAAATACCCCCTTTTTAAAAATTCCAAACTTTGCATTTCCATGCAAAGCTAAATGTGAGCCTGAATGAAACATTGGTTGTGCACCATCTGGCTCTCTGCAGTTTGCCCAGTCCGAAGCATTATAAAAGCAATGATAACAATGATAATGGCCATTTAATGGGCAGATAAAAAGGTTGTTAAGGTGGTTCAGCCATCTGAACAGGATGCCTCTCTGTAGAGGTTTTCAGGGCATGTCCAGTGGAGTGAAGACCCCCAGGCAAAGCTGGAGGATATTCCATCTGGTGTGTGAATGCACCAAAACTGACCGTGAGCAGCTTGGGGGGGGGTGGACGACAGAGATGCACATCTGGATAGTGCTGTTTCTATTGCTGAAAAACAGACAAGAAAATTACCTGAAAATAAGAAAAGAAAAAAAAATAACTATAGTAAAATACATAAAATCATCAGAATTTTAAATACACGCTTCTATTTTTCTCTGGTTGTTTTTTGTCCTCTTTAATTCTTTTTTTTTGTTTTGTTTTCTTTTACTATTTATTTATTTATTTTTGGTTTTTTTCCCCAATATTTTCGGAAGAAATCAAACTAATATAAAGCGTGTAAACCAGTGGTTTAAATGCAAATTAAAATTAAAATTAAAATTAAAATTAAAATTAAAATTAAAATTAAAATTAAAATAAAATAAAATAAAATAAAATAAAATAAAATAAAATAAAATAAAATAAAATAAAAGGGATAATCATGTGAATACACAGTATTCAAACAAACATTCATCAGGCTGTTTGACAGAGATAAACCCCAGAAATTTGGACTTCCTCCTTCCCACCACACACTCAGTAAAACCACGTGGAAATGATAAACCTGGTTATTTTACGAGGTGTACTCCATTAAGTGGGGCTTCCCTTCTGTTACAAGTGCCTGCGAGCACTGTGGAAATACCATTCAGCTGTTCACGTGGAGCATTAAAACTGGGATTCCACCACAGAGGAAGATACTCACAGGCACTGACAGAAGCAATGGAAAACACATGATGGGAAACCCGCTGCAGAGTTGGATTCCTGTGGACCGTTTTGGCAAATACCAGTGGAGATATTTACTTATCGTTTACCTTTGTTTTCTTTAAAAAAAAAAAGATTTTCTAACTGCTCAGTTATCTTGACATGTGGAAAGTTTTGTAACTATGTTCCCAGTTCCTGATGCGGCCCAACTTATTTCCTCTGGCACGCCGAGTTTGGGCCAATGCTGCACCAGCTCATTTTTGATAACCACCCAGTGACTGAGTGTCAGCTGCCTAAATCGGGCCTGTTTATTTGGCCCAATTTTGAAGCATTATCATCCGAGTTTGGGCCGATGTTGGGCCACCTCATTTTTGATTATAGCCCAGTGATAGTGATGTTGGCAGCTGAAATCATGGACCATTTCTTGGTCCACGTTCGTCCTGAGTCTCAGCCGAAATTGAGCAACTAGATGTGGACTGACACATCTTTTGGCATGCAGAAGTTGGGCCGATGTTGAACCAGCTCATTTTAGATAACGGCCCAATGATAGCAATGCTGACAGCTGGAATCATGCCAGTTTATTCGACCTGATTTTTGGTCGAAATTCATCCTAATTCTCAGCTGAATCAGGCAACCGATGCAGCCCAACTGCATCGAGTTTTGACCGATGTTGGGTCAAGTCATTTTTGGTAATAGCCCAGTGATGGCAATGTTAACAACTGGAATTGGGGCAGTTTATTTGTCCCAATTCTGCAGTGTCATTCATCCTGAGTCAGGCAATCTGAACGCAAGCCAAATTATTTCTTCCGGCATGCCGACTTTGGGCCGATGCTGGACCGAGTCATTTTGGCTACCTTGGTGTTTTTCCACCTCCAGTCTCCAAATAAATACCTGTTTTGCCTTTCTCTGCTGTCCCACCACCAATATCAGGGCTTCGTCTTGAACTGTGTTTGACATTTTGGAAACAAACAAAAAAAAAAGAACCCACCAATATTAGCTCCAGCAAACTGGCACACAAAGCTGCACACACGATGAGTCAATTACGCTGTCATAGTGTGTTGTTTTTATTTGTGAAACACTAAGTCGAGCCCTCAGCGGGGAGCTCATGGGGGTTTTCTCCAGCCTGTTGTGGGCAGACCACCAGAGCAACAGCTCCACGCTAATCTGGAGGCACCACATTAACACCCTATTTTAGGAATGCCTCGAGCAGAAGCAAAACTAAGCGCTTCAGAGAGTCTTTCAAGGGGTAAGGTATACTGGGTAGGATTCAGTCAATTGGCTCGAACACATATTTGCCTTCTAGTCTATGAGACTGAACTTGCAGAAGTGTAATGATCCGGAATCTCTTTCTGAATCTGAGCTGCTAAGGCTCATTAGGCCAAAGATGCACAGTACTATAAAACCTGAGCGAGCATCAGCAGCGTGTTTGTAAATGCACCTCGGCTGGGAAAAAAATAGGCATCTCGTTAACCCTGCAGGATGCTCCAGCAGCGCAAACGGGGCCCCAAGTGCCAGGCGTGAGAGAACCCAAGGTGGATGTCTTCAGAGTTTCCGACACGTCATGTTTTCTCCTTTCCCTGGGCGAGGAAACCAGCAGCGCCCCTGCCTGCTCAGGAGAGATATGAGTCCATAAAATGTTGTTTTGCAGCTACAATTGAACGTTACAGCTGGGATTCCCTGGAAAATGCATCGCCCGTGTCTCCCCCTGAAGTACGTTGGAAGGAGGAGAAAACGTTCTGACTCCCCACGTGTGTTTGAAATCACAGATTCACCAACATCAATGTTTCCACTGCGTTAATAGACCAGCAAGCGGTGTGAGGAGGTTTGCCCTCAACATCTGGCCTTACTGCAAAATAAAAGCACTGGAAAGATGCCAGAAAGTATATGGACTATTCAAACAAGTATTGCTAGTATTGTGCCAGCACTGTTACATATATTATAAAAATATAGGAGAATAGAGTAAATATAGTATAGTATGTCGAAAAATACCATGATATAGCATCTCCAAAAAACTGAAAAAGTCCTAGTTTTAAATGTCGAAAAAGTCATAGTATACCTGGCTAGCAATTTTTGGTTCTAAAAATGTCACGAGAACGGTACAATGTAACCACTGAATGTTTTAATAACGTTTTCAGTAGCAAGTTTTCTTCATGTACCCAGAACAGTCTTTAAAACATTATTGCAACTTAGCCAATGTTGTGGGTTAATTTCTCTTACCTAAAAATGCTATTTTTATAGAATATAATGTAACATGTTCTATGTGACATTTCCTAGTACACATGTACTAACGTTAATGTCACTTACTGTAATTTGGGCTAGATCAGAAGACGTTTCGCTCAGGGAGGATAGATGTGACAAGGACAACAGAAAAGAGTAACAAGAATATATTTCTTGGCAGGAAAGTCACTCTTCAAGTCCAAAAACAGTCAAATGTTCAGTCAGTGTCCAGTTTGTCCAGAGTCAGTGTGTATCATTCATCTATCCGGGTAATGTGATTTTTGTCTCTTATCTGTATGATGTGATCTGATGTGATCCACGCATGTAAGTCAGGTCCCTGCTCCAGGTCTTGCTGGTCCGGGTTCTGGCTCGCCATCGGAATCATTCATACATCAAAAAATTAATCAATGAATGTGAACCACTCAACTTTGACAATGTATCCTTTACAGCTATAAAATTAACTTTTAACAGCCATCACACACAAATGGTGTATATGAATTGTTTTTAACTATTTTTAGCCATTTTAAGACTTTACCACCACATAGTGCACATATAAGTATAGTAAAGTATACACAGTAATACTCTAATAGCTAATAGCTGCGCACTGCTGCGTGTTTTAGCTCACAACAATAGCTCCGCTAGCTTTGTAGCTTTAGCTAGCATTTTACAATAGCAACTGTTCAATTAGCACACTTTCTACACAGAAGTACAAAATAAACCCACATTCAACAAACTCTTATATATCTCCGGTTGGTTTTAAAACGTCTTCTAAGAAACATAACAACATAACTAATGATATATTCATATATTTAGTGAGTAACTAGCCATAGTCGGCAGCCATTAGCATGCTATGCTAAACGCTAAGTGGATACTTCTCAGAATCGATACCTTACAACAAAAAAAGCTTTTACCCACTTTCATTTAGTTGAACTGGAAATATTGGGGATTACTCTGTGTGTGTGTAACTAAAGGGCGTTACAATAACATTTTATAAAAACTATCCACATCATAACCGAAATAACACTGAAATTCCATTCTAGTTTTCCACTTTTGAATACATTAAAATTAATAAAATAAATCAATAAATTCATGAAAATATGAAAAAAGTAGAGCGTTTGACACTTATTGCAGTAACAGCCTCTGCTTGGGTAGTACACAATAACACTTGAACCAGTCGCAATAATAATGACTTTTTTTTTTTTTTTTTTAGAATTATGATTACTTTTATTTATTCACAGTTATGCAACATAGCATTATTTCTTTCTTTAAAAAAAAAAAAAAATCAATGTATTGCAGGGGACATATTGAACATATTATATTGTAATTACTGCCTTGCTTTTGTCGTTGTGGCACAGGCTGTGTTTGCAGTGAATTGACAGCTCTGATGCCTGGAAGCATCCTGACCCCAAACTGTGCACCGCCTGGATGTTGTAGCTCCTCCCTTGGCTATATAAGTGCAGTTAAAATGGATTTCCATCAGATTATTCTCCTCTGTGCGCTCCTGCATCACAGCTCCTCTGCTGGACACGAGGAACAACATGCTGGCCACGAGCAGAAGCGTCATTACGAGCATGTCCCTGTGGATTATTTTGCTCTCCAGCTCGGGTCTGTGCGCGAGGAAGCAGCGCGAGGATGCTGATGATGATGATGAGTCGTGGTCGGAGAGCGTTTCCAGGGCGACGTGTGTGTCCCGGTGCCTCAGTCTGCACAGTGTGGCTGCGCTCTCCTCACCGCTGCAGGTAGGAGGACGCAAAGTTCATCAAACTGTGATTTAAATATTTTTTTTTTTACAATTTTGAATTTACTTTAAACTAATAAAAACAATAATAAGAAGCACATTTAAATTGTTTAACAACTGATTGAACCATTGAAACATTTTGTGCCTTAAGGGGAGAGGGGCCACATTATTATTTCCTATACAAAGTTCAGTCTCATCATTCATTTATTCAGCCAGTTTTAGTTTAGTTGGGGCACTTATAACTAAGAAATAGAACAAGTGCAAACAAAAAAAGTTCTAGCTGTTTTGAAGGCCCCTCTTCCATTGGGGCCCTTGGTAATCTCCATTATTGATTGCAGAAAGTAACCATATATATTTATATTAAATTTAAAAAATGGCAGAGATTTAAATACTAAATAGTAACTTAAAAAGTTGGAATTAAATAATAATAATTATAATAATAATAATGATAATAACAAAACCCCTATTAAAACTTTTTGACCAACACGGATCAGATCGGACAATAAGTCTTGTTATCTTGATTATATTACTCATTCCTCCTCTGTCAGTCACTATCTATTTTGCTATTCACACACACACACACACTTACACACACACAAATAATACAGCGAGCCCTCTTTGCTCCAGGCGTCAGAGTGACAGGGTCAGCGTTCCTCTATATTCACTTAGAGCGATGAAATCGCACAGAGTGATGGTTCAGTCTATTAGAAGAAATCCAACTAAGTCATAAAGTCATAAATCTTTTTTTTATTTAAAAAAAACAGAAATTTTTTTGTCTTTTTAATTTTTTTTTTGCTTTTAATTTTTTTTTTTGCTTTTAATTATTTTTTTTTTGCTTTTAATTTTTTTTTTTTGCTTTTAATTTTTTTTTAATGCTGTTTAAAAAACTTTTTCTCTCCCCCTTAAAACTTTCTTTGCAATGTTATTTTTTCTTTAAAATGATCTTTGGCAATTTTTTAAAAAAGTTTCCATGTTTCTACTAAAACCAGTGTCATAGATTAACTGGTGGTCGGATTAACTTGTGATAGACAGGTGTGTTTGTAGGCGTGGCCTCTGAGAACAGACCGTAAATAAACATTTTAAAAGTTTCGCCTCACTATCTTATCCATTTGACGGTGTCTGCTGAAACATAATGACATGGATCTATTGCTGGGCGTTATTTTTGGTCCCAACAAGAACATATCGGGCCTTTTTGGTACGAAAATATTACTTGTCCAGCGACGACATGAACAAAAGATCCCCACCTGGATTTGAGCAGGTGATCAATAATATGAAACGATAACATCATATCCTCTAGTCACACGTGCATTACTGTTAGGCCACAAAAGCCAGTAGATATTATCACCAGCCAGTCAGTACTAGTGTGATATCCTCATAATAAAACGTTTAATATGATACAACTTCAATGCATCTAAAATGTGAGCGTATGCAAGTATGCCCCCGATTATTTCACTTTACCACGCTCCTGCACAGTATTATCCTAGCCATACTTTCCATACCCTCTTTTTTGGATTCTCTGTTCACTATGGAGGCATGGAAGAAAACATGTACCCCTCAATAAAATGTTACGTTCAAATGGTCATTTTGTGCATTCTTTAATACCTTAAAAATGCAAGATATCAGAAACCAGGGTTGCTTATTAGACATCCGTTTGCTACTCGAGTCACACTGAAAAAACAAATCTACTTTACTGCTGTCTCATGTGACTCGAGCGGTGATCCTGGATCTGCACTCATTATTTTCACCAAATGGCCTCAGGCGCTCAGCAGAGAGCCATGAAGGACATCAAGTCCCCAGAACTGGAGACTAAAAAGGCATTTCTCTTTGAAAAATAACAGTTGTGCTGTACGATGTGAAGTCTATGATGTTCTCTTGAAAAAACGAGAATTTTATAGCCAGGACTGTAACCTAAATTCGGTCATTAAAATGTATTTTTACTTCAGAAACAGATTTATGATTTTCTGCTCTTTTCTTTGTCTCTCTCTTTATATTCTCCTCTTCAGAATAATGGATCCTTGGGCTGGTGTCATAGTCATAAACAGTGCTCAAAGGTAGGTAACTTTTCTGTCCCAAAGTACTCCTTCCTCATGGTAGAATTCATGTTAGTGAGAAACTGTCCTCCTAAGAACTGTCCTCAACCGTGTGGGCGTTTGTGTCAAATTTGAGGAATTTCCCTCAAAGCCTTCTTCAGATATCACACTCACAAACACAAGATTATAGTGTTTTTGAATTCTAACCTTTGCTCACCAACATCTTATTATATGAAGTGGGCGTTTGTGTCAAATTTGAGGAAATTCCCTCAAGGCTTTCTTCAGATATCACGCTAACAAACACAAGATTACAGTGTCCTTGAATTTGAACCTTTGCTCAACAAAACCTTATCAGTTCATTTTCCAAGTGGATGTTTGTGCCAAATTTGAAGAAATTCCCTTCTTAAAATGAGAATGAGACAAACACAAGATTAAAGTGAGCATGAACTTGAACTAGTTAATTGTTGATTGCAAGTGAATGTTTGTGCCAGATTTAATTAGATTCCCTCAAAGCTTTCTCGAAACATCTCATTAACGTGAAAAAGACAGACCAGGACGATGTACCTTGACCTTTGACCTGTGACCTACAAAATTCTAATCACTTCATTGTCGAATGCAAACGAACATTTGTGCCAAATTTGAAGAAATTTCCTTCTTAAGACAACAAATGAATGAGACAAACACAAAATTACAGTGTACTTGAACTTCAACCACCAAAATGTAATTAGCTAACTGTTGAGTCCAAATGAATGTTTGTGCCAAATTTGAATTCCCTCAAGGTGTTTTTGAGATATTATGCATATAATATTATATATTTGTAAAAGTCAAGTCAAGTCAATTTTATTTATAGAGCCCATTATCACAAAACATGGAGAGGCACAGCAATAACGTAAAAAAAATATAAAATAGCAATAAAATACGTGTGAAATTATCAAATGCACTCTATAATGATGTTGTGGGTGTTGGTAAGAGTCACGTGCATATATTGATAGGGAGGCGTCCAAAGGCATGATCACGGCATCGGTGCAACCAGGACAAAGACCACAATATCATCCACAATCACACACCATGAGCCTCCCTTCACCTTTTCACCGCTCTGACTGTAAGACAGGAAATCATGTGCGAACACGCGTTTTCCCGTGTAATAAATCACTCACCTCACACTGCATGTACCTGCCTGCATGCAAGTCTGCAGGCATATGTGTACCTTTATGTGAATGCTTGTTTGTGAGGCATTAAATCATTGCACATGCACACCAGTCACGCTGTGCTCTGTGTGTGTGTGTGTGTGTTCATGTGTAAACCTGGACGGCGTGTATTGATGCACGCTGGTTGTGGTAATTTCTCAGCTCTATTATTCATCACCAAACTTGACACCCCATACATCACCCCAGTTTCCAGCTAATGCTTTAGATGCTTATAAGAAAGGCAGACAGTAATGGATGGAATTCATGCTTGGCAAGCTGCCCGCTGTGATATTGTGTTTAAATCATAAAACTTTACCGGGTAAATTTCATAATGATATGCTCAGAATTTTATTTAATTTTTTTTTTAAATGAATAATAAAAAACTGGAAAAATACTCAGAATAGTTGCAAATTAATTCTCTGTCAACTGACTGATTAATTGACGTTTTGTCGCAGTTAAACTATCTATCCCCCCCCCCAAAAAAATCTCAATTATTTTTAAAAAGTTGAGAAAAAACACCCTAAAAACTAGGGCTGCAAGTAAAGATTTTTTTTCAAATTAAAATATAGTTAAAAAAAATAGTTGACAACTCATTGCAGCTCTCCTTGTATAAACTCTTTAAATTATTAAAAAAAACTAGAAAAAAGACTAAAAATGTTTATCATAATAGCTGCTAATTAATTTTGCATAAATCGACCGATTGATTATTTGACAACTCGTTGCGGCTCTCTCGTATAAACTCTTGGAGAATTAACTTAAAATATAACATCATATTTTATAAACTCTTCTACGACTTTCCTCGTTTGCTGGAAACAAGGTATGAGATAATGGATATTCAAAAAAAAAAAAGAAAAAGAAGACAAATATCTTTAAAAAGTTGGAAAAAAGACAGTTTAAAACGTTTAACGTTTAAAAAAAATTCAATTATTTGTAAAATAATGTATCGTATCTCTCCCTATTTCATGCTGTTGATCTGTCCTGTCTAATAAAAGGCTAAAATGCCAAAAAAAAATTCTTTAGGAAAAAAAAAAAAAACTAGAAAAAAGATAAAAACGTTATCTAAATAGCTGGTAGTTAATTTTACATAAATGGACTGATTGATTAAGCGACATCTTGTTGCAGCTTTCCTTGTGGAAACTTTTGATCGTTAAAGAGAAAAAATAATCTTTTAGAAACTCTTCTATGACTTTTATGGCTTGCTGGCATTGATGTAAGTGTGGAAAGATCAGATATTCTATCACTGGAGACTTTGCATCACAGTTTGGTTTCCAAAATGCTGCTGATGTGTCATTTCAGAGTTAAAACTTTTGAGTAAAGCCGCGGCCCCGCTCCTGATACATCCCCGTCCAGCTCTTAAGATCAGAACGGCCTGATGAGAAGCGCGTTGAAGCTTGTTGCCGTGAGACAGCCCATCGCTTTGGCTTGTGACCATTTGGCCCCGTGTCGTCCTCACGGACCCTGGTGGTAATGAGTGCTTGTTAATCCTTCTGTCACTATCTCCTGCAGGCAGACAGCCATTTGCAAGTGCCAGAGTTGATTAGCGACACACTCCCACTTAGTCCGGCTCGATTCAGCTCTTTAAGGACGGCACTGCATCGGAGCCACGGAGGGGACACTGTGTGTATCCACTGACACTGGTGTCTTAGCTCAAAACTTAGACAATTGGCATCGAGCTCGGTGTAACGACTTCTTTCAGTAGCGCTTGGCAGCCATTAGTGGATTTCAGTGCTCCCTGCAGCCTGTTTGACTGAGAGCCAGACATCCTCTTCTTTTACTCCTCCTTGCAAGTCACATTATCAAACATAAAAAAGTACTTGTGAAATAATTTGCTTGCAGTTTGTCCCTTGGGAAAAGCCAAGGTTTTTCGTCCGTGGATGTCTAAAGGTCTGGAACGCTTTCAAAGTTGTTGAAAAAGGAAGCCGGAGACAAACACGGCGCCTGTTTCTCTCTCCGAGGAGTTTGTCTGGGCAGCGAATCAAACAGCGTCGAGCACCGAAAGAACAGCATTTTGCACGGTCAGCAGAGAAGTAGTTCGCCCCATTATCTTTGGTTGGTCATGGAGGAGTGGTGTGTACCCACCGCCAAAGCACACACACACACACACACAGCTTTACTCTGCAGCCAGATAAACACAAGTCAGGTTCTGTGACCGAAAACAGCTTGGTTCTTTCTCAGGGTTTATACAAATATTTACCAATAAGTTTTAATGACTTTGAGGAAAATTAATGTTTGGTCCAATGTTGCTTGAACAGATGACAATTTTCAGTGATTTTTAAAGGGGAAAAAATGGTCTTTTTCTTTATCTTTTTAAAGAAAACATGCTTTCTGAATGTTTCTTTCAAAAAGAAATTACACCATTTATCACAACCACAACCTGAAGTAACCAAAGTTATACAATTTTTAAAATTTCCAATGGTTCTTGAACACACCAAAATTTTGGCTTTTTTTTGGTTGGGGGGGTTAAAGAAAATATACGTTCCAAATGTTCTCTTTAACCCTTTTGGTTTGCTTGGACTTTTTGTGTAATAATTTTAAAGTTAAAATTATTACACAAAATTGTAAAATTGTAAAGAAAACAAATCAATTTGCTCAGGCTTTAAAGGTTTTTAAACACTTGTGAGGGGCACCTGAACGCAGCACAAAAAAACTGATGTCACTAAGAACCCCAAAATATGCAAATTTGCTTTAAAGGCATGTGTGGTTTTTTTTTTTTTTTATAAATTAAAAGCCCCCAAATCACGATTTATCGTGGCCACAAATTTGAAAAATGGTTATTTCTTATGAAGAGTGGGTCGTGCATTTTCTCCAAGTCACTCAGGAAGGCTAAAGGAAAAATAAATAAAAAAAAATTGTAAATTTCATAACTTTCCCAGGTTTTTAATGACCATACAAATACAAAATACAAAAAATATTACCACTGTCATCCACTATCTTTGGAGACTAGATGCAGCCACATCACATAATTCCCCCCCAGTCATCTATATTTGCAGTATAGTGGAGGGGAATGCTTGGAAATGGGGTGGAAAACTAAGTGACGCTGGACACGAGAGTAGGAATGTCAGTCTGGATTAGTGGACAAGCGCTCCTGCGGAGACCAGGGAGGGGTGATGGGAGATGGCAGGGCTGGCTATCAGACATGCTTCAAGGAGTCTTCATTGCTTTATGTGCACTATGTAGTCCATTTAGCAGCAACTTTAGACAATGTGACAGTGCAATCACAATAATACAAAGACATATTCATGCGTACGTGTGGAATTTCATTAAAATATGTGGGCAAGTCAGTGTCACACTTGCAATAGTAGAAAATAGTAAAACGTCAGTTTCTGTTGAGACTCATAGAACAGCAACAGTATACTGTTTTTGGGTGCTGTGGCTGAAGGCGTTATGTTCATGACGGACGAGTTAAATTGCTTTGTCAATGCAGAATTTCCGCCACAAGGTGACAAGAACAATTTTTTTGTGCTTTACAGAATTTGTCAGAGAAGTCAAGGAGGATTGCATTTTTTTGCAGAAAAAAAGCTTTTTTTTTATCTCCTGTGATGCTACTATTGCAACAATATTCTTGGCAGACCTCGATAAACACAAGTTTCGTTCGGGCTTGACATACTTCTCTAACTTTCGGACAACTTTTGGCGTCCTTGTGATGCGGCTGTACATTGCTCTCCTCCCCACTGTTTCTCACCGCAGCATGAAATTACAATCGGCGTACACCGCGTCCCCTGGGCTGCCGCTGCTTACTGGTGCAGGATTCAGCTTTATGGGAGCCATAAAGGGTCACGCTGTTAATTGGTGACGTGCTTCAGAAACAAGCCCGAGAACGCAGGACAACATTCATTAGCTTTACCTCACTTTTTAATGTAGCACCAACTATCCAAGATTACATTTACACTGTTGTTCTTTACTCTGGATAACACAGCAAATAAGAAAATACAGAAAAAAACTACTTATTTAAGTTAGTTTAGAGAAAATGGAATTTCAACTTTTTTTTTTTGGTGTAATTCTCTTTTTATTGGTTTATGTGGACGTACAACAACAAAATACACAACCAAATGAACATGACGTCCTTATTGGAAATAAATCAATAAACAAACAAGTAAAGAGATGAATAAACAAACATACAAAAAAATAAATAAATAAGTAAAAATATAAATAAATAAACCACTTTGGAAAAAAAAAATTTTTAATGAATTTTTTAATTAATTTTTTAAAATTTATTTTATTTTATTTTTATTCTAAGTTTTGTGTAATTCAGGCAGTGGCTGTTAAAAAGGTATGAACCTTCAAGTGACGTCACAGTGGCGTCATCCTTTTTTTTAAAAAAAAAAATAAATTACAGTCTATACAGCCAATTATATCAGGTGGAAAATTCAAAAAGTTGCAAAAAGTGATGCAATCCAAGAAATTTCACACACCTCAACTTTTCATTCAACGGCAAACTGACAGAGACCTGGTTTGATAAATTGCCATGCTGGTCAGTACTTCAGGCTTTAATGATAAAACTCACACTTTGAATGATTCATATTAGCATAGCGGGGGAGTTATTGTTACCTGTAATAGAGCTTTTTGACTGGATAAAATGATCCATCGCTGGCTCACTTCTCCAATCTGCTTTAAGAGCAGCTGTCTGCCGATGAAACGTTTCCTCCGTCATCAATCTAGAAAGATGGATTCACCTTCGAATCTCCTTCTTGACTGTAATTTGTGTCTTTCACTCCCACAGTGCCTGGAGCCCTGCAAAGAGGCCTATTCCACGGAGATGAAGAGGAAAAGTAACTGCAGAGAGCTGTGTGAGGTACGAGCGCCGGGAGCGGGAGCATTGCGGGCTGAAAAAAATAGCCTTGCATCAAAATGTGGAATTATGATTTCACTTAAAGCAGAAAATCCGTTAATGTTTTGAAATTTGAGCAGCAAAAGAAGAAAAAGACCCCAAAATTAGTGCTTAAAATATGATAATTTTATGACATAGTTTTAAAAATGTAATTATAGTAGTTAGGAAAAAACTATAAACAATTTTTGGCTGTTTTTTTTGTGAGCGACAAAAGAAAAAATGCACCAAAAATTAGTAAGAAGTTTGTAAAAAGTACATGAAATTACCTAAAAATTAGTGATAGAAATAATATGAATAAATACAAATAAATAAATAAGATAAGAAAATTTAAGATAAGAAGAAATGGCATGGATAAAGTGCTTAAAACATGATAATTCTGTAATTAGCTATAAATAGTTTATTTTGTAGTTGCAACAAAAGAAAAAAAATTAGCAAGAAATTAGTAAAAAGTACAAGAAATTACCTGAAAATTAGTAACACGTAAATAAATAAATAAATAAATAAATAAATAAGATACTGTAACTATTCTGTAATTCTGTAACATAGTTTTCAATATGTAATTATGATATTCAGCTATAAATACTTTATTTTATAGTTTTTTCCACAGTTTTTCACTGTGAAGCCATTGAGTAACAAAAGAAGAAATGGCCCAAAAATTAGCAAGAAATTAATGAAAAGTAAAAGAAAGTAAAACAAACAAACAAAAATGCACAAAAAGTAAAGAAGTTAAAAAGATTTTTTTTAATTACTTAAAAATATAATTTTGTGACATAATTTTGTGGTTAAAAAAAAAGTGTGGTAATTATGACATTTTATTTAAGATGTCTTTTGGGGATTTTCTTTTTTTTTTTTTTAACAATTAAAGACCCAACAAATACATATTTCCTCTACCCCATGTAGAGGGTGTTTCCCAAGAAGCACTGGGAGTGTATGACGAGCTGCGAGTTCCTTCAGTCGGTGCTGGCGGTGAAGCAGGGCAGCTGTCCGCCTCCAGAAAAAGCCAGCGGTTTTGAAGCAGCCTGCGTGGAGAGCTGTGATCACGACCGAGAATGTCCCGCTCAGAAAAAGTGCTGCACCAACGGCTGTGGCCACACCTGCCAGCCTCCCAAAAACCTCTACAACGGTAAGCAGTGCAATAAGTACAGACTAAACTGAAATATATTTCTCAAGACGTAGATTGTTGTACTTTTACTCAGTTTAGTTTGTCTGACAGCCTGATTCCCAAACGAATTCAGCAAAATAACTCCACTACTTCCTCCCACTGGTGTTGTTGTTGTTGACATTGGCAGTGTTGTTAGTCGTGTTGGTGTTGTTGTCAATGGTAGTGTTGTTAGTGTTGGTGTTGTTGACATTGGTAGTGTTGTTAGTTGTGTTGGTGTTGTTGTCATTGGCAGTGTTGTTAGTCGTGTTGTTGTTGTTGTCATTGGTAGTGTTGTTAGTCGTGTTGGTGTTGTTGTCAATGGTAGTGTTGTTAGTCGTGTTGGTGTTGTTGTCAATGGTAGTGTTGTTAGTGGTGTTGTTGTTGTTGTCATTGGTAGTGTTGTTAGTCGTGTTGGTGTTGTTGTCATTGGTAGTCGTGTTGTTGTTGTCAATGGTAGTGTTGTTAGTCATGTTGTTGTTGTCACTGGTAGTGTTGTTAGTGGTGTTGGTGTTGTTGTCAATGGCAGTGTTGTTAGTTTTGTTGTTGTTGTTGTCATTGGTAGTGTTGTTAGTTGTGTTGGTGTTGTTGTCAATGGTAGTGTTGTTAGTCGTGTTGGTGTTGTTGTCATTGTTAGTCGTGTTGGTGTTGTTGTCAATGGTAGTGTTGTTAGTGGTGTTGGTGTTGTTGTCAATGGTAGTGTTGTTAGTTATGTTGTTGTTGTTGTCATTGGTAGTGTTGTTAGTCGTGTTGTTGTTGTTGTCAATGGTAGTGTTGTTAGTCGTGTTGGTGTTGTTGTCATTAGTGGTGTTGTTGTGTTGGTGTTGTCATTGGTAGTGTTGTTAGTCGTGTTGGTGTTGTTGTCATTGGTAGTGTTGTTAGTCGTGTTGGTGTTGTTGTCATTGGTAGTGTTGTTAGTGTTGGTGTTGTTGTCAATGGCTGTGTTGTTAGTCATGTTGGTCCCATGATCCCTGAAACACGGCGTCTTTCATGGCTTGATATCAGGATAATGTTTTTCTCCCAGGTGCTCCTCTGAAGCCGAGGAAGGAGCTCGGCTTTGAGGAGCTCTCGTCCGGTCAGCTGGAGGTGCGCTGGTCCTCCCGCTTCAACATCTCAGCTGAGCCCGTGGTCTACGTCCTGCAGCGGAGGTGGAACTTTGGCATCCAGCCCAGCGAGGACGCTGCCACCCCCTGGCTGGTGGTTGCACAGGTTGGTTCAGTTACGCTGCACTGAGGGATCGACAAGATCTCAATCATCTGCATCAAAGCATCTTTTGACCCCAATGTTCTGCACAGGTGGAACACTTGTACTTTACTTGAGTATTTTCTTTCCATGCTACTTAAGTTACTTTAGAAATGAAGATTTTTGCATAAAAGTTTATTAAATGGGATGCTTTGTTATAGTTGATTTCCCAAAACTTTATACAAGTAGAGCTGCAATGAGAAGTTTTCCTCTTGTTTTTTTGAAGTTCGAGGTGCATTTTGTTTTTTTTCCATTAGTGTGCTCATGTCTTGTTTTGCTCTCTGTTTTCTTTAAACCATCTGATTGATCACAGACAACAGAGCAGGGAGCGAGGCTCTCTGACATCCGGCCAGGTCGCTGGTACCAGTTCAGAGTGGCAGCTGTCAACACCCGCGGGACCAGAGGTTTCACCACGCCCAGCAGACACATCCACTCCAGCAGAGGTCAGACAGAAACTCTCTGAGTTTGTCTGTCGCTCTGAGAAAGAGAGCTTTTATTGTATTTTATTGTAGTAATATTCTCAGATTGCATTTATGATGACAACTTAATTTTAGGAAGGAACTGCAGCATCCAGTTTTAGAAAGCTCAAAAAAATCACATCGCAGTTTAGGGATTTGCTATTTAATGTTGTATACCATTTATCTCAATATCAGCATTTAATATTACTCTGTGATTATACGTGAATGAATATTAACAACATCCCGCCCCCCTCAGACCCCTCCAGTCCTCCAGCTCCCTCTGAGCTCAGTGTGGCAAACATGAGCTTTGGCAGCGGCAGGGCAGTGTCGGCCAGGCTCCAGTGGAGCATGCCTGCTGACCTGGACGTCCCCCTCCACCACTACAAGGTCAGCTGGAGCTGGACGGCAGTGGGACAGCCCTTCTCTTCATCCCTGACCAAGAGGAGGAAGACAGTCAGAGAGGTGAGGACAGATTCCACAGTGCACTGTCTTCTATCCCATCCTGCTGAAATGCTATTCTGAAACAGGTTAAGTATTATCCTCTGATCGTTCAGTATATTTTCATCTGAGAAGATGAATGTAAAAATGGACCAAATAAAGATTTAATAAACCCACTGCAGGACTGCAAAACTTTGCATTACCTCGTTTTCATTTTAGCAGCACATTTAGTTGGTACAGCTTTATTGTCATACTTTGCACAGTGAAATGCAGCTGTAGCCTAATGCTGGCTGCATATCTCTATTTTGATGGTCAAAGGTCAAGGTCACAGTGACCTTATCTATCTCATACTCAAATGCAATATAATTTGAGGGATATTTTTTTTTTCAAATTTGGCACAAACACCCTCTTGGACTAGATTTTGATGGTCAAAGGTCAAGGTCACTGTGACCTTCCTTCTGTGTCATTCTCCTGTATGCAATATCTCAAGTGGGTCTTGAGAGATTTTTTTTTATGTTTCAAATTTGGCACAAATGCCCAGTTGGACTAAAGAATGAACTGATTAGATTATGGTGGTTAAAGGTCAAGGCCACCATGATCTTGCTACCGAGCCATTCTCATGAATGGAATATCTCTAGAAAGCCTTAAAAGTTCCTAAAATTTGGCACAAACGTTTACTTGAACTCAAGTATACACTGATAAGAGTTTGGTTGTCAAAGGTCAAGGTCAAAAAGGCCACAAATACGATAAAATGTTCAAACAATGACATTTTATATCCAAAAGGTCAAATGTCAACTTCACTATGACATCATAATGTTCTACATAAAACACGTTTCTGGCCATAATTCAACATCATGAATAAGTGATGACTCTGATCTTGAAATCTGAATTTCTGGCCTTTTTTTGTACCGACCTTTCTTTGTGTCTTTGTGTTCATGTGCCTGTGTGTGTGTGTGTGTGTGTGTGTGTGTGCAGAGCCAGGTGGACCTTGACAGCATGCGGGCTAACAGGAGCTACAGTGTGGAGGTCCAGGCTGTGTCCTACTGGGGACAAACTCAGCTCAAAGGACCTCGGGCCGTCCTCCACTTCACCACACAGCGCAGTATGTCTAAATAATCAAAAGCGACTTTCTGGTATTAATGTGCAAGAAAAGAACAGCTCTGTTTCCTTTTACTGTGAATATGCACTGGTACGCATATGCATAAACATATTTTTGGGGTTGAGATATCTAAAAGACTTTCTCCTGCTGAGGTGTTATATCTTTGATCCTCCATATCTCAGAGCTTCACACAGATGCACATCTTTAAAATTTTACAATCACAAATGTATCCGCGTGATGGAGCAGAAAAAGCCTTAATTTGCATCACGAAATCTATTCATCTCAATTGCATTTATATAAGCTGACGTCTGTATATTGTAGCATGGTTCTATGTTTCCACCTATGGATGTAAATATATTTTTTTTATAGGCACCAGTGCTGCTCCAAGAAAGCCCGCAGGTGACAGTCTGGATGTGGGGACACCATTCTACCAGGACGGACAGCTCCAGGTTCATGTCTACTGGCAGAGCAGCACAGGTATGAACACTTTGTACAACCAGAAAGTCCAAAGAAAGAAAGAAAAAAGATTTTTTAGGACTTATTTGTAATTATGCTGCAGCATTAAGTAAGAAATTGGTTTGATTTCTCTCAAAAGCATGGAAGGCATGAGCACAAGACATGGTGCAAAAAATAGCAAGAAATTTGCAAAAAGCTGCACGATAATGACCTGAAACAGAAAAGGACCTGAAAAACTTAAATAAAATAGATTTTTTCTTTATCCTAATTTTAGATGTGTAATTATACGTTTTTTTTGCCCTTGTAATTTGATAATATAAAATATTTTTAATGTGATTAAAGTTCCACTCATTGTTCTCTGTATGCTGTGACCCTCTGTATGCTAGATCCCTCCGCTGACTTCTACAGAGTCCAGTGGGGACCGGAGTATTGTGGACACAACAAGACGAAACCCATGGAAAAGACAACCACGCAGGTAACCTATTTAAATAGCACATTGTCCCCGTGAACAATGACGTCAAATAAACGATAAGCACATGATGCCAATGGACACATAGATTGTACTTGCAAGACACATAGCAAATTCCAAAAGCTACCGTTGGACTTTCTGTCTTCGATCTAGGAGACCTTCGCCAACCTGCGGGGCTTGCGCTTTTCCTGTAAGTATAAAGTCGTTCTGCAGCCAGTCAGCAAAAGGAGTCATCCTCTGTCAGAAAGCACCAGCTTCTTCACTCCTTCGTGCGCCGCCATCCAGGCCAGGAGTCCCAAACCCATCACCTGTCCTGGAGAAACAGGTGAGACAACCAGAACTCTCAGAAGTCTTGAAAATACTTGAGGTGCTTTCAAGTTTGGCACAAACGTACACTTAGACTCAATAATGAGCTGTTTAATTTGGTAGTCAAAGGTCACTGGGTCCTTGCTTACATGTTATTCTAAGAGATATGCGATATCTGAAGAAAACCTCAAGGAAATTCTTAAAATTTGGCACAAACGTCCACTTTGAGCGAGTAAAAATGGCCGGGTGTTTATTTGTGACTGGGGTTTCATTTGAAGTTTAATGGAAGTCGTCATTTGACCTCTGGCTGTGCTCCCTTCAGGAGTTTCCCCCCAGAAGGTCCTGGTGAAGGCAGCCAACCTGACAGCGTCTTTTAAGGTGTGGGGCAGCAACGTGACAGCCGTCTTCAGCTGGGATTTGTCCACAGCCCCGCCCCGCCAGCAGCTGACAGGATACCAGGTGACCTGGGCTGAGGTCATCCCCACCCATCGCCACAAGACCAACAAGTTGCCTCACAGCCTCATATCGCAGTCCCAGATCCTACCTCCGGTCAGTGCTTCTTCAAACTGTAGAAGTAGATAATTCTTGAGTTTGCCTGTGTTTTGTAAAATGAGGTTTCAGAATTGTATATTCCACAGCTGTTCTCACCTTGACCAATTTAAACGTTTGCTTTCTCCCCTTTCAGGATGGTAATGTTCTGGTGGTGCCCGGTCTGCATGCTGCCAGTCTATACAGACTGGAGGTCCAGGCCATCACACCAGAGGGGGAAGGTCCTGCAACCAGCCGAACCTTCCAGACCCCTGGACACCAAAGCACCTTGACGTCCAGTAAGAAAATCATTATGCTTAAAATCTTCATGCATATTTTAATAAACATAAACCTAAACTAATGTCTAAAGAAGATACAGTTGAATGAAAGCAAAAAAAAAAAAATCTGCAAAAGAAGATGTACCACAATGATGTGATCGTGCTCATTCAACAACCTATATCAACCTAACTAGGGGCTGGGTTAATGCAAGCCTGAGCCAGCCCTAACTAAAATTTTTATCAAAGAGGAAAGTGTGGAGACATTAATGTTTGCAAATGGAGATAGAGAGAGAGGGGAAAAGATCAGTGTATCATAGGAGGTCTCCCAGCAGACTAGGCTGAAATCAACCAAACTAGGGGCTGGCTCAAGGCAAACTTGAGCCGGCCCTAACTAAAAGTTTTGTCAAAGAGTAAAGTCTTAAGTCTACTCTTAAGTGTGGAAATGATGTCTGGACCCCAGACTGAAACTGAACAATGGTTGCACACATTATGTTTTTCAAGATTTTCATGGTCAGTATTGCTAACGTCCTATTTGCTCTTTCTTTCTAACTTTCAGGTTTCTTTGTATAGTATTTACGTGTTGCCCCCCATCAAACCTGATGTGCCTCGAATGTGTGAAGCAAACTTTGCTGCTGGAATTGAACCCACTATAAGTTTTTCCTAATGCCTTGTCTCCCTTCATTCAGGACCCAAGCCGAGGAAGCATTACCACAAACAGCCAGTCATTGAGAGGCACTGAGCCCAGAGAGCCAATCAGCCTGCAGCAGGACTCCACAGAACAGTGATCAAGATGAATTCTCATAACAGCGAGCAACCATTTTATTCCCACAATGCAATATCTTCCAGCGGACTGTAGCTTTTCCATACTACAGAGACCATCACTGACAAGACTGGAAGCTTTTACTGGCCTCTACACTTTATTTCACAGTGTGAGCCACTGAGACAGATTTGGTACAACTTTATAGACTTAAATAAAGTTAGAATTAGTATTAGCACAAAGGTATCCCAGTTAATATTCAAACATGCTTTTTTAGGACTAATGCTAATGCCATGAAAAGACAGCAAAGATTTATGCATCAGTTATAGAAGTTGTACTTTCCCTTAACTCCCAGCTAAGAGATAAATCTCAGCTTTTCTTTGCGATATGTCAGTGTGCATCATCATAGCATGGTGATACAGTATCTTTACTGGGTATAGAGATCTATAGTACCCCCAATGAGGAAGCAAATAAAACATCTAGAAAACATCGTCGTACCCAGCCAACATTTGTAAATGGGGCCGATGTGAGTAACAAATGAGCTGACAAATCGGCCCTATATGGGATTGTTAATAGATTCCATAATGGCCCCCAGATAAGAAACCCATTTTGGCCCCATACCCTCTTTGTACCCTAGGTAGCCCTAGCAAAACCGATGTGGGGCATGGGTTAAGCCATTTTTTTTGCCTGTTTACTACCCACACGGGGCCCATATACAAATGTTGTCTGTGAACTCACATCGATTGGATCAGAGAATAATTAAGAAATGCTGTGAACCTGGTTATCCATCCTGCGGCTATTAAATTCTGCAGACACATTAACTCTCTAAGAAATACGTCGGTTTTATACTCAGCCCCAATTCCCTGCTCTACCATTGCAAAGTCCTTTAGATGAAATTGCATGCAAACACCCAATTACAAATACTATTGTCATTGTCGAGTACTACCCTCAGTATAATTTAAAACCTGCAAATGATTTTCTGCAACTGTTTCACTGATGACATTTGTTTTGCAGCTCTCCTGTACTCTGTAAATGTTGTATATACTGTTTGTCTGTATTTATTAGTTGTGGTATATATTTGTGTGTGAACATGTGTCTACTGTAAACGTAATCCATCAGGACTGTGTGTGTGCTCAGCCTTCATTAAAACCTCCAGAGCCTGTACAAAGCTGTTTTTAACTAAAGATAAATTCTGCGTCAATACATGTACAGCCTACTTTGCTTGTGTGCTGTTTTTAATTTAATATGATTTGATCTTTTGTCTTTCTGCTCCCTCGTCAGCATTTTTTTTTTTCCGGTGACCTTTGTCCGTTGAGTGAATTTCTAACGATGGTGTAAATGAGGCTTTATTCCTGCGAGGAAAAGCAAAGATCACAACTCTAATTCTACGTCCGTTTCTCTAGATTAATGTGCAAACAAAAGGCTTGAAGAAACCCCGAGGGATCGTTACATGCTCCTCTACATGGTCACACACACACACACACGACTGGTAAACTCATCATTGCCTCATTTCTACACATATCCATGGGCGGATTAGGAGACAATGGGGCCCTGGGCACAGACAGACAAAAGGCCCCCGCGTTTACCTTCTCCTACCAGGCTTTAAAACCTTTCGTTATTGTTTTGCATCTCCTTGTAATTTCTATCTTTTTAATTTTTTTTGTCTCTTTGCAGCAATTTCGCCTTTGCTGTTTTGTTTTGTTTTATTTGTTTGTTTCTTTGTAGTTGTTTTGTGTCTCCTTGAAGTCATTCTGTGTCTCATTTTGGTATGTTTTCACCTTGTTGGTCATTTTTTTTAATCTCCGTATAGATGTTTGTGTTGCATGTTTTGCGTATCTTTGCATTAATTTTATGTCTGGTTAAAGTCATTTTGTGTCTCGCTGAGGTATATTTGTGTCTTTCTTGGTCTTTTTGCATTTCTTCAAAAATCTACTTGTGTCTTTTTAGTCATTTTGTGTTATTTTGTAGTTTTGTGTCTCTTTGTAGTTGTTTGGTGTCTCCTTTGTTGCAACTGGTGAACCAGGAGAAAATTGGCACACACAGGATGATCAACTGAGGCAAAAGTATCAAAAAGGGGCAAGGCAGAGGCAAAGTCCAAAAAACCAACAAAGAGACACAAAGGAAACAAAAGGCTGGAACGTGGACACACAGGGAGGCTAAGACAAACTGGCACAGAGAGGAAACAAGACACACACTAAATACTGTGGTGAGGGGAAGGATAACAAGGCACAGGTGAGCCTAATCAGGGCGGGACAGACAATCAGACGCAGGTGAAGCCATCAAAAGGGAGGGAAAACACACAGGGGCAGGAAGTGAAGTGATCTGAAATGAGAGGAGATGTGAGTTTCAAAGTAAAACAGGAAACAACATGAATGAATGAACCTAAGAAACCCGAGCTGTGACATCCTTGACTTATATTTGTGTTTTTTTCTGGTCATTTTCTCTTTAAAGATCAGATGTAAATGTTGTATATACCGTTTGTCTGTATTTATTAGTTGTGGTATATATTTGTGTGTGAACATGTGTCTACTGTAAACGTAATCCATCAGGACTGTGTGTGTGCTCAGCCTTCATTAAAACCTCCAGAGCCTGTACAAAGCTGTTTTTAACTAAAGATAAATTCTGCGTCAATACATGCACAGCCTACTTTGCTTGTGTGCTGTTTTTAATTTAATATGATTTGATCTTTTGTCTTTCTGCTCCCTCGTCAGCATTTTTTTTTTTTCCGGTGACCTTTGTCCGTTGAGTGAATTTCTAACGATGGTGTAAATGAGGCTTTATTCCTGCGTGGAAAAGCAAAGATCACAACTCTAATTCTACGTCCGTTTCTCTAGATTAATGTGCAAACAAAAGGCTTGAAGAAACCCCGAGGGATCGTTACATGCTCCCCTACATGGTCACACACACACACACACGGCTGGTAAACTCATCATTGCCTCATTTCTACACATATCCATGGGCGGATTAGGAGACAATGGGGCCCTGGGCACAGACAGACAAAAGGCCCCCGCGTTTACCTTCTCCTACCAGGCTTTAAAACCTTTCGTTATTGTTTTGCATCTCCTTGTAATTTCTATCTTTTTAATTTTTTTTGTCTCTTTGCAGCAATGTCGCCTTTGCTGTTTTGTTTTGTTTTATTTGTTTGTTTCTTTGTAGTTGTTTTGTGTCTCCTTGAAGTCATTCTGTGTCTCATTTTGGTATGTTTACATCTTGTTGGTCATTTTTTTTAAATCTCTGTATAGATGTTTGTGTTGCATGTTTTGCGTATCTTTGCATTAATTTCATGTCTGGTTAAAGTCATTTTGTGTCTCGCTGAGGTATATTTGTGTCTTTCCTTGGTCTTTTTGCATTTCTTCAAAAATCTACTTGTGTCTTTTTAGTCATTTTGTGTTATTTTGTAGTTTTGTGTCTCTTTGTAGTTGTTTGGTGTCTCCTTTGTTGCAACTGGTGAACCAGGAGAAAATTGGTACACACAGGATGATCAACTGAGGCAAAAGTATCAAAAAGGGGCAAGGCAGAGGCAAAGTCAAAAAAACCAACAAAGAGACACAAAGGAAACAAAAGGCTGGAACGTGGACACACAGGGAGGCTAAGACAAACTGGCACAGAGAGGAAACAAGACACACACTAAATACTGTGGTGAGGGGAAGGATAACAAGGCACAGGTGAGCCTAATCAGGGCGGGACAGACAATCAGACGCAGGTGAAGCCATCAAAAGGGAGGGAAAACACACAGGGGCAGGAAGTGAAGTGATCTGAAATGAGAGGAGATGTGAGTTTCAAAGTAAAACAGGAAACAACATGAATGAATGAACCTAAGAAACCCGAGCTGTGACATCCTTGACTTATATTTGTGTTTTTTTCTGGTCATTTTCTCTTTAAAGATCAGATGTAAATGTTGTATATACTGTTTGTCTGTATTTATTAGTTGTGGTATATATTTGTGTGTGAACATGTGTCTACTGTAAACGTAATCCATCAGGACTGTGTGTGTGCTCAGCCTTCATTAAAACCTCCAGAGCCTGTACAAAGCTGTTTTTAACTAAAGATAAATTCTGCGTCAATACATGTACAGCCTACTTTGCTTGTGTGCTGTTTTTAATTTAATATGATTTGATCTTTTGTCTTTCTGCTCCCTCGTCAGCATTTTTTTTTTTTCCGGTGACCTTTGTCCGTTGAGTGAATTTCTAACGATGGTGTAAATGAGGCTTTATTCCTGCGTGGAAAAGCAAAGATCACAACTCTAATTCTACGTCCGTTTCTCTAGATTAATGTGCAAACAAAAGGCTTGAAGAAACCCAGAGGGATCGTTACATGCTCCCCTAAATGGTCACACACACACACACACACACGGCTGGTAAACTCATCATTGCCTCATTTCTACACATATCCATGGGCGGATTAGGAGACAATGGGGCCCTGGGCACAGACAGACAAAAGGCCCCCGCATTTACCTTCTCCTACCAGGCTTTAAAACCTTTCGTTATTGTTTTGCATCTCCTTGTAATTTCTATCTTTTTAATTTTTTTTTGTCTCTTTGCAGCAATGTCGCCTTTGCTGTTTTGTTTTGTTTTATTTGTTTGTTTCTTTGTAGTTGTTTTGTGTCTCCTTGAAGTCATTCTGTGTCTCATTTTGGTATGTTTACATCTTGTTGGTCATTTTTTTTAATCTCCGTATAGATGTTTGTGTTGCATGTTTTGCGTATCTTTGCATTAATTTCATGTCTGGTTAAAGTCATTTTGTGTCTCGCTGAGGTATATTTGTGTCTTTCTTGGTCTTTTTGCATTTCTTCAAAAATCTACTTGTGTCTTTTTAGTCATTTTGTGTTATTTTGTAGTTTTGTGTCTCTTTGTAGTCGTTTGGTGTCTCCTTTGTTACAACTGGTGAACCAGGAGAAAATTGGCACACACAGGATGATCAACTGAGGCAAAAGTATCAAAAAGGGGCAAGGCGGAGGCAAAGTCAAAAAACAGGCAAAGTCCAAAAAACCAACAAAGAGACACAAAGGAAACAAAAGGCT
Organism: Plectropomus leopardus; assembly: GCF_026936395.1. Taxonomy (NCBI): domain Eukaryota; kingdom Metazoa; phylum Chordata; class Actinopteri; order Perciformes; family Serranidae; genus Plectropomus; species Plectropomus leopardus. The sequence continues at coordinate 17,176,533 of NC_142199.1, forward strand.
GGAACGTGGACACACAGGGAGGCTAAGACAAACTGGCACAGACAGGAAACAAGACACACACTAAATACTGTGGTGAGGGGAAGGATAACAAGGCACAGGTGAGCCTAATCAGGGCGGGACAGACAATCAGACGCAGGTGAAGCCATCAAAAGGGAGGGAAAACACACAGGGGCAGGAAGTGAAGTGATCTGAAATGAGAGGAGATGTGAGTTTCAAAGTAAAACAGGAAACAACATGAATGAATGAACCTAAGAAACCCGAGCTGTGACATCCTTGACTTATATTTGTGTTTTTTTTCTGGTCATTTTCTCTTTAAAGATCAGATTTTTTATTTTTTCGTCGCATTATTTGCAAAGCATTATTTTGTTTATGTATGCACTTTAATCTGATCTTTTCTTTTTTTTTTAAAAAAGCTGTAAAATCAATCAAGTCTTTGTCTTGCTGGTGCATGGAGCACTGTGATTGGCTGATGTCACCACTAAAATAAGAATTCACTCTCTCTGCCGCAGCTGCACGTCATCCTTCGTCTTTCTCTCTTAAGCATTTATTTAGTGTTTTGCAACCGCGTGCGCAACCATAATTAATGATAACAATATCCAAAAAGGCCGTGCTCTGTGGTATAATGCACAGAGGAATAATATAGTGCTTCACACATCATTAATTTATTGATTACATGACACACAGGGGATGCCTTGGTGCCAATGTCTGTCTTTATTTATTTAATAGTGGTGGTGCGAGCAGTTTACAAGGACAAAGCAGGACAAATAGATTTGATTATGAATTCTTGGCTCCTAATGAGCAAAAAGACCTTGAACTGGAGACAGAATTCCCCCATTTAGTTTGATGGAGTGTGCCCCGCCCGTCCTCCTCCACGCTGTTAATCTGTTTCTTTGTCTCTCTGCAAACAGCATCCGTACGTCCGCTCTGATGTTATTTTAAGGCAATAAGCAACAAAAGAAGGAATGGCCCAAAAAAAATTGCAAGGAATTGTTAAATATAAATAAATAAATAGAGTAGAAGAAGATTACATGAAGATCTGTAAAAATAAATAAATAAAAAAAGATGAAAACAAGACAAAATAATATAAAAATGAAAGATGCAAGCAGCGATGACTTTCTGTGAAAGCAGATCACTGCATGCAGTAGTGAATTAGTTGCGAGAAAATTGTTAAAAAACCACCAAAAAAAAGTACAAGAAAATTACATGAGGATTTGTAAAAATAACAAAATGAAAAAAATAAAAATAAAATTAAAAAAAACAAATAAATAAATAAAGATATAAATAAAAAAGAAGAAGACAAAAATAAAAATGTAAAAGAAAGAAAATGACAACGAAGTTCTTAGAAAAACTGTGATAATTCTTTGAACTAATTTCAAATTCCTAATTATGATAAATATATGTATAGGTTTTCCCTAGCTTTTACGAAATATATTTTTCAAAAAATTGGAAAAATAAATAATAAAATAAATAGAAAAAATACAAAAAAAAAAATATAAATAAAAATAATAAATAAATAAAAATAATAAATAAATAAAAATAATAAATAAATAAAAATAATATAAAAATAAAATTGCATGAAAAATAAAAAAAATGAATGAGCTTTTGTTCCGAGCTGCAACGAAGAGCTTTGCACGCCTCGGTCCGAGCGGCCTCGGCCAGCAGAGTGAGCCACAGCGCTGATAACAGCCTTGGATCCATTGATCTTTAGACTTCTTCCTCATAGACATGCAGGCCAGTGTCGGTATAGTCTATTCATCAGCTGACGGCTATTGATTCCAGTCTATCACTGAGGCAGAATACTCCAGAATACTCCACAGATATGATATATCATGCAAATATGTCCTATTTTTGTCATCCTTGAAACGATATCAAATCTGAGGGAGCTTTACGGTGGCCCTGAGGGTCAAAATACAACAATTCCCCAAACACCACACCATTTCACAAAACACTACGACATTTTCCAAACACTATTTTGGTAAAAGGGTTTTGGGAAATGTTATAGTGTGTTGGGAAATGTAATGTTTTGGAAATGGTGTGTCTTGGGAATGTTGTTATGTTTTTTTTTGGAAATGTTGCAGTGTTTTTGGGAAATGTTGGAGTGTTTTTGGAAATGTTGTGGTGTTTTACTTAAGTTGTGTTTTGGGGAAATGTTCAAGTGTTTTGATGAATGAAGTGTCTTGGCAATTGTTTTGGGAAATGTTGTTGTTTTTTGAGAAATGTTGTAGTGTTTTTTGGAAATCTTGAAGTGTTTTTTTTGGAAATCTTGAAGTGTTTTGGAAAATGTTGCAGTGTTTTTGGAAATATTGAAGAGTTTTGGAAAATGTTGCAGTGTTTTTGGAAATATTGAAGAGTTTTGGGAAATGTTGCGGTGTTTCCTGAAATGTTGTAGTGTTTTAGGAAAGCTGTGTTTTTGGAAAAGTTGCATTTTGGAAAATGCTGAAGTGTTTTGGGAAACGTTATGTTGTTTCCTGAAATGTTTTTTGTGTGTTTTGTCTCTCAGGACAAGTTACAAGGTAGATGTATCATTATTTATTATCAGATTTATCAGTCCAAAAACAACAAAATCACATTTTTTTAAAAAAACATTTCATTCAAAGTTGTTTATCTTGAACATTAACGGTAGAAAATTCAAGTTTTACACCCCTGTTGGCTCTCGAGCTCACCATCCTCACAAATAAAAATCCAAAGCTGTGAAAAGATGCTAACTGAAATAAACGGTGACGCTCGATTCCTTATTTCCCATCCTCCTCACCAGCTGCTTCATCCGCACCGGCTGAAGTGTTAAGCAGATGGACTGTGAAAAATAGCACGGAGTGTGTGGAGCACGTACAAAGACGAGTGCAAACATGTATGTGCAAATGCATGCATAAGCGCCCACACACACACACACACATAAAAACACACCACAGTTGCATGCAGTAATCCCCCTCCAAGATCCAGCCGATAGCGTGTTTGAAGAAGCGCTGTCTGGCAGTTTTTCCTAATGCTCATTTGTGTTTCGGGGCTGATCCAACGCGGCTTCAGGATCTCCGGGGGCCACGAAATCACTATCAGCGGTGAGAAATAGGGCCCCACAGCTGGAATTGATCCTTCTCAGGCTGATCTGAGCTTCGGTTGAAAATGTTGCAGAAAAGGCAGCATTTTGTTCTTTTTCACCGACTAATTTGACGAATCCAGAGGAAATGCTGCACACTTCAACCAAGGACGTGATGCAGACGACATAAAATAGACAAATGAAAGCTTCCAAACATTATTTTCAGCATACCGTCTTCCTCCTCACATGGTCAGGACTGTGCCTGACACTTTTTATTTTAATTAATTTTAAAAACTGTTTTTTTTTTTTTTTTTTAGCAGTATTACAATTTTTTTCTTAAAATGGTAAGATTATTTTTTTCAGGAAATAACAAATTTATTCTCGTAATATTATGATTTTTTTTTTAAATTACAACTTTATTCTGACGTATTGTTTTCATTAAATAAGTTTGAATTTATTCATAATAAATTCCACCTTTATTTCTTAAATTAATAATCACGTAATCATGCAATTATTTTTTAATAAAATCACATTTTAATTTGCATGAATATCACAACTTCTTTTTCTTGAAACAGTAAGATTTTATTCTCATTAAATTACAATTTTATTCCCGTAATGCTTTTTTTTTTTTTTTTTTTAATTCTTGTAATAGTACGATTTTTCTCTTGAAACAACAATTTTATAATGGCAATTATGCATTATTTTTATTAAAAAATTACAGCTTCATATGCATATTACATTATTATTGACTTTATTCTCATTAAATTACAAAATTTTTGTAAATTTCTCAATGTGGTGCTAATTCTTTGCTTAGAAACATAAAAAGCTTTAATTCTTTAATGGGCTGAAAAATAACTTTTCAAGTTTTTTTTTAAATGATCATGAATAATCAAGCAAACGTTCATGTGTGAAAATCCATTCATGCCGAAAAAAACAGCAACCCGCCAAGCTGCCATACTTAGCAAAAAGCTGCCTCTCCGTGTGTTTACACACAAACGTTTTTTCTAACACAACACAAAAAGACTCGTGTTGCTTGTGAACGCAGCACAAGTGTTGAAGTGGAGACAGCTGCCCTCATTTCCCAGGTTCTCTCTCCCGAAAAATGCTAATGCCACGCTCTCCTGTAGGTTTGTGAATTACAAACTGTCGGCTTCGCTCAGTCTCTCTCGGCTGTGTTGGCGGGATCAGAGCCCGCTCGCATCACAGCGTTGCACATTTCACCCCGATGACTCATGCAATTTCCATCAAATCTAAAAAAACATACCAAAGCAAGTCATTGTTGTGTCTCAGTCAGTGATAAAAGCCGCTGATGGAAGACGATAAGGAGTTATTGATATTTCTGCTCGCGCCATACATCAGCTTAATTCATCCTCGGTGCTTTATGATTAGCTGCGGATTTTATTGGCTGAACAATAATTCGCTCCCAGTCGTATGCAATATTAGGACAGATGGTCTCAATTAAACAGCATTCACCGATCGACTGGGTCCGTTCAGCGTTTAACAGTCATATGTAATTATGATTTCAGCCAAAGATAATAGTCTGTATTTACATCACCTTATGTTACATAAATAGAATTATTTCAGCCTCAAATATGATCTTTTTTTAAACTTAGCCAAGCAGTTTGTTCCTGTTTTTTCACTTATTTTTATAGCCAGCATCAGTCCTAATGATAAATATCAAATATTCCTATATTTTCAGATTTTTTTAAGGGGTATTCCATTGAGGTGGAATAAGGAAAAGCCTGTCTTATTTTATTTATTTTATTTTTTTTAAGTCTCGCTAGTCAAAGTAAGACTCTGTAACCATGGTAACTAGTGCTCAAACTTAGTTTTACTGCATGCCAAAGAGTCCCAAAAGACAATTCTGTATAACAGCCTCCCTTCACTTTTGCATCTGGGCATACAAGGTATTCTGTGGTTTAAAAAATAATTAGTTTTGATATTTTAATAATTTTATGTTTTGCTCATGCAGAGGTTTCACAGGTGAGGAAACATATTTATAGCATAAAAACGAAATTTACGAAATTTAAGACAGTTGCAGACTGTTACAAATATTCAGTGTTAAATAATTCCCGAGTTCAGTGTTTTAAAAATAAAAAAATGTATAATTAAAATAAAAAAAAAACACAGTGAAAATAAATTGAAAATAAATTTAAATTTAAAATTAGATTTAAAAAAAATCAGTGTTAAAAAATTCCCAAGTTCAGTGTTTTAAAAATAAAAAAAATGTATAATTAAAATAAAAAAACACAGTGAAAATAAATTTTAAATAATTTAAATTTAAAATGAGAAAATGTGTTAAAAAATTCCTCTCCCTCAACAAAAAAATACTTCTTTCTCACTCGTAAATTTAACTTTGCCATCCATGTGCCAACTGCTGTGTAACCGTTACATTGCAGGATTTAAGATTTAACTGTAGCCCAGCCTCTAAATAAAAGCTCCAGCCTACACACGTCTTTGACACCATCGAACAAAATCAACACGCGGAGGCCGACAAAATGCCAGCTCTCAACATCCATCCAATTAGTCTGATTCCGTCTCCCGCGACACTGCAATCAACAAATACAAAACTTAATGAAATGCAAATAAGCGCCAGAAAAAACAAACTATTGTGGAGATATTTTTTATTCAATCTTTGCAGCGAAGGCACATTTCAAACTGTTTCTCTCTGCATGAGTGAAAACCCAGAGGGCCACAAAGTTTTGATCATTTTTGTTGTTTTGTTTTTGTTTTTGTGTTATTGACTCGCGCGCACGTACATCTGCATCTCCCCGTCGTCATCTGCGCGCTCTGCCCTAATTCTGCTGTCAGACACGGGCACATGCCAGCTTTTCCCAAACTGCCGCGGGCTGCAGATGCCTTTCATGACTCTGACCTGGTGTGTGTGTGTGTGTGTGTGATGAGCTCTCAGTTCAGCAATAATGAAGCAAAAAAAAAAAAAAACTACCCTGAAACTAAGAGCCTCTAATGAAATATACATCAGTGTAACTTTGCAGTAATACGCTGTCTCATAATTACCGTTTTTTTTAAAAAAAAAAAAACGTGTTTGTATATCTGTGAGGGAAATCAAAGTCATCAGCCAGCTGCTGAAGCAGATTCATGTGTTGAAATTGCAGCTTGGTTAACCCTTCTCGTGCTGCATTCAGATGCATTTCACAGGAATTTAAACCTTGATTTGATTTCTTTTTTTTGCAAAAAAAAAAAAGGGGGCAACTCAGCCCAGAGCTGTCCTACAAATTAAAAAAAAAAAACTGCAAAAAACTGCAGAAAAACATCCTTACAAGACTTATTGTACAAAAAAAAAAAAAAAAAGGAAAATTAAATCTCCGCTATTTTGAAAAACATTTAAGGTTTTTTTTTTTTTTTTTTTTATAATTTTGAGGTTTGATAGGGTGTTTTTCTTTTAAATTTTATTTACTTTTTTCTTCTAAAGATTGTTTTTTTGGGGGGGGGGTGGATGGGTCTACTTTGGGGTGCCTTTTTTAAAATATTTTTTTCTAACAATAATTTTTTAGTGTTTATATTTTTATCATTATTAATTATACCTCTATTATTTTTTATTTTTTATATTTTTTTCTTTTCTTTTGCACAATAATTTGGATTTTTTTTCACCTTTAAAATTTTTTATTGATTAATAATTTCTTTTTTCTTTCTTTTTTTTCTCTGCTGAGTCAGGTTTTTTTTTAGGTAAATTATTTTGAGGGTTAGGGTTTTGATTTGAGCTGAGTTTTGTGGTTTTTGTGTTTTTAAATTTTCGAAATCATTTGTAGTGTTTTCAGACGCATTTTCTGTCTTTTTTTTTTTTTATAAATTACATAATTTTAAGTTTTTGGTGTGTTTTGCTTGTTTTTAAAGATTCTTTTAATACTTTAAGTTCCTGACTTACTTGAGTAACATTTTAAATGCAGGACTTTTATTTGTAACAGTATTTTCATCATGTGGTATTAGTACTTTAACCATTACCAAATTGACAAGAACTAACTGGAAAATTAGGATTTCCCCTCCAAACCAAAGTTTAAAGACAGTCAGATTATACTGCGAATGCAAATTCCCACAAAGAAAATCCCCCAGAAGCAGATTTCGAACCGAAATTCGATTCAGTTGTGAATATTGAATGTGCATCTTGACTCGTCGTGAATGAAGCGCGGTTGTTTGGCTTCTGCTCGGCTCCTAAATGCTGAAACTACTTAGCAGCCGGGATCACTGACAGCATGCACGCACAGCCAAACGGCTCAGAAAAACGCTCCCTCTCTGACTTCCACCAGCGTGACGATAATCTTATCATCCAGGTGCTTTTGTTCCAGCCAACTCCGTTTAAAGTCTCACACAGTAAATGTGTCTCCAAGCGTGTCTCTGCGTCTGAATGTCAGTGTGAGCTGAGCTGCCGAGTGTGTGTGTGTGCTGCTTTAGGAACACCGGAGAAATCACAAAGAAACCGTCACGGATAAAAACTGACAGCGCTATTTTTTTTATTTTTATTTTATGATGTAACTGTGGGTTCATTTTTGTGTCAAATGTAGAATTTTAAAATTTGCATTGCACTCTTTAAATGTTTGTTATTATGTATATTTGCTTGCAATAATACCTCCTCTCACTCGCTATCTTGCTTTATGGTTATTCAGGTTATTCGTAAATTATAGGCTCGTGATTACATGGAATATATTTAAAGTTTGTTGCGTTACTTTTGGTAAAAAATACATTCCACAAACGTGAAGTGTCATTGGTTGTTTTGTCCTCTACAAAATCGGCATTTACGGCATCCGGATTTATTTATATCTCCAAAATACGTCGCCAGATTCTGTATTATCGCGCTGTCGGTTGCTTTGTGTTGTCATACTGAACTCGTAAAACGTCGCCGCTTTGTTAGAGCTTTTGGCGTGAGATCAGACTTGACGGCACCTGCCGCGTCTGCATGATACGCCGCGGGTCACGTGTTAACGTTGCCGGTGATGTTGTGCGAGACGCTGCAGGCGGGAACGGCTCAGCAAAAACATGAATACGTGCAGCATCGTCCCACCACGTGCTTGTGTTGACATCATGGTTAACGAACTCCCGAAATGTAAAAGTCTGCAAGTGGCAACATGTGATGACTTGGGATGAGAACGTGTTGGTTTAACTCTTCCCTCTTCGGTGACATTTGCTCGCTCGCCAAAGATATGCATAAGTAAGACACAATAAAAGATAACACAGGTTGTTTTCTTGCACTGGTTTCCTACCTAAAGGAATTAACCAAAATTCGGATGCGTCTCAAATCAGTATTTGTGGATTTTTTTTGGAAGGCCGCGATTGAATGACCAATGCACTGATGGGTGCATTTTTTTTTTTTTTACAGAAAAGTATATTTTAACTTTTCTTTTTTATTACTAAGTAAACTATCAAAATACATTTAAAAAAGATGCAATACAAAATTAAAATTGGCTTTTAAACACTTTTAATTTTGCAAAAAATTTTTAAAAAATTAAATTACATTTTTGAGGAACCATTTCCCAATTTGAAAACTACAAGTATCGAGCAACTTTAGAAGAAATTCTTCAAATAAAATTCAGCTGTGTGTAATCTGAGTGTCGAATGAACGCAAAGTGACTCTGTTGTATGATGTTAGCGTGTTCTTTGCCCGGTGAATGCGGTCGACCGGCATCACCTCACATACTGACTTTCTGTCCACCGCCACGCCTTGTTGCCTGTAGTCCTGTTTTAATTCAAAGTCTTTCCCAACAAATGGCTCCCATCAGCATGCGCGTGATGCCCGAGTCTCCTCTCAGGTCCTCAGGTGTTCAGGCTCCTCAGTCTGTCAGTCTTGTGTTAGAGACGGCTAACAATGCTGCAGTCTTTGAAGAGGCCTTAAAGAAGAGAAAGGCTTTCATGCACCAGACAGAGCAGACAAGAGAGGAGGATTTTTGAAGAGCCTCGTCCAGCAGGACCTGCAGAGACGTGCGAGGATGTGACTCGACTGCTCACTGCAATGCCTAATGGTCGGACTCGTGGCAAGTGCCGACGGTCTGTTATGTGCGCTGCAAGCTATTAAGTGCGCTCATTGGAAAAAAAAAAAAACAGATGCGCACACACTATTCAAAGCTCTGCTGACCTTCGGTGTTGATCTTGTTGAAAAAATTCAGATATGATACAAATGACTATAATTAGGGCTTTTTCATATCATAGCCATATCATCGCTTCGATATTCAGCGCGGTTCAGCCTCTTAAAGATGGGAATGTCGGCCTGCGATGAACACGATTAAAACAAAAAAACAAGAGCTTAATTTTCCACGGACTGAAGTCTGCACTTAAAAAAAAAAAAAAAAGCCACTGCCCCGTCAGAGGAATCAGAGAATATGTCAATTAAAGGCCCTTTACAGATACTTCAGGGACCCACATTTCAATATACTGTTCTGGATATAGTATTAAATCTTTTCTAGTTGGGATAACCTCTACTGAATTCAAATCTTGTTGAAATTAAGTTCCCCACTTTCCTAAAACCCCTCTAAGGCCTCCTGAGAGACCCCGGATCCGAGCCCAGCTCTCAGATTCACTCCTCAGATGTCGACTCCGCAATGTCGGACCCAAACAACAGATGCCAGTATTTCTCCACACTTCCTCTGCTTCATCACAGCACATCAGGTGCAGGAAAAAAAAATAAAATAAAATAAGGGTTTGAATAGTTGAATAGCGAGGACATCTGGTATTTGTGCAGATTGAAAACAGGTCAAGGTAGTGTGTGACTGTGACCATGAATTAGTTTAAAAAGATGAATTTTTCTTCATTAGGATCAAGGTTTTCATTAATAGCCTTTTATAACATGAAGCTGATCTAGAGTTGAATTTCCCGGGTCTGGAATAAAGTGGTTTATATGTTGTCTGAGAGTAATTAGGAACAGGTGAGCTGAAATATTAAGGGATAAAAAAGGGGGGGAAACTATATTTAAAATTATCATAAATAAATAGTTAAAACTATGTTACAAAAAAAAATTTTTTAAGTTCATTTAGGTTTTTTTTAAACTAATTTTCATGTATTTTTTTTTTTTATTATTTTCTTGCAAATTTTCCAGTCATTTCTCCCATTTTTTAAAATTAATTCAATTATTATTTAAGCCCCTTTCTGGGGTAAATATTCAACAATACTGTTTCTAAACTGGCTTCTTGTGTTCTTTCCTCTAAGCAAAGCCCACAAATTGGCAGGAAGGGACCCGGGTCCTGGGAATTCTGGAACATCCCCGGTTGCAGACGGGTAGACGAAACCCACCAGCAACATGGGCTTGTTTTCTGCGGCGGTGCAGCTGAGCGGAGCTTCGGTCCCAGAGGACAGGTGAGTCTGCACGGCAGTGAGACAGCACTCCTTCCCCATGCCAGTCAAAACAAGCGCAAATCTAGGTCACGTTTCGGGAAGAAAGAGACGAGAGGGATTCGCTGGGATTCACAGTAATGAGCAGCTGGATGTCTTTGTGTCAAGAGGGACAATTTATTGTTGACTTCCTGTCCTCTGGTCTTCAGGGACATGTGTCATAACCTTATGGATTAACTTCAGGTGCAACCGGAACTATGAGTCTTTGTTAGTGCAGTCTGATAGAATGTAACTAAGTACATTTATACAAGTACTGTACTTAAGTACACATTTGTGGTACTTTTACTTTACTTTAGTATTTTGGTTTCATATCACTTTATACTTTTACTAAATTTCAGATATTGCAGTTTTTAACTTCACTTCCTTTATAAAAAATATGAGTTTATGAGTATATTCAATTACAACTGAAACAATTAATTGATTAATCAATAAACTTAAATAAATTTATTGCCTACTATTTTGGTTAAAAAAAATCTTTAAAAAAATTAAAATAATTTTAATAATTTTTTAAAATTTTTTTACTTTGAGTTCTTTGTTTTTTTTTTTACCATGTTTTTTAAAGAAACGACACCAATTATCTCAGGGTTCAGAGTTTAAAATACTTGTGAAAGCAGCACGAGAAAAGTGAGGTCGCTCCAGGTTTCAAAGGGTGAAAGGCGGCGGCGATGCTGGTTGTCACGGTGATGGGGGCAGTCATGAAGCTAAAGAAGTCATTTCCACAAGCAGAAACTGTAACCATGGCGATGAAGGAAGTCACCGCAGAGTGACGGTTTGATTGTCGATGATCTTTTCAAAGAAGCTTTTCACACTTTTCAAAAGGCGTCGTCCTCTCCAAGAGCGAGATAAGAACACTGTGTGTGTGTGTGTATGTGTGTGTGTGTGTGTGTGTGTGTCATCAAACGCACAAGGACACACAATAAGTGATTGCATTTGCAAACGGGTCAATATTAACACAAAATAAGCAGAGTCAAAGTCCCAAGAAAAAAAATCCCCTTTGGCGTCTCTGAGTGATGCACATTATAACACGCGGGTTTATGTTGTGAAACGGTTGCATTTAGGTTTTAGGCAACAAAGCTAAATTTAGAAAAAAGATAACAGTTTATGTTAAAATAAGTGACAAATCCCCGTCCCCTGAAAACAACTGTTTTCATACTACATCAGTCGCCCTTGCACGAAATATTTTGAGAACCGCGTTGAACATTCCCGCGTTACTTTTGGAAGTCCACAGATGTTTGCTTTTTTAAGACGACGTTATCTGCTCTAAGCTGGATTTCCACGTTTTTTCAGAGCAGCACCTTCCTGCAGGTGTGTGCAGTTTCGCAGCAGCGTCTAGCGGAGTCAGCAGCTGAATAATTACTCTAATAAATGTGCTCCCGTAGCTGGCCCGCTTCCAGACAACGAGGCCCTTCGTTGTTTCATTACAGAGGCTGAATTTTTTTTTTTTTTCCAACAAGACGAGCTGAAACTAAACGCATAAAAAAAACACGAGCTGGGGAATCTTCGGCCCCGAGTGGAAACTGTAATTTAAGGGAAGCCTTAATTGAGTCTCATTACCAGAACCAGCAGGTGGGCTTTATATAATACCAGTGAGGAAACACTGTTGAGCGCATCTGTTTGTGTGTCTGTGTTCTGCCCGAAAGCTATTTTACATGTTGATATCTATTTGTGTATGTTAACCCTTTAAAACCTGGATCGGCATCAGTGTTTTAATGGCATTCACACCTCTTAAACCTTAAACGGGTTTCTTACAAAGACAGGAGAAAAAAACAGAATGTGCAAAAACGTGAGTAGGAAAAGGGGATAAGGAAGTGATCTGAAAATTAGCCAAAAAAAAAAAGAGGGAAAACTGCCCGTAAAACTATATTCATGATTCTCTTAAATGTATATTGAAAATTTTGTCACAGGAAAAAAGAAAAATGTAATTTTATATTTTAGCTATTTTTTTTCTTTTTATTTAAAAAAAAAATACTTAATTAATTTTACTTTTTAAAACATTTTTTCAGGTAAATTTCTTGTAAATTCTTACTAATTTCTTGCTTTTTGAAAAATAGCTGGGGGAAATATTAAATATTAGCCAGAAAAAGAGGAAAAGATAAATGATTTTTTTAATTCATTTTACAGAAAAAAAATATTTTTTAAATTATTTTTTAGGTCATCTTTTAAAAATCTTCTTACTAATTACATTCTATCTGAAAATTAACCAGGGGAATTATTAGATATTAGCCCAAATTCTCTTAATTCTATATTTAAAGGTGTGTCTCAGAAAAAAAAGATTTTTCATTTTCTTGTTTGTTGGTTTTTTCTGTTTTTATTTAATTATGATTTAATTCTGTATTTATTTTACTCCTTTTCTTGTTTTCAAAAAAAAAAATTCAATTAATATCTTAATATCTAGAAATTAGGAAAAACAATATATTTATTTCAAAAAATTGTTAAAAAAGGAGAGCGAGAAAGAGGAATTATTAGATAATAATAATAAAAAAAAAGTAATAGCAACAATAATAATAATAATAATAATAATAATAATAATAATAATAATTTTACTTTCATTTATTTCAGGTAATTTTCTGGCATATTTCTTTGCATTTTTGTTTTATTTTATTAAGAGAAACTGAAATCACTCAGGGAATAAATACAGTAAAAATCCATACAAATAAAATCAGATAAAAGTCAGATTACTGTTAAATAAAAATTGGCTTTTTTTTTTTTTACCTGTCATGTCAGGCCGTCAGCTCATCCAGGCCTCTCTCTTCAGGAACCTCACAGCATCGCTGAAACCTTCCTCACAGAAACACTGCATGCTGCGGGTGGACGGAGGGAACAGAGCCTGGTTCAGACGCTTGACGTTCTCCACGGAGAACTGAGGGAACCAAAGAAAACGCAACATTTCGGTCAAATCTGCAGGAAAGGCAGTGACAGAAACACACTGCGTCTCCTGATAGTAACATACGGCGTGTACGATTTAAGACGAAAAAAATCTACAACACGGAAAGACCGTTAAACCTCTGACACCTGGAAAAATTGTCTCGATTTGGCCAGAATTGTCCCAAAAAACGCCCAAAATTTGCAAGAAATTAGTAAAAAGTTAAACAAAACTAGCGAAAAATATAGAAAAGGGAAATAAAACAAAAACAAACAACATAGTGACCTTTAAAAAGCCTAAATTTAAAAAAAAAATATATATATATATACATTTTTTTATACCTTTTTTTGGTAACATAATTTAAAAATATATGATTAGTATAAATATATTATTAATATAAAAAGATCCCATACACACCATAACGTTCATGTTGGCCAGTCTGAGCTGAGTGTTGAAGCGTCCCCTGTGGACAGGACAAACATCCTGGAGTCCAGCAAAGGGGGACACACAGATGGTTCGTCCAACAGGCAGAATTGGGAGGCTGTCGGTGAAACCTCCGTCAATCCATTTCTAAATAAAAAATAAAAAAAAACCCTGTATGAAGATTGATATATGTATATATTTGACAATTCTGGGCTTATTTTTTCTTTAAAAATTTTTGGTAATTTTTTTTTTCAAAAAAAAAAAAATCTGTGATTTAAATGAAAAAAATGTTTTTCTCTAAAAAAGATTTGGCATTTAAAAAAAAAAAAAAAAAAAGAATTCCTTCCAAACTTAAAAAACTAAAAAATCCAAAAAACTCACACTTTACTGAAGAAAGCCGCACTTCAAAATAAAAGCAATGTGCTGTACTTCAAAATAAAGATTTTATTTTCACAAACTTAATTCAGAATGGACCTGTGACCCACTTTTGGACCGCAACCCACCAGTCGGAAACCACTGCTCACTAATCACTGTGAGAAATAACAAACCAACAAATTCTACAAAATAAAGCCACTTATTTGGACAATATCCTCCCCCACACACACACACACACACACACACACAGTCCAAGAGCCAAAGACTACCTGTCCTCTGAATTCCACTGGTTTGAGTCCAGCATAGACCGGAACAAAGCTGCTGGCCAGTAGAGCCTGAAAGTTAAAAAAAAAAAAACCCCAATCCTTCAGCATTTATGAAAGCTTCTTAAAGTGCAGAATTCGTGTTTTGGAGAGCGTGTACCTGTATGAGCTCCTCTCTGGAGCTGAAGCGGGACACGACGTGGTTCCTGCCGGTCTTGGAGTTCGTTATCGAGACGTGGAGGCGGTCGGTGGCCAGACTGTGAGCCTCACTGGGGAGGATGTCTTCTATCCCCTCCCTGAGGACGATCCACAAACAGATGCTCATTTGTCAGCTTATTAATATCACAAACATTATCATCGACACTGCGCTTTTCACCGACGTGTCATTATCACCCAATCTGTTGAACATATGCAGAACCATGAAAGCATGCTAATGAGGGATGTGACAGCACAGTCAGCTGTGATTTTATTTTAGTCACAACACGGAGCTCGGTTATTTATTTAATTTGGGATTTTAGCCTGAAGGGCTCATATGTTAGTGTTTTTGAGTTGGTTTTTTTTTTGCAATTTTTTTTCTTTTTTCTCGAGAACAGTCACTATTTTATTGGTATTATTTGGCTTGGTAACACGCTGTGCCTTTGCACTGGTCTTGAAAGCAATAAAAAGCACTTTTTTTTTGGTTGCCGTATCCAGAAACGTAAAAAAAGTAACAATATTTTCTGTTTTTAAAGATTGTAGCTGTGATAAATGGCGTCGTTATTGCGACCTTTTTTTTTTTGGACGAGCCAGCGGTTTGGAAGTTTTTTTTTTTTAATTGCTGAAAATTTGTAGAGAAAAAAAAGCCCAAAATTGTTAATGAAAAAAAAGGCCAAATTTTTTAAATATCAACTTTTTTTCCCCCAAAGACATACATTTTTTAAAAAAATAAAATAAACAGGCCTGTGGATTTGGAAGGCATATTCTCTTTTAAAAGTTTATTTTCTTAAAAAAAAAAAAAAAACTTTCTAGAAAAAAAACAAACAAAACAACAACACTAATTAAAAAAAAAAAAATCGTTAAATAATCTTTAAATATTTTGTCTTTTTTTTTCCAACAAAGATCCACGCTAAGCCCCCACTGTCCTAAAATCCTTAAAAATGTCCCTGATTTAACTACTTGTTATTAACATTTTGTCAAATAAAACTGAGCATCTAATAACTCACCGTAGAGTCAGCATGAAGTCGTATCCTGGCGTGACGGCTCCAAAACGCTGTCGTCTCACACCGCTGGCAAACCTGTATGTAAACTCTTTACAATTCTGGAAAAAAAACAAAAAAACAAAACTGTGATGACATCATATCTCATTAAGTGCTAAAAAAAACACATTTATATCTAACAAACACATTAAAATGCCTCAGCATTGTGGATGATTGGTGATCTATTTTTGGAAATAACCCTAATCTGGCACCTAAAAGCAGCTTGTTAAAAAGTGACATCGCTCCAGATTTGAAAGGGTTAATTCCACACCCACAATTCTGTAAAACTTTCAGCACTACAGGAGAGGATGGCGACAGTGAAACTTATGACTACATGTTACTCTAAAACAGTATGATTTCTTTTTTTTTTGCTAAATTATATCAAAATTTCTTTTGCCCAAGGATCTCTGGAGGATCAATCATAGAACCCTGAGGTGTTCCCCCAACCCAGTGAGAAGGTGAACAGGTTACCTCTAACTTGTCAGGAGCCGTGATCATTACAGCAGCCACCAGGGCCCCAGCTGAGGCCCCTGCACAGGCCCTGAGGGAGCCCAGCAGCTTGTCTCCATGACGAAGGAAAGCCCCCACAGCACCCAGGTGGTAGATTCCCAGGAAACCACACGCAGCAAAGGACAAGTTCAAGACTGTCATCTTCAGCACCTACACAGAACGACAATCAGATTTTCAGTATTTTAAAGCCAAAAATGTTCAGAACTATACAACACATCGCCTATAAGTATTAGATAGGGATGCGCAATATTGGTTTTTTTTGCTGACATCAAATAGGCCAACATATAACAACTCATTTCGCCAATACCGTTATCAATATATCCACATTTTCCTACACCTGATTTCAGTGATCATCAAGTCTCTTCTGTAGTGGAATTATCGTCATATTATTTATTATTTTATATTATATATTTTATTTTATATTTTATTATTTTATATTAAAAATATATTATATAAATATTATATTTAATATTTTAAAAAAACAAGAAAAAAAAAACAACTTTAAGTTATGGTTGATGCTTTGTACATGTTAATTTGGTCCCCCCCAAAAAAGGTTTGTAATATTTTAATTGAACTTTATCTATTATTTATTTATTTATTTATTCATATATTTTAGTATGTTTAACAGTTTCACTACTCTCTACAACATTTTATTATTTTTAACATATTAGTGATTGTACTCAGTGCTGTTATCTTTCCATTTACCTCTTTACAGTATGTGTATTTTGCTTATTTATATATGTATTTATTCATTTTTATTATTGCTTTCAGCATTTTATGTTGCCATTTATTTATATATATATATCTTTATGTTTCTAGGTCTTATTTCTGCCTCTGGTGTTTCCTCACTTACATATCAGGGCATTGAGACACTTGTTAGCGACACATGAAGATAATATTACATAAACAACAATTTACATTATGTACGCAATAATTTTACTGAGTTTAGCAACATTGTGAACGTATAATATAATAATATATCTGTCACATTCACCAGGGAGGTTAGCATTTAGCATTTAAACTAAGCTAAGAGAAGAGCAAAGCTAGCAAACATTGGCGATATAAGTGTAAAAAGAAGAAAAAGAGCAGAGTTTTACCGTATTTACGGTCGACACTTTTAGCGTTAACTCATTCTGACTTGTTTAATTCACGGCTAGAGGTAAAAATGACTCGTTACAAACACGCAACGTTACTTTTTTAAATAAAAATGCTACAGTAGCTTCATTGTAGCACCGTTCAGTGAAGGAACCGGAACAAAAATAACACTGTTTCCGCTCATGATTTTCAAAATAAAACCGCCGTGATTAAATTAGGCGAAAAAAGTTACAAGAAAATTAGTCATTTTTATTGTCAATTCTGACATGTTTTTTAGACATGCAAATTGAAATTGTGTTTCTTGTCATGCTCACGGTGCAAATAGTAAAGGACAAAAGAGAATAGAAAAACAAAGAGAAAAAAAATAAAAAATATATATGCACATAAATTAAATAATCGCGCAATAGAAAGAAAGAAAGAAAATACAGACATGGTGTATATACATACCTAAATATATATAAACATATGAAATATACGCAATATAGTGCAGTTAAAAGAAAAAGGGCAGTTTTTTTCGTATGAGTTAATGTGTTAGGTTCAATAGAGCAGCAGAAACAAACATTAAAATGATGCAAAAATAAGCAAAAAAAATCTCCATCAAACTTCCCAAGTTCATTACTTACAGTAAGACTTTTAAAAAAATATATATTCATATATTACCAGTTTCATAAAATGTGCTTAAACATGCAAAAGGGGAGCTTTTATTGCCTTTAACAGATAAGGCAGATAATTTGCACGCATATCACGAACAAAATTTGAGCAAAGTTTCAAAATGTTTTACTTTACGCAGTTCACGTGCGTCTGACGCTCTGAACTAACCAAAATAGCACAAATGTGCAGAAAACAAGCCAGCAATAGGCTAAAAAAACTTCCAATTGCACTGTGTAGGTTGAGTAAAGCTGCTGCGTGTTGATAATGTTCGTTAAATGATGTAAAATTAATTAAACAGCTTGCTAAATGCATGCAAGGAACAGACCCACTCCTTCATTTCTGCAGAATTTGTGCACACTATTGCTTTGCACTTATTTTTTTAATCTTTAATGCTCCAATAGAAATAGCAGGAAGGAGAAGGTGGACCAGAATGCAACACTGATGCTCATGCAGAGGCTTCACAGGTGAGGAAACATATTTATAGCATAAAAATGACTTTGAGATTCATTTTCGCAGCTATTTTGCAACTAATAATTTTGTTTTTGATCTGTGTTATTGCAACAGACAGAGCAGGGAGAAGGCAGCAGTCAGGACAGAGAGCAAACTGCAGCACTAACCATCACAGGCGAAGACACATTAAAACTGGCTAAGGACATGTTGTCTTTAGGATAAGAGAGACTGAGATTATTATTATTATAATGTGCATACTTTTGAGATTGCATTGTGCTTCTGGAAAATTCTGCTTTAGCTTTGGTAAAAGACACATTGACATGTCATTTTGTAAACTTAAAGAAAAAAAACCCAAAAAGTTGCAATGAAACTCCTCCCATATGATGTCTGTATAATAACCCAAATAATAAACCAGAGTGCACTTTTTATTATTAGCCCCACTTTGTCGTTTTCCCGCCTGAAGCAGTGTCCCCGGAGTGCAATTTTTCCTCCACTACCACCTCAGTCAGCATTTATTTCCCATAGACCCTCAGCCATTGGAATTCTGTTTTTTTTTTTTTTGCTCTCGCCCTTCTTTTGTTGGCACATCAGCAAAAAAAAAAAAAAAAAATTGTCTCGCTTCTTTAGCGTTGCTTATGACTATGTATAGGGTAAAGTGGATTAGGTGGGTTACACACCGTGGAGAAAAAGCAGAGCTGAAGTCGGTCTGAGGAGGCGATGGTGTCAGTGGGCCGCAGGAATAATGGAGGGAGGAGAATGCATTTTGTTTGGTTGGGGGATTAACAGTGGTGCCATGGGTAATTTGTGGGCAGCAGAGAGGTTACGGCGTCTGGAATGAGTCACAGCATCATCAGCTCCCTTCGTGATGAGTTTACGACGATGACGATGAAAAAAAGGACCTGCTTTCATCATTTTGCTTGAGTGAAATTTTGTCTGTGACTTGCCTGTAATGATAAAATGCAGTATTGGACATGTATTCAGTAAAAGTACAAATACCACACTGAAAATATTCTATTAACAGTAAAAGTTCTGCTTTGTTACAAAGTGTACGTGTGAATATTCAGGAAAATGTATGTAAAGTAATAAAAGTAAAAGTACGAGATGTGGAAAAATCTTTAAATAACTAACAAAAGATGTCAAAATTGTTTAATTCTAAAAAATAAATAAAAAAATTACTAAAAAGATTAACACATCCATTTTATTCTAAATTATATAAAAAAATGAAATGGAAAACACCCCCAAACTTTAATTTACTAAAAAATAAATCAAGTAATTAAAAAATTCTTTGAATAACTCTAAATTATAAAAACATGACATTTATTAATATTAAAATTATTAACATTAAATTAAGCCCAAACCTCAAATGTATTAAAATATAAACATCCAAAAAAAACCCCTCACTTAAAAAAAAATAAAGAAAACCAACCCCAAGCCGTCAAAATTGTTTTTAAAATAAAATTAAAAATAAAATTCTATATTTATAATAATATATTATTCTGGGTAATAATAATAATAATAGTAATAATAATAATAATAATAATAATAATAATAATAATAATAATAATAATAATAATAATAATAATAATAATAACTGATATTATCATCATCATCATAATTATAATTATCAACAACATTTTGCAATATATTTATATTTATGTAATAATAATTATCATCATCATCATCATCATTATCATCTTTGTATCTGTATATTTATTTCTTATGTTTATTTTATATTATATTTATATTATATATATATTTTATTTATTTACTTTTTTGGAAAAAAAACTTGTTTTCTTTCCTTTTGGTGTGCAAAATTTCAGGTAATTTTCATGTCATTCATAACTCGTAATCGTGTTTTTGATCAAAATCAAGCCAATTTGCACAGGTTTCAAAGGCTTGAGGTAACATAACTATTAAATCTAAAGTAAAAAAAATCACTTCTATCTACAATTTCTTACTTTTCCAAGGCAGTCTTCCATTATTTTTTTAAAGTAAAATCAGGTTTAAAGTGAGACGAAATAACAGAACAGGTTCGTGAAACAAACCTGAAAAAAACGTACATGGACGGTAAGTCATAAACCAGAGCAGCATTAACCGGCATTAACTCCTTCAAACATTGTTCAAGTAGCAGTAGAGGTCAAACTCATAATGCCTCAGCATTGAGCTGTGATTTAATTATTCCCCGAGATAAAGGATCTGCTAGTTATTCAGTGGGAAGCCGGTGGCGATGGCGCTTAGCGACGGAGCACATGTGTGGGACGCACTCTCAGCCCAGAGTCCATGAAATTCATGAATAAAAGGAACGAAAAAGTCCAATTTCAGATATCAGACTCATTATCCCGAGCAAAGTTATAATTAAGAGGCAGTTTCAGAAAAATGCTGAAGGGAACATTATCAGAGTTACATCCAGAGTGACGAGTGGGCTGCTGTGTTTTTGTACTGGAAACAGAAAAAAAAGGGCGTAATTACACTTCTCAGGGCCCGGGCAAAAGCTGATAAAGTCCTTAAGGTTTTTTTTTTTTTTTTCTTTTTTTAACGGGCAGATTGAGGAGAAAAGCTTCCATCTACACCTCCACACGAGTGAAAGACATCGCAAGGTCACACAGAGAGAGTAAATCTGTTAAAAGATCAAATAGTTCCTGCAGATCGAAAAACGAGGCGACAGAGAGAAAGAAAGTGGAGGGGGGAAATCAAAGTGAAATTGAAAGGGTGCGATGGAAGGATAGCACGTGGGAGTGAGGACGGAGCTGACAGATGAGAGGGGAGAAGTGACGGCGGCTGGCTGGAAGGCCATTAGGACAATCACTTCAACGGCGAGCAAACACATAGCTGACATATCCTCATGCGAGGATCGCTCGATTTATTGCAATATGAATCATCAGAACGGCAGGGCAGTACTGGAAAGCTCAGATCTTGTCATTAACCCTATGACACCTGAGTAATTTGACTTGATTTCTGTCCAAAACATGAGAACACGGCGATGAGAAATTAGAGAAATGACCAAAAAAAATTAATAAAAATACATATGTAATCATGACAACTTTAAATATGTTTTTTCTGTAGCTTTTTCATTTTCCCCAGAAAATTTTCCCTATTTTTTAACTTTTTTTCACTAGAAATTTTCCCCTAGCTTTTTTCTTTCTTCCCTGGAAATTTAAAAATAAATTAACTTGTTGAAATTTGAGCAAAACGGAAAAAAAAGGAGAAATTACCCGAAAATTAGCAAGAAATTAACAAAAAGTTTAGGAAAATTAACAGAAATAAAAAAATAATAATAATTAGGAAATGACCTGAATAAAGTGCTTCAAAAATGTAAAGTTAATCTATGAAATAATTGTGCATACTTAAAATATATTTTTTCTGTGGCTTTTTCATTTTTATCCCCAGAAAATCATCTACTTTTTTTTTATTTCTTCCCTAGACAATTTATCCCTAGATTTTTTCATTTTTTCCTGACATTTTTCCCTAGCTTTTTTCTTTTTTCCCTAGAAATTTAACACAAATTTAATTCTAAATACTAAATTCTAATACTAAAAGAAGGTAATGAGTAATGAAAGAAAAAATGACCCAAAAATTAGCAAAAAAAATCTGAAAAAAATACAAAAAAAATATCTGATCATTATTCAAAAAACAAACCAGAAAAAAAGAAAAAAAGTCAATTAAAAAGGCCTAACATAATTTTAAATATGTAATCATGCTAATTAACATTAGAGATTTTGCCTTACCTTTAAAAAAATACTAATTTTCTACAATGCATTTTTTCGCAGTTTGTAAAACATTTCTTACAGAGTTGTTCTTCGCCTGTTTTGCGTGTTTTTGAAAGAAAACACAAGGTCCTTTGAAACCCATATTTTTAAAATTTCTTTTAAAGACATGGAGCAACAAAAAAAGAAAAAAAAAATCACCTGAAAATTCATAAAAAAAAATAAAATAATAATAAAAATGGAAATTGCATGGGAAAAAGTGCTTAAAATCTTAATTCTTTTGTATTTTTTTTTCATTTTAAATGTACAATTTTCTTGCATTTTGTGCAACATTTCTTCATTGCCTTTTTTTCCATATTTTTTCGAAAGAAATCACGCCAATTTGATCACGGTTCGAGGGTTGTGATACTTGTGAAACAGGTCTGAAAGCAAAGGGTTAAAGATCAGTTACTACACAGCAGCCGCTTTGATTGGATTTACATCCCAGACTTGAGTTCAGGCGGAAATGACAGCGCCGTTTGAGGCCCGTGTGAGGACGTTAACACTCAGGGGCAGCAGATGTGCAGAAAAAAAAAGCAAAATTGCATCGATCACAGGAATGACTGCAGCCCGTCATCTTCTGCGATGTCTGAAATCTCACTGTGTCTCCTGAGGAAACTGGAGGACAAACTATTTTAAGGAAGGGAAAACTGGATCTCCTTCAGGAGGAGGAAGGAGGTAAAAGTGTAATTGTGATTCTTAGAACGGATGCTCGGGCAGGGGAGGAAGAAAAAAGAAAAAAAAAAAAAGGACTGTGTTCTGTATCACATTTAGGCCCTGTCGAAACTCAATCGCTCTCTGCAATGGGACAAGTTTACTGGAAAGAAAAAGGGCTAAAAGTTTTGGGACCTTGGTGTAATTGGACAACTTCACATCCAGCTATACAACTGCAGCATCCTAAAATTTAGCTTTAATCTTGACCTGCAATAAATGACCAACACACAGCCTTTTTTTGTTCACTTCACTACATTCCCTCCGCAGAAACTACGTTTACTTAAGTACTGCACTTAAGTACAACAGGGTACTTGTACTTTAATTAGTATTATCTTTTCATGTCACTTCATACTTTAACTTCACTAGATTTATCTGACAGCTTTAGTTACTTTAAAACGAAGACTTTTATTTTAAAAAAAATTTTTTTCAGATAATTTGAGATTTTTTGGGTGTTTTTAAATTTAAAAACAAAATTCTAATAATTTTTTATTTAATAACTTTAAATTTTCTTTTTCTTTAAAAAAATGTTTTGAGTTTTTTGGGATGTTTTGTTGTCTTTTTTACATATAATTTTGAGTGTTTGCATGTTTTTTCTATTTTTATTGTTTTTTTTTACAATTATGAGTTTTATTATTCATTTATTTTTCTGCATCTGGTGCTTTTATATACCTTTAACACTTTTTTCCTGAATATACTTACTTTTAATTAAGCAATATTTCAATACAGGACTTCAACTTCGAACAGAGTATTTTTACTGTGTGGTATCCATACTTTTACTTAAATAAAAGATCTGAATACTTCTTCCACCACTGGCTGAAATGACCCGGCTAAAAAAAAAAAACAGTTATCATTTTAAGCATATTTAGAATATTTTATCTACAATATCACCTTCAACCAATTGTTGCAACTTCCATATCCTACTTAGTAAAATTGCTGTTTTTGTCAATGGAGTCTGGTGGTCCATTCGGTGAACCATCTCTGTAAGTTCAAATCAAACAGCGAAGGAGAAGAAGAGTTGGTATCATCAGGGGTAAACTCGGGCTTCATTCTAATATCCCCTGCACACCAGGCATTGAATGTCCCTCCTCTCACTGATAAAATTACAAACATCAAATAGAAATGGTCATGAATTATTGCTACTTGCCTTGAAGCTAGTTACAAGGCTGTGTCCTCACACTGTGGGTTTCTCAGACTGATTAAATATTTATCGTTTGTTCCAAAAATAACGCTGAAAATCCATCTCCCATTTGCAGCCAAAAAGACACCAGGGGCTTTTGTATCATTACCAGCGCCCGAAACATTTCTCTCATCTCGCCTTTGTTCCGTGACGTTACGTTCCACTAAAAGCACAGCCGGCGGGCTCTCATTGCAAATCTAATCAATGGCTGAACTCGAGCTACAGGCGGCTTCGTGTGAGACATTTGTGCTTCGCACTCACACCTGGGCTTCAAATGAGGGCACTTGCTCTTTGGTTTCTTGAAAAGCGCGAGTGTGACGTTGGCAGAGAGAACGAAGGCCGACCTTGGATGTGTGCAAAATATCCACTCATGTCAATCAATAAAGGCCCCACCCCCCCATTTCAGAGAAAAGCTTTTAAATACATAGATTGACATATTCAATATTGCAGTCAGTGCAGCCGGATGTCTGTTGTTCCAAAATTTGTCAATAGGTGGGTTTTCATTAATCGTCAAATTGCGCAAAATGAAATTTTATTCTCTTTTACGAAGTAAAAGAGATTAAAATCTGATAATAAAGAGAATAAAGTCATAACATTCCGAGAATAAAGTTTTAATTTGACGTGAATAATTTATTAATTTTATGAGAATTAACTCATAATAGTAAAGTCTTAATTTGATGAGAAAAAACGTTTGAATTTTATGAGAAAAAAAAGAAGTAATTTTACGAGAATGAAGTCGTAATTTCGAGAATAGATTTGTGACATGAGAATAAAGTCATAATTTTACGAGAAAAAAAGTCGTAACTTTATGGGAATGAACATTTCTAATGAAAATGCAATGTGATGTGATATGTTAAAAAAATGTTTTTTGATGTTTACCCTAGCTTTAAGAACAACCTTGCTTTTTGCTTTTTTCCAAGACATTTTTCTCTACCTTTTTCCTTTTTTCCCCAGATATTTTTGCCTAGCTTTTTTTCCCCTTGCTTTTTTCTTTTTTTCCTAAACATTTTCCCTAGCTATTTCTTTTTTTCCCCTAGACATTTTGCCCAAGCTTTTTTCACTTTTTTTCACCTAGACATGTTCCCCTTGCTTTTTTCTTTTTTTCCTAAACATTTTCCCTAGCTTTTTCCTTTTTTTCCCTAGACATTTTTCCCTAGCTTTTTTTCATTTTTTTTCCCTAGAAATTTTGCCCTTGTTTTTCCTCTTTTTTCCCCTAGACATTTTGCCCCTGCTTTTTTCCTTTTTCTCCTTTTTCTGTTGCCCATTCTCTTTTTTCCCCTCATGTTTTTAGACAAATTGAATAAATTTCATCATACGATCATTTCAATCTGTTTTTTTTTTTGTATTCACATATTATGTTTACATTGGATTTGCCTTACAAATATGCGCACGCAGTGATTCAAACAAACAAGTTGATCCCCGACATCCAATAGTCATTTCAGGGATGAGGGGTTTATCTCGCAAAAACATCACAGCCTTGTCATTTTGAAGATTGGCTCGCCACAGGTGAGATTTTCAACAATTGCGCGGTTATTTGTTTTCTGTCAGCGCCGAGCTGCCGTCTGTCGGGCCTGAATCTTATTTAAAATAAAACGGCGGAGTTGGACATGTTTCGTCTCCAATCAGCAGCCGCTGTCACATTTCTCCACTGCGTATAATTTTCAGCGGGAACCCTGTTTCCTTTGCATTAACACATAACACCAGTCGGTGCTTGTACGCTGCAGGGCGGGCAGGTCTCTAAGGAGCCAGATGCCATGTCCTGACTAATTTGAACAACATGCAAACTGATTATAAACAGGAGGCCGTGAGGCATTCTGTTGTTTTCAATTTCAATGCTCGATCACAGCGCGAGAGGACAGAGCGAGTCCCCTCAGAGCACTTTGTATAGAATGATCAATAGCAAAAGAGACATCCGCTGACTGACATTAGCCATTCCAGTGTTGTGTTTAGGCCTCTGGTCAAAGTGGGACGTTCTGATAATTTCATTGATTGCAGCTGGCCTGAAAACGCTGAGCAGGGAAGCCTGCATAATTAGCCCCAGCAGTCATTAGAGGTGGCCTTACAGACACAAAGAGCTCAGAGCTTATTGAAATGCATACATTAGCCCACTGTTTCACATACCGAGAGCCTGTTTTTTTTTTTTTCACCTCTCCTTTTATGATCATTTATTCAGTATAAGGCAGTGGATCCCAAGTGGGTTCAGATTTTTCCTTAGTCATCAGTTTAAGGTCCATGCATAAGAGAAATGAACACAATTTTATCTGACAAAATGTAAATAACATAGGAGCAATATGCATGAATAAAACTAATACATATTGCAATTCGTAATTAATTGCATTTTAAATGTCAAGATGTTCTTTTCAAGGAGATTTATTATAATGTCTTGCACCACTTGCCTTTTTTTCAGTTTCTAGTGTGATTTTTAAGGAAAAAAAATAACAAACACACAAACAAAAAATGCCCCAAATGTTAAAGTTTTCTACAAAAGTGCCCCCCCAAAAAAAAAATTAAACAAGAAGAATGAAAAAAATGGCAAAAATTTTTAAAGAACATGCCAAGAAAAAAACCCAACTTTTAAAAAAACATTTTCAGTCAAAATTGCCAGAAAAGAGAGGAACAAATAAAGGGGAAAAAAAGACAAAACAAATATTTTTTAATAGAAAACATGCCATCCATTTATAAATAAAGCACTATTTATTTTTTGTATTTTTTTTGAATCTGCAAATGTATATCTCATGCTTTGCATTAACATTTAAATCATTAGTAAACAAATAAATTGGCATTTCTGATAATTTGCTCATTATATATTCCCTTCCTCCACCCCACACCCTAAAAACACCTATTGCACAAAATTTGACAATCTTGATCACATTTTTTCTTTTTTTCTTTTTTTTTTTGGTGTCAAATGTTGGGCAATTTTTACAAACTATTGGCTTTTTTCAGTAAATTTTTTGTGTTTTTTTTATTATATTTTATTCAATTATTATTAGTATTGTTAATAATAATATTTTTAATTTAATTTAATTTAATTAATTAATTAATTTTTCTTGATTTACTAGACTTTTTGATCGGGGAACCACGGTGATGTTAATTTCCCATTTTTGCCTCCAGAAAAACATCAGCCCTGGGGCACTCTATAGAATGATAATATGGTTTTTCGAGACCTTTCTGAAGCACAGACACAGCAATGTGGAGATACTAGGTCTGATTACACGAAACTAGTGGAATCCCAAACTGACCTGCAGCCGTTTTGGTCTACAGGACAGTTTTGCATTGGTGTCTCTACTGGGAAATAAGTGTTGGATGGACTGTATTAGCTTTCTGCCTCATATTGGCCTTTAATAGAAAATAGGATATTGACCAATTAATGCTTTCCACCCACAAACGGGTGAGGGACCCTCAGTGAGGCTGGCGAGTCTCTCGGCAGTTTCAGAGGTGTCACTCTGAAAACTTTAATAATGAGCAGCTGCAGAGATTTTCATTAAACTGCTTTACAGCGCAAAGTTTGAGTGTCTGGACATTTTTTTTTTTACCCTGTGGGGGACACACTGAATATTTGTCTCAAATCTTAAAGGATATCTTGATATGGAAGATTTATTAGTATTCAGGCAAACCTGTTCCAGTCCTCAGTATACATGGTGATGCTGATGTGATTCAAAATGCTTGAAATACAAATATGACGTTTGTTATTTTATCACTAGTTCATGCAACCCTCAGAACTTTCAGTTTCTGGCTGCAATAAATGGTGTAATTTTTTTGATTATTTAAGAAAACATGACTTGCAAAAAAAATTGAGAAAAACAAAGTAAAAAAAATGGCCAAAATTTTAAGTTTTGCAAAAAAAAAAAAAATAATAAATTTAAAAAAAGGGGAAAAGAATGTCTAAATATTCCAAACCAATTTTCTTAAAAAAGAAAAAAAGAAAAGAAAACATACATAAGAAACGAGGGGGAAAAACAAATCACCTTTTTTTTTTTGGAAGAAAACATGTCTCCACATACCCAGACAAAAAAAAAAATGAAAGCAAAAATAAATAAATCAAAACAAGATTTGAATAAAGTGCTTAAAATAATAATAATTCTGGCATTTACTTTTTTATTTTCTCTGATAAAACTGGTATGGCTTAAGTATTAACGAGTTCCTTAAAAAATCAAACAATGCAAAGTTATCCACAGGGCCGGATTGAACCCTTTGGCAGGCCGGTTCTGGCCTGCAGGCCTTATGTTTGACCCCTCTGTTCCACAGCCAAAGTCTTATCTCATGACTGTATTTTTAGTTGAGGTTTCCGAGTCGTCTCTGAGATTTGACATTGCTCTGTCAGAAGAGAACAGCCTCTCTCAGGCACACTGAACAGAATGCAGATGCCCTTTCTCTCACTTATTTCTATTCCCCTGTGGATCTGACCTGAAAAGGTTAGGCCACTTTTCCGTAAAAGTCAAGCCGCCGTTCAGCATTGTAGTTTTCTTTAAAAACTGACATTTGGCTTGACATGATATTTTTTTCCACTCTGGGAGTTTATATATTTCTACGCAGCAGGAATAGTGTGTGTTTGCATGTGTGTGTGTCAGTGGGGTTGGTCACAAACCTTGCTGTTAGCTGCAGAATCCTAATCCGCTCGATTAACTAGATTATCAAATACAAGGAATTCACTTTGGTGCATTGATATACAGTAAAAATAAATTATTTGTTTAACTCAAAAACGGCAGTGTCTGGGCCGCCTTAAATATTTAAGCTCACCCAGTTGATCAGTATAGTGGTTTGTTAACATGAGTGCACAGCTGATCAGTACAGTAGTTTTACTTGAGTGCGCATCTGTGGTTTGTTTGCATGAGCACACAGCTGATAAGTACAGTAGATTGTTTACATAAGTCCACAGCTGATCACCTGTGTGATTTGTTGACATGTACACACAGCTGATCACCTTTGTGATTTGTTTACATGAACACACAGCTGATAACCTGTGTGATTTGTTAACATGTGCACACAGCTGATTACCTTTGTGATTTGTTTACATGAACACACAGCTGATAACCTATGTAATTTGTTAACATGTACACACAGCTGATCACCTTTGTGATTTGTTTACATGAACACACAGCTGATAACCTATACGGATTGTCCACATAAGCGCACAGCTGATCACCTTTGTGATTTGTTTACATGAACACACAGCTGATAACCTATGCGGATTGTCTACATAAGCGCACAGCTGATAACTAATCAGATGGTTGTAATACATTTTGTCGCTGGGCCTCATTACCAGCAGTACATTGCTTAGCCTCTATAACAGACTCCACCCCACTTCTCTAAACTAGGGAGGGGACAACTGACTATGGATAAGTACCTCATAGAACCCCATTTCAAAACATTCAAACTATCCCTTAAAGGCATAAAACTGAGGGACTGTAACTGGTACCGAAAATGCTGCACATTGACAGACTCAAATTGCAGGACTCAATAAAAGGCAGGCTCAGTTCTTTATGTGGCTATTTCCCTCAGTATAGCAGCTCTATAGATGTTGTTTGTACAGTCATTTTAGCTTGAAAGCTATTTGAACACAGCCGAAAGGCCACGGGTTCTTTCAAACAGCCACAGTTTGCTGAGAACGGCTGGTACTCCATCCCTCAAGGAAGGCCAGACAATAGGCTATTTTGGTCTGTTTTTAGTATTGATGTGGCCATGAGTAACATGCATACATTTGTCTGTGTGGGGGAGTGTTTGAGCAGGTTCACTGAAGCTCTGAGTGTGTCTCTGTGGGGGCATGCGGTGCAGAGTGTGTGAGCACGCTGAATTACATCTGATGCGTAGGTGTGTCCTCGGAGACAGCGAGCAGTTCTTCAGGGGGAGCTTGGAGGCAGTGCAGTGTTCAGATCCTTTACTTAAGTAAAAGTACTAATACCACCATGTGAAAATGCTCTGTTAATAAATATCCTGCATTGAAAATAGTACTTAGGTAAAAGTAAGTAGGTATAATAAGGACATGTATTTTAAGTATGAAAAGACTGCAGAAAAAAATAAAAAATAAAAAAAGAGCACACCGAAAAGGCCCAAAATCGTAAAAGATAGACAAAAGCACCCCAACCCTGCACCCTTAATTAAAAAAAAAAAGATAAGACACCCCAAAACTCAAAATTATTAAACAAGAGGACAATATTCGAAATGATAAAAATGAGAAAAAAAACACCAAACCCTCCAAAATATAAAAAGAAGAAAAAACTCTTCAAAACTACAAATTATTTAAAAAGAAAAAAACAACAACATGGACCTCAAAATTATAACAAAAATCAAATCAAAATTATATAAAAAAAAATGAAACACCCAATACTTCAAGGTTTAAAAAAAGACAGAAAAAAGTTACCCAGTAAGGAAGAAAAAAAAGATCCAACAAACTCTAAACTATCAAAAAAAATTACTAAAAAAAGACATAAAAATATACATATATAAATGTGTCTAAACTCTTTGGTATCTTAATTTATAACAAACATTATATGTTATAAAGAAAATGTTTTTTTATGCCAAAAATCTTCATTTGTACACTCACTGAAGCTATCAGATAAATATAGTAAAGGAAAAAACCACAGTATATGATGTAGTGGAGTGCAAGTATACACCGGCATGAAAATAAGATACTCAAATAAAGTACAAGTACCTTGAATTTATACTGAAGTGCTTGAGTAAATGCACCTTCCACCACCAGTACTACATGCTGCCATTTGGAGGTGCAGTTGCTCTGCAGCTGCTGCATGCACTGCTCCTGAATCTGCTTTTTATTCAGCTCTCTAACACAATCCAAAGAACCTTGCTCTGAAAAAGATGTGCTTTAGTCCCGTCAGCCGCTGTAATACAATCACTTACCCAGGAGATGTAACCGATATCCATCTTTGCAGTGGATAGGGGGCGGATTTTGCAGCCGACATAAAACATCCCTGTTGCTATAGCGATTGTCCACATCTTTAGTGGGACCCCTGCATGCTGCAAGAGCACACTTTGTCAAGGTGGATGGATTTGCAAACAAACAAATAAAAGGCCGTTGTGAGTGTAAAAAGGCGGTTATGTCACAGCGAGGGGAGGGCAGGTTGGGGGTTATCGTGAGGGAACGGCTGCTGCTGCATCGTGTTTATGATCCCATAAAGGAGGTCATCTTTCTTTTTTTTTTTTTTTGTTTTCTATTTTCAGCCTCCACACTGATCGGCATACTTATCACCCAGGGATTATACAGCAACTTTATCCATTATTCATGACTCAGCAAAAGTAATAACACTCCCTCCCAGGGAAAAAGCAACCAATTCCTTATTTTGGGGTGTTTATATTCCCAGAGGTCTCCATTATGAGTTATGAAGCATAATGTAAAGTGTAAAGGGGGGAAGCTCAGAGCGCCTTGGTCAAATTGAATTCCGGACGCTTTTTGCCGGCGGGCTGGAGTGGTGAGCGTTCTGGTTAGCAATCACTTCAGGCGCACAACTCACCACTGCCAGAGTGCCTATTTGTTGTGCAGTGTGGTGTGAAACAAGCTTTTACACCTTCAGGAGTAATGCCCTGCTCCATTTGAAATGTCCCTCTGGAGTTGTGCTGGAGATGGAAGGAATCTCAAGACACTGAGGAGGGATGGTTTGATCCTCAAAAACGTTTCTAATCAGATTAGATTGCACCTCTGTGGGAAGAAATATTGATACTACGCTCGATACTGTAATGGTTGTCAATAAGGAACTCAAGACATTTTACACAGTTGTAAAAAAAAACCCATAAGATTTATGTTCTGTCTGAGAAAGTAACCCTGATAATGTCGCAGTTATATCACCTGGCAACACCCAACTCATCCCAAGGCGTCACATGTTGCCGCTTTACCAGTGGACTTCAACGTCTACATATTACGCTCTAGATATCCTCCTGCGTCTGCTGTTGACTTTCCGGGATGCTGCTAACAGATTGTCGAGTAAAGCGCGTGTTGATATTACGCTACAAAATCATGTTGTTACGTTTAGGCAACAAAAGCACATGGCGACCAACTTCAACAAATGCACATCGATATGATTAGGCAACGTGTGATGCCCTCAAAGCCGGCTCCCAGGTGTGTGTGCGAGCAGGAAAACAGCAGCTAAACACCGCGCTGCAAACACACACCACGGCAGACATTCTCCACATGAGGACGTGGAGATGTGCGCTGCAGGCTGCTGTGAAGTGGGGAGGATCCTAAATTGTCCTCCATCTCTCTGCCCCCGGCTAAAAGCCAGTCCGTGGGAGTAATGAGCCACATTAACAGCGGCTGCAGATAAAACACACGGCAGTGGAGTGTTTTAGATTCCTATCTGTTTGAGAGGAGGAGTGTTGAGCTGCCGATCTCAGATGCAAGATAAAGTAAGATAAAGCCCTAAGCTCTCTGATTGGGAGGTGTGTGTGTGTGTGTGTTATTGTGGCGAGGGCAGTGTTCTGTAATTTGAAAACTTTTATTTTAAAGGCACCCTCAGGTGTGACAGTCCAACTTATTCCAGAGCTGTCAAATACTGACACTTTGTTAATGCTTTCAGCATTAGATATAGACGCCAAAATCCACCTTTTGCGGCAGTATGTCGTGCAATCGGGCAGCGTTTTAATCCGATGCCGGCCAGCGGTGCATGATGTGAACGTTGCATATTCCATCCAGCCGCATTCTTAACTGATGCCGCTGATTTGTGCATCACGTTGCAGTAGCAGGTGCACCGTGGCTTGGTGGCTTTTGGCGTCTGGATCTCACGCCGAAATAATTTCAAATGCAGCGCTTTTGACAAGTTAGGAATAAAACAGACTTTGGCTTTTGTAGTCGTCCAGGTGTTGGTTGGAGCACTTCAGAAAGTCGGCAGCAGACTCAAGAGGATACCTCAGGCATAATGTGCAGACATAAAAGTCGATATGTGATGACTTGGGATGAGGGAGTACACTTACGCCTTCCAACCGCCCAATAATAAGAACACAAATCAGATCAATGTGTTTAAATAAGGATGCACATACACATGCAAATGACTTACGTCTTATTCCTATCAATGTATTCAGATTATTCCACTGGATTTCCAAGCTGGTAACAGGGATGTAAATAGGTAGGTTTCAAACTTTTAAGAAAAAAAAAAAAGTTTCTGCAAATGTTTTCTACCAAAGGAAAAGCAGTCCACGTGTTTGTCAGACCTTAAGGACACACACGTTGCGTTTCAGTGAGAAAAACTGAATGTAAAATGAAACTTGTATGTTTACAAGAAAACTCTTCAGGGCGCCTTTAAACTCCAGGTAGCGAAGAATATTATTATTCCATGCTGAGGATTTTTATGTGTCATAAAACAAGCCTGGAGGCCATCTGTAGCAATTTTTTCCTTAGTTGTTTTATGGTTGTGTTTAGGTGTTCAGGCA
Organism: Plectropomus leopardus; assembly: GCF_026936395.1. Taxonomy (NCBI): domain Eukaryota; kingdom Metazoa; phylum Chordata; class Actinopteri; order Perciformes; family Serranidae; genus Plectropomus; species Plectropomus leopardus. Next base: position 17,209,776 of record NC_142199.1, read on the forward strand.
CTCACAGCACTTTATCTATCTATCTATCTATCTATCTATTGAAATTGTATTATATTTACAACATGAAATAATACTTATAATTTAGGTAATGTCAAATTTAGTTCAAAAATAAGTATTTTACAGAATGTAAGAACTATTTAAAATACTTGGAAATCCATTTCTTATTTCATCAAGTATTATTGTTTGAGGGCACAACATTTTCTATGATTATAAAGTAAAATCATAACAATATTCCATTTATTTTTACTTGCAAATATTCCGTTTAAAAAAATCTCCACAATATTTTTGCCCAACATGGCCCTAAGTACCTCTGTGATAAAATTTTTCACATTGAAGGGCATTTAAATATTGTTCATTAAATTGTTGTTCAGAGCTGGAGATTTCACTTTAACCCTTTGAAACCTTCTTTGAAACGTTTCTTGTTTTTTTTCAGACACCTCTCAAAAGTAATTAGACCTTTGAACTCTAAGCAAATTGGTGAGATTTTATTTCAAAAACGTTGGGAAAAAAAACCAACTGAAAAACAACTTGGTAAAAAATTAATAGATTTAGAAAATTGTTTTTAAAAGGTAGGGAAAAATGTCTAGGGTAAAAGTGAAAAAAAGCTGGTGAAAAACTATATTTATAATTATCATATTTATATCTTTAAAATTATATTTAAATTCATTAGACCATTTCTTTCTTTCTTTCTAACATCTTTTGGTGGGAAATACTTTTAAAAATATATATATATATATGTTAAAAATTTTCATCCATTTCTTGCTAATTTTTCCTTTTTTTAGGAAAAACTATATTTCCAATAATTATAATTACATATTTAAAATTATGCTATACTTTTTAAAGCACTTTTAACAGATTAAGTATTGAATGTGATTAAAATGCTAAGAATTAAGGAATTTTAATTTAATTTAATTTATTTATTTTAATTTTATATTTATTTATCTTTATTTTTTTAATTTTATTTTATTTATTTATTTTTTATTTTATTTTATTTTTTAACTCAAATACCCAGCCAGCAGGGATTACTGCGGCACCCTCAGCACCCCAACCTTCAAACATCTATGGACACTTTACTTATTAACCTTATTCAATTAACTTCACACCAACCTCACGTGCTGCCTGACCTGTCAACAAGGTCACAGTCAGCAGCACAAGGTTCAACTGCGCTCTCCATAATTACCACACGTTAAGTGCCACGGTCACAGTTTTAATCAGCTGTGGGCTATCATGATATACAAAATATGTATGGACTGGGCCTGGGAACAGATCTGGAGTTTTTAATTGCGAGGCCTAATGCTCTCATTAGCCGAGAGAGCTTCACACCCATGCATGATCTGTATGCACGCAGTCGCATTATCGAGTCGGAGGAAAGGTGACACCGGCATGCTAATTAGGGAAGGGAATGTGCTCTTTAAACTGTTATTGATGTTTTAGTAATCATTGCCACGCTTTGATTTTGAGCTTTGTCAAAAAAAAAAAACGCTGGTGAGGAAATTTTTTCTTCCCTCCCTGTTGAACAAATCCCGGTGAGCGATGATCGAAGCGCTAATTTATGCAAACTACACAAATGGCCTTCCTTAATTACCCTAAAATCAACAGTCAGCGTGCTTTTATTTGCCATGTTATCATTTTGTGCTCATTGTAACGCTTGCGTGCAGAGAGGGACAGTGTGTGCTCTACCAGCGGCAGCAGAAGACAAGTATGATGCTCGTGTTTTCCCCTTCAGGGCTCATATCCCCAGTGTGTCATGTAAATAGCAGACATAAAGAAAAACTGACAGTGAGGGATCACAGGGCGGTGTAAATAGAGGCCTGCAGGGTCTTCTACATATCAATAATGACGGATGAGCTTCAGCTCTCGCATGTTTTGGTTCTATCTCGGCGGGATTCTTTCAGGGTCGGGGGGATACGTGGATGCCGATACCCTCGAAAGGCCTTACACAAAGCCTTGGGTTTCATATGGGATGCTGGGGCTTACAATCAGCTATGTTTCTGTCTCCACATGGCATTTGACAAAAGCTGGCATGCTGATAAAATGAAAAAAAAAAAAGCATAGGTGAGGGATTTTCATGGTATGTTCAGGATTATAGGCCGAAGGGACACACACATAAACAGAATTTTTCTCTCTGTTTCTCATCTTAAGTTACTTTTTTTTCTGGTTGATTCTCTATTTGTTTCCTATTCATAGTTAACTTTGCAATTCTAGCAAATTGCCTTGATTTCTTTCTAAAAAAATGGCGACGAGAGTGATAGGAAATTTTACAAGAAATGGCCCAAAAAATAGTAAGAAATTAACAAAAAGTTACAAGAATATTGCCTAAAGATAAGCACAAAAAGAAAAGGCCAGACTATCTCGTAGGACTCTCATGCGCAATTTGTTTTCTGACTCGGCTAGTCGAAGTTGATTTGCTGATAACTTTCAAAATGTCTCAAAATTTACCTGATTACCAAAATAAAGACACCTCAATTACAATCTGTATTATTTATGGTCCAACACTGGACCATAAAACGGACCCAATAAACACACAAATGGCTCGACTCTGTTGTTAAACCTTTTTAAAACAGTTTGGTTGCATTAGCTATGTGATGCTTACAGTTAGCCCTGTCACTGTAAATTAATTTTGCAAATGCACTGTCTCAGCATCCCGAGTTTAGCACCAGCCATGAATATTTTGATTGATTTTGAGAAAAACAGACAATTTTTTCCCTTTAGCAGGATGGAAATATGGCTCCAGACCTTTCTCAAGTGCTGACCTGGTGTTTGGAGACAGGTCTGGACCCAAAAACGGTTTAAAAGATTGACAGGACTGCACAAATAAAACTGACAATCTGACAAACTCTCTATCAATCCCTTGACAAGTTTTACTTCTTCAGGCCTCTAAAATCAAAACATTGTGCAGGATATGTTTACAAATCCAATAAAAATATGGTAAAAAATGCAGGTTTTAGCTGCACAATGTCAAATAAATTGAAAAACTCCTTATGAAATCTGGTCACAGACTGTTTTGGATATGAGCTTCCAAATGTGTGAATACTTGCAAATTTTGATCCAGTGTTTTATTGCAATATCTGAATCTGTTACCCTGCTGTTAGAGGGCATTGAGGACACTCAGAGAGTAACAAGGATAACAGCCACTAGCAACTCTAAGAGGTTGTTCTTTTGTGTGTTTTTAATGGACTGAAAAAGTTACTGTTTTTCGACAGTTTTTCCCTCCGTCATACCATAACTGTCTTAAAACAACTCAAATAGCATTATAGTTCTTCCTGTCTGTACTGTCTTTGAATAATACCATCCTAAAAAAATCCACAGTCCTTATTCAAAAGGTCTTTCGACGCTTATACAAAGCACCAGAAATCAAAAATCCTTTATTTGTGTACATTTATTTCATTACTTTACCTATTATCATTATTTACTTTGCGTATTACAAAAATATACTCAACAAATAAATGATGACGATGTTATAGCTAAAATAAGGTAGATGTTTATTGGTCCCAGTGGAGAAATTCACAAGCTATCTTGCAGTATATTAGATAATAAAAATTATCCCCACTGTTATCCGCTGCAACATTAAAATGATTAAGACAATAATGCAGTGCTAACTTACAGCCTGGAGCCAAATCAGGTGTCAAATACTGCCAATTTGTCAGTGATTTTGGCGTCAACCGCAGACTCGAAATGCCACCTTTCACAGTGGTATAAACTGCCCGGCGCTGTCAGTTTGTAATGAGGTTGGAAGGAACTTTTTACATTGTTATGATACACTGCTGGATTGCTGGATTGCACCTGTTGCGGCTGTATGATACGCCATTGGACGAATGGGTCCAACAAACCCAAGACTTTCAGCAGGGAGCCAGGTGTTCGCTTCCCATATAATTTTGCCCAGTTTTGTTATAGCATACACTGCTGCAAAATAACGACCATGAACATGAAATAGCATGTTGTGAATGCTATGATTATAGCATACACTGCTGCAATAAGGAAACTGCATGTTGAGAAATTGTCTTCATCAACAGCAGATGCAGAGTGTAATGTGTAGATGTGAAAGTCAGCTGACAAAGCGGTGACACGTGTCAACTTGGGATGAGAACAAAAATCACATTTTATCTTATTTTGTATCATCCTCTGAAGTTCCTAAGCAGCATGTGAGATTTTCTTGATGCAGATTCACTGTGTCCTCCTCAACACCACTGTGATGATCATTTAGTTTTCTTTGATAGGGGGTCAGTGTGCAACAACAACAGCATTGGCCTTTCTGCACCACAACAGAAATTTAAGCTTTCAAATAGCCATCATCTTTTATGCATAAAATGGCTTTTGACTTGTTTTATTTGTCCCACCCAGAATGCTTGCTGTCTCATCCTCAATGGGAAATTCTGTAACCACCGGCACTTTTTCCCTTCATGTCACTCTATTGACACTGAAAGCCAGAGTTGGCATGTGACATGCTGCGCTGAAAGAGAAAAACAGAGATTGTTTGTGTAAATATGATGGCATCAGTCTCTGGGCTTGGCAGACAAAATGCTTTTCTTCTGCAGTAAACAAGGTGAAACAGAGCAGGCAGAGTCGACTAGTCATGGGGATCAGATGCCACTGTGCTGGCAACTAAAGGACCCACAGACAGACATGGGGCTTATTTGTTCAACAAACTACTGTCTCCATCATTTTTGTCTCAACAGAACATTTTCTTAATCCAACATATTCAAGGTTCAGCTTTACTGTCATGATACAATGCACAGAAAAAAAACCTTTACCATGGAAAAAAAGTGTAATAATCTTATAGTAGAAGTATGACTAACAATAATAGCATTGCTAGTAGGCTTCAGCAGCACTACCACGACCTATGTTCCACGCACAGCCATGATCCATGGGATCCTGCAAGACAAGGGAGCACAAAAGCCCCAAGTAGTAAAACTAGTAAAAGTAACTAACTAAAACTTAACAAGTATTAGTAAAACTTGAATACAGAGGCGTAATGTAACACTGATATGGATACACTGATTTTATGGTATGATCACAACACATGAATGCCAAAAATAACAAAGGGGAGAAAACACGGGAGCACACACAGCGAGGAGAATACTAACAAGATACATATATAGAATATTTTTAGCTGTATTCATGTGATGTAAACAGTATCTGCTGTTGTCCGTTCAACGCTTCATGTTACGATTCAATATAGCGGTCACCAGCCGTGACTAATGCTGCCTTGAGTATACAATATAACACCCTCACAGTGGATATATGACAAGTGCTTGAAACTGTGTGTGTGAGAGAGCGTGTGACATTGTACCACAATGCAAAACACAACTGAATTACAGTGGGGAAGAAAAGATCATTTGTAGATGGATGTTTTCCGGGGACAGAGTATAAATGAGTAGAAATATTTTTTTCAAAACCTTATAATTGACGGTAGTGTTATGAAATCGGAGTATATCTCCTGTTAGCAAAAACAGCAGCTTGTTACCGTGAATACGGTGCAAGACAAATGTTAAAGTCCTCCAAACTAAGCTACGTAGATGGTCATTAGACAAAAGAAGCTACGTGTGTTTTCTGACCTGATGCCCTTATTAGCAGCCAGAAGTACCTATGAGCGCCAAAACATAAGCATTAAAAAGTACTTTAGTTGCCTCAAGTTGATACTGCAACAACAAATGTTGGAAATTTAAAAAAAATGTTGTCCATGAACTATTTTTTTTTTCAGTATAAATATTTTGCAGCTGGGTGTGCACAATTTGGTTCCAAAAACATTCAGAGAATGGTGCAATGCAATGTTTTCAGCAGCAGAATGTTCTTTTTTTGTTCTCTATAAACATAACAAAAATGTTTTTATCTTTTTTTGTTAACATATCACACTCTGTCACCTCTTAACATCACCAAAAACATTAAGAACATGATGTTTTTTGCCTAACCTGTAGTCTAAAATGTCAGATCTTATGGGTAACGTTAAGGAAGCTGGATAATGGACCAAAAAAAAGGTTAAGAACCACATTTAAGGTAATACCAAGGCATCAATTCTTAGTTTCAGGTGATAATAGATGAATAAAAACATAGTCATGAATATTATATACTATTTCTTCCTGTAGATGTCCAAAAATCCTACACACTGGACCTTCAAATAAATGTATATGTCAACGAAACAATTGAGCCTGACCATGACAGATTCCACTTTTTAGAATTCCGACATCGTCTCTCCTGGCACTGATCTGAAATGAAACAGCTCTGAATGGCTTTTTAAAGGCTCTGCTGGGACACGGCACAAAAGAAGACGTCAGACGCAGTGAGAAGCCTTGGAACATAAGTAGATATTAAAGGAAAAAATCCACCTTCAGATACTTCTTGCTGTTACATAACGCCGTTTTGTGATGCTCGGTGCATTCAAGGTTTTGTGATGATGTGATGTCGTTAACCGACCTCCTCCCAACCTGCTTCCTCTGCTACTGTTGTTGTTCTGAATGAATCTGGCGCCTCAACCGAAACTCAAATTGTGTATTCCTGTTGATTGAGGTCACTGCTCTCTATCTGTAATTGATTTCTCTCCGTGTGATTATCAATGTTTGCTGTAAACTGGCAGCAAAACTTTAGGTTTGATGCTTTGCATAGGGCTCATACTGTGACAGTTTCCGCACCATTATCACTATGCTGGTTGGCATGGTAACTCCTGAACATATAAATACCACTCTGGATATTGTATTCATATTAGAGGTGAAAATGACTCATCACTTGGCTTATTCAAGTAGTTTCCTTCTGTCCAGTTCAGTGATAGTCACTTTGTAGTTCTTTTTGTTGGCTTTTGACACTTTCGATAGGATCTCACGGTCTTAATCAGCGGACGAAACATCATAAAACTGTGACTGTTTCTGTCTGGCTGTGTTCTCAGCTGACGCCGTCCAGCGGCGTGTCATACAGCAGCGAAAGATGAGTTTTGTTGTTGGGATCTTATACTGATATCATGGAAGTACGGGGTTTATCGGACCCAACCATTGCCCCTATTGGTACCCTCATGCTCCTTACATCACGTTGTTACTGGCAGAATTTTAACCTGACGCCGTCCAGTGGCGTACCATGCAAACGTGACAGGTTCTGTCTAATCTGCGTATCATGCTGCCGTAGCAGGTGCTGTCCAGCGGCAGTATTTGATGACTTTGGAATGAGAAGTGGCTGACTGTATAATCACGGATTTTTAGTAGTAATATTTACACATGTACAAGTTACTGTTTTTTTCGCACGTTGCAGCTTTGCAGTGGACTTTCACGTCTTTATATTACTCTTTAGGTATCGTGCATCCACTGTTGTAACAAAAGCACATGGCAATCAATGCCTGGATGTCAAACAAAAGCGTATTATGGCACCAATGGTTAGGTTTTGGCAAAACAGATACATGGCAAGATATATATATATATATATATATATATATATATAAAAAAAAATAGATAGGAAGTGAACACCAGACTCCCATATGAAGGTCCGGTGTTTGTTGGACCCACTGACCCTCCTTCTCAACCTATAGTGACCTTTGTGCTTCCGAAATTACATTGTTACTAGCAGCGACACAACAGGTTCTGTCAAGCTATTATTTATTTATTTATTTTTAGTAATCCTAGGTTTTACAGAAAATCACATCAATGGTGTTTCTGTAGATTTTGGGGTCTTTAAATGAGCTTTTAGCTAGAAAGAAGCATAGTGAACACTCAATATATATTATATTAATACCTGAACTGATGACATCTGCCCCATTCCACTACCAGGGTAGATCTTAATCCTCAAGAATCACGATATCATCATCACTGTAGCATTGGTATTGAATACTATCCAGTGTTTTGCAAAAATTGTCAAATATTAGCATTCTGTCATTCTGAGAAACGATAATTATTAATATTGAATACTTCTTCCATGTACACCGAATGCTTTCCTACAAAACAATTGCACGATGGGTAAGATGTATTCTTACTTGTTCAAACTGCACTTTTCCTTCCCTCAAGATTTTTCAATTTCTCTGGAATATCTCATGAGCACATTTTCAAGCAAACTTTTAGGAACACATCTGCCTTCCATAAATGTATCAGTGAAGGCAGAAACCCCCTTGACAGTTGTAATGCCTATATTTAAACTAAATTCAGGCCTAATTTAGCATGCTCTTTCAATATATTTTATGTGCGTGGAGTATTAGTCTTGCTTTGTTTTCTGAAAAGTGGAGGCAGTTGTTGAGTTTATTGAGTACATTTTAATGCACATGAGAATTCACAGTAACGTTTTTTGTGTGCATAAAGAGGATATTGTGCTGCTGGTGGGAGTTGAGACATTTACTGTAAAATCCATGTCCTAATATGTATGAGATTTGCTTTAGTTTCCACAAGTGTATAATGAAGAAAACAAATAAAAAATGAGACATCCCCAAGGTTGCTGAATACATTTAGCTGCAAAATGTAAAGTTTTTCTCGCTGAATCAGATTGTGATAAGTTGTAAAACCTTGCATACAAAATTTCTTTTTCATATACCATGTTTCAGAAAATGTGTGATCGGTGCGCTAATGTCACAACCTCATAGTCACAATCAAAAGAGCTTGAAGCCACCCACTTTAAATGTTATGACTTGATTAAAAGGCTGTTATAAGTAGCTATCAGCTACACCTACCAGTAGGTTCAGAAACCTATTTAATGGCTTTTATCAGTTGTCATCGGGAACATAGTTGAAATAGTTCTGCCCTTTCATTGTTAGGGGGGAAACCTATAGTGGTTATAATTATGATGGGAGTGAGGGTGGAAGTCATGGGATGTACAAACCAAATTCCGAAAAAGTTGGGACACTAAATAAAACGTAAATAAAAGCAACCTCTGTTCAATTGAATTCAGCACAAAAACATTATATTTACTGTTGAAACTGATAAACTTTGTTGTTTTTTTCTGAAATTAAATTTCAATACATAATCATAATAATTATGAATATATTTTTCTTAATATTTTACCCTAGTTATTTATTTATTTTTTTTTAATGTTTCTCTCTTTCTCCTTTTTTATTTATATTTTACCATTTTTTGCAATTTGTGGGATAGTTCATTCAAGTTGCTGATTGCCTCATTTCGCATGTATCTGCAAGAAATCAAACTTATAAATTTGCTCAGCATTTAACCCTATTGGTTAATAGGGTTAAATTCTTGTGAAAGGCCTCTTAATACAACATAATTAAACTGATGTTGGTCCAGGTTACAAAGGGTTAACATTATAAAGTGGTGCCAGCTGCCCTTGTATCACAATATTTACCTAAATCGAACAAAACTGAAAGTGAAACCCCACCAATCTGCTACTTTTTCACAACAGTGGCTGATAACGGCCCATTCAATCACTTGATAACACTCAAAAGGTTTGCTAGCTAACTTCGCCCTCCCTCCAAGCACAATATTTGCGATCCTTTAAGCCCTGGACATATCAGTGACATACAACTGTGTTTTTTAGCGGTTAGTTTCACTCATGTGGGAGGGAAGGTGAAATCAATACAATCTTCTCTACCGCTAGTCCTCCATGACTGACTTGACTCTTTTTCTGTGGCTGTCCAGGCATTCAATCTGTTTTCCACTTTACAGAAAGAGCTCTCATGCGCTCCAGGCTTGGAAGTGCTGAATGTCAGGACCCTTTATTACCGAGACTGTGGAGATCTTGGAGCAGCTTCTCCTCATGCTAACTTGTGAGTGACACAGCGGCGTGTGCTGTCTGTGGAGAGAAGAGGTAATTTTGCAATGTGCTGCATCGACCTTAACTTTAAACTGGCCCACTTAAACTTGACACCGGGTTCTCGTTTCATTCCAGCGCCCCTGGTCTTTTCTAAAATGCCTCTCCCTCCACTGAACCACTTTGAATGATAAAGTGCTGCCGATGGAATGACCTGTCTCGAGCACAGCAATCTCGGCTGCGGCGCTGGAAATTAGCTGCCGCAGCTTTGGGATGTTTAACACGGACCAAACTGGTCCGGGGCGGCTGTTAACGATGTGTACACCAAGGTAAGTGGTCCTTCGCCGTTGGCAAAGTACTGCACACTTCAGCCATGACATCCGGAGCCTCTCTGTATTTCCACTACACTTTTTAAGTTTTTTGGTAGGTTAAGTTCTTATTTGCTTGAAAATCTTATTCTATGCAAAACTTTAAAAAGCCGCCCAAAAAATGGAACGTTGTCGGTGCTGGAAGTGGCGATCTCGAAGAGTCTTGGTTGACTTGGCAACACGTGTAGTTACTGGTGGTAACAGCAAGTTTAACTCTGTTTTAATATGGAAGTTAGACAATAATTAAACTTTTAAAGGCTGGCTGAAGTTACGTCATGTTCAACATGTGTCGGCATATGTTGCCGCTCTGTCAGTGGACTTCTGCGTCCACATATTACGCACTACTCTCTGCGTCTGCTGTTGATATTCCAGGATGCAGCTACAGATGCCGGAAAACAAACAAAAAAATCAAAGAAACAGAAATTGCCTAAAAAATTGCTTAAATAAAAAAAAATAAATAAATAAAAAATAAATAAATAAATAAATAAATAAAAATAAAAATAAAAATAAAAATAATAACAATAATAGCAATAATAATAATAATATTTCACTTAGTTTCCTTGACTTTTTTCACTTCTTTCTTTCTCTCTCTCCTTTTTTTAAAAAGCATTACACTTATTTTCAGTTCATTTCCTGTCAGCTCCTAATTTTGTGCAGTTTGCACAACGCCTCTTGCCAAGTTGCTCATTGCCTTTTTAGCCATGTTTTTTTTTTTTTTTAAATCATTGAAAAAATAAACCCTATTTTGTCTGATTTCAAAGCTTCAAATGCCTGTGAAAGTTGTCTGAATGCAGCCCCCAAAAAAAGCCATAATTTCGTTTCAGTTTTCGATTTCAGCACTTATTTTAAATGAATAATATTACTCGTGATCTGCTGTCTTTATTTTATTGATTAGATGCGGTGCATTTTTTAGAACATTTGTGATGAAGGTTTCTATTTGTCGTGAGAGTCATAATTCACCTGCTTTATATTCCACATTAGCGGTATTTAGACGGTGTTTGGAGGCTTCCCCCCACGCTGCTCCCACTGTCATTAACTGCTGCGGCCGTGGAGTTTGATTCAGAGAATCTAGGACAAAGCCTCCTTGGACTCTGAGGCTCAACGGCGGCGCCGGAGTGAACGAGGCTGCAGGAAGTCATTACATAGATTGTAATTAACAGCTGGAGCTAAATTATGGATTCCATATCTCCAGAAATTCTAATTTTCATGGAGCGTTTTGATGCAGAAATGCTCCACATAATGTGCGGCGGGGAACACGGGAAGTCTTTTTATTAATGCATTTGGAAACACGGTGGTTTATACAGTAAATTTCAGGGCTCCTTAATATAAAACGTCGAAATGAGTTCCACCACTTTAGCGATGCTTTTTCTCACTTAAGGTTGAACAAAGCTGTTTAAACTTTCCGCAGCATGGCCTACAAATTATATATACATGACATAAAAGAGAGTGGATTTCTGATAAAACGCCGAGCGAGTGGCGGGAGGAAGCAGAGCCTGCAGAAATATTCAGAGTGAGCGATAAGCAGCCAGTTTGCAGGGCGACAGCAAGAAGATTCTGCCCTAATTTTCCTCTTTCCAGCGTTTAACCCCGAGCTGCCAGTCTATCTGACTAGGAATTAGACAGCTGTCACCATCAAACGCACGGCCTCATAACAGTGAGTCACAACACTCACCGTCGCCGCCGTTATCCAAAGCAGACGTGGGCTCAGACTGATGGGCTGCAATAATATTCATCATCTTGGACTTATGGATCTCATTTATCACATTATGGCAGTAATCAGAGTATATGCGGCTGGTGTTGTGACATTAAAAGCAGTCACTGGGTGCAAAACACCACTGGGGTCATGGGGGGTTTCATTTCAGAGCTCTGTAATAGATTTTTCAAAGTAAAGTTCTCTTAACCCTTAAATCTGAGCAAATTGGTTCAATTTCTTTTACAAAAACAAGGAAGGAATGCAATAAGCAATGAGAAAAGAGCCAAATATTAGATAGATATAAGTAAAAGGTTTCAAAATAATGTGAAAATTAGCACAATAAAGGTATCCGCAACAGGAAATTACCTTAAAAAAGTGTCAAATTAAAAGAGAAATAATGATTAAGATAATGTTTAAGATTTCTTTTTTTTCTGTAACTTTTAACAATTAAATAACATAGTTTTAAACATAACTTCTGAGCGTTTTCCTTTAAGGTTTTTTTAAAAAAATTATTTTCCAATGATTTTTCCTCTATAATTATATATATTTTTTAGCTAATTATACTAACTAATAATTACTTAGAAATTTGTTTGGAAAAAGAGGAGAGGGTTATCCAAGAAAAAGAAATAAGGTCTAGAAACCCATATATGTAATTACATTTATTTATATTTGTAGTTATTTCACAGAAAAATAGAATACATAAAATAATATATTTTTCCTTTTCATTTTAAGTTGTTTTAGGGTAATTTTTTTTTCTTTTTCTAATTTTCTAATTTCTTCCTCATTTTTGGACCGTGACCATGTCTTGTTCGGCTCCCCTTTTTTTCTTTTTTTTTTTTTGAAATTTAGGCTGGCACAATATCGATATTTGAAGTTTTAAAAAATTGAAATTGCTGCGTTCAGACGCATTTCACAAGCTATTTGAGCCTTAAAGACCCGAGCAAATTCATGTAATTTCTTATGAAAAAAAAGCAATGACCAACTTGTCAAGACATGCCCTACAATTTTTAAAATATTTATAAAATGTGACAAAAAAAAAAAAAAAAATATATATATATATATATATATATATATATATATATATATATATATATATATATACGGTATTATTCTTTTTTTAATTTGCATCAAATAAAAAGGGGGTTAAACAACACTGTTCTCCCTCTTCCATGACCTCGAATACAAAGAACTGAGCTCCACCGTGATAGTATTGAAATGTTAATAACAATAGAGCCATAATCAAAGCTTCTGATGTGCTTTGACTTGAAATATCAACAGTCATTGTCTCCAGAATGGCTGAATCCACCTTTAAGTGGACTATTATTTGCCCATAACACCGGCCTGTAAGCACCGTTCCCCTCGGACTGCCTCACTCGTCTGAGCGCTGATGGACTGCGTCTTAAGGACCACGCAGCTCGTTGAAAATATGATTTATCAGAAGTAAATGCAGCACTGAAAGCTGGCATTGTGCTGAATTAATCCTGAAGGGATGCACTCTGTAATCACAGCGGCACTTGCTCTGGTGGGCAACGCTCCGAGCTCCTCGTGCATTCCAATTTCTCCAGAATGCATTAATATTGTCCTCTAGTTCTCCCTTGGTGACAGTGGAAATTATACATTTCTATGAGGAGATCACAGGAGAAGGCGAGCACGGAACACGCCGCAATACAGCACCATGAATTTTCACACCAGTCCAGATTAAAAGTTAATGGGAAGAGCTGAAGATGTGATGTGACGAGGCCGCGTTCGCCCGCGGTCCTCCCCACCGCCGCCGAGGCCATTCTGACTTTAGTCTTCAGTTCTGTGATTCATAGATTATGACTGCTCCCTGCAGTACTTCTTTGATCATCCAACAGCAGAATCAGACCCTGACAGATGTTTTCCTTTGGAAAAACTGTCCACAAGCAGCGGCGTTACAGAGAGCAGCGTCATATTGTGTTTCATTGCCGTGGCAACACACCCTTAAATAGGTTAAGCCCTCTGCACGCGACATTTACATTTTTCTTCCAGACAGTAATGTTCGGAAACACGTGCATCTCTGACTTCTGATGTCTTCTGCTGACCTTAACGCGCTTCTTTAAGGGACATTTTGCCGATTTTCAACCAGCTCCCTGTCGAAACAGTTTGGGTCGTATGCGCCAAAAAAATGTAAACGTCTCCATCACGTGCTTCATGGAGCAATAAAATAAAACTTCAAAAGAGATACAATATATGTTATATGTTCTCTGAGCCTTGTTGTGTGTATGCATGGCCGTAACAACCTGACAAAATTACCTGATTTTTTTTTCTCACCAAAAAAAAAAAAAAAATCTGCCCCCACCAATTTTTTTTTAATATTTCACACATGAAAAAATATTTTTTTTGGACTTAGAAATCAACCACAAGAAAAAAAAAAAAATCTCACTTGCCCCTTCAGGGCTTCCGTACACTTTCCATGCACAAACTAATGCACAGAGAAAGTAGTTCTTAATTACAATAGATTTCATTTATTTGCAAAGAGAAAATAAAATAGCGTGCTCCTTGATGAGCTGTAATGTTATCGGCTCGTCTCCACATGCAGCACAGAGCACTCTGTACCTGCCGCAAAGCCAACAGTGGATCATTACGGCAACGTTGATGCTTTACATTTAATGACCTGAGATCCTACCTGACTGCCCAGGGTCGCGTTTACAACAAGCCATTAAACATTCATTACGCAGTCATTTTATGTGCTTCACACGAGGGTGTTGCAAAGGAACAAAGAGCTACTTTAAAGTCTAATCAGTTTATACGCTTTTACGGCACATTACCTCCATGCACAGTAATATTTAGTATTTTTTAATATTTAAAGTCAGATTTATTTTTATAATAGATCGCGTTTAATAGAAAGCGTGACCTCTCAGATGCACGTATTTCACACTGGAACGTTTTAAGTCACCGGCTGCACGTTTTGACTTTTTAACCAGTGTGCGACAGTTATTTAACCCTTAAAAAACAACAGCAAATTGGCTTGATTTCTTTCAAAAAAACCCATGAAATTACCCCAAAGAAAATGACCTAAAAAAAAATAAAGTGGGAGAATAAACACAGACATAAGATAATTGGGAGAATCCAACAAGCAACGACATGGCCCAAAAATTGCAAAAAAGAAAAAAAAAAAAATTGAATTAAATTAAATTAAATTAATTAAAAATTGTAAAATGTTGCAAATGCTGAAAGTAAAAATATCGTGTGTGTTTATTTTATATAACCTTTTGTGACCAAATTTTAAATATAAAAATGTCATATTTATAGATAAAATGACATTTTTTTGGGATAATTTTCGAAATAATCCCCCTCTCTTTTTTAAAACTAATTTTTAAGTAATCGTCTCGTCACCTTTTAATTAATTCATTAATTTAATTTTTGTCTTTTTGCAATTTCTTATTGCCTTTCTTTCACAGTCTTTTCCATCTGTGAGTTAAACACTGGTGTAATTGAACCGCTTTTGTGTGTGTGTGTGTGCCTCTTTTATTTTCCATCCTCACGGCCCTTTATCCACTTAGCCAATAAAATGATGCGCTTGTGACAAGACAATTAATCTCGCTGATAAAAGATGTGGCGATGAGGATCTCGCTCTCTAATTACTGGAGTGTAAATATGTGAAGTAATGTTACAAGACTGATCCATTTCTCTGCGGGAAGCCTTAATGAGGCAGATGTACATCGGGCTGACTTTGACTGTTAATCACTCCGCAGGATCCCGGTAAGCTGTGGGAATCAAACACAATGACATCAGCCGCCTTAGTCAGATAAACAGTATCCTTTTCTGATCAGCAAACTGGCAGCCGGAGAGAACTCAGCCCCAAAATGTGGTCTTTGTCTGGCAACGTGTGAATAGATTGCTTTTTTTTTTTTTGCGTAACATGCTGTTATCAGCAAGGGGAATGTAATTTTCGAATATCAACAAGTCTCCCTCCCAAGGCGAGAAAAGGCGCGAGCCAAGAACTGAGCGCCGCTGCCGCCACCAAGCAAGACTTTACTGGAGTCGTTCCAGCGCCAACGAATGAGCTGGCACTCGTCGTATCCAAGGTGATTCTGCGGAGCTGTGTGCACATTTTCTGCTTCACAACAATAAAATGAAGCTCTTTTGGATGTGAGAACTCTGACGTGAACTCACAGCGACGTAGATTCGAGGAAATCTGGCGTTTTGTGTGACACCTAAAGCGACTTAGTTTAAAAAAACAACAAAAAACGTATAAATAATAAATAGATTTTTTTTTAAATCCAAAATTTTCCATAAAAATCATTGTAATAATAATAATAATAATAATAATAATAATAATAATAATAATCATCTTCAAAATAATAATTTAAAAAATCACAAAATGTATTTAAAAAAATCACAAAATTTACTTTAAAAAAAATGTAAAAATCACAAAATCTATTAAAAAAACAAACAAACAAAAACCCCCTGAGCTTAAAAAAAAAACAAAACACAAATACAAAAATAGACAAATAAAAAAATCAACCACTTAAAGTTGGATAAGCTTTAAGTGCTTAAAAAAAATGATATGCAACGCCTCATTGGCAGATATTAAGGAGAGGCTAATGCGTGGAGAAAACAAAGAAACTTTAACGATGAACAAAGACACAAAAATACCCAAAAAAATCGCGACACGTCGACTCATATTAAACCTCCGTTACGTCGTCAGCTGCAGAAAAAAAATTCACCGTCACGGTTCTTTGGAAAAATTCCTGCTTGACTGTATTTGAAGCAGATTTCTGATTTATGGTGGACTGTCCCTTTAAAAAATATTTTTTAATTAATTAAAAAAATGTAACGCCAGTTTTCTCTGGTTCCCTTGTGGCCCCTCTTGACTTTTAAAGGGCTCCTCACATTTTCTCGCTGTAAACACAACGCACAGTGCAGCCTCCGGGCCTTGTTAGTCACGCTCAATTAGCTGCACATTATTTCCAGCTTTCCACGGGGTTCAATTTACACAAATGATTATAGTTTGTCCAAAAACCCAGAGGCTGCACTGGTTTCCAGCCACGCCGCTCTCTGGCGCTTTGCAGGACGCAGCTTATGTTTGTTCTGAAGCCTCCGAGAAGGCCGCTGTTTTCTGTAAACGGCGGGGAGGATTTGGAGGGCGGCGGCGTGTCCCGCGCAGATATGAATATTTTATTGGACGGCTCAGGGGTCACTGCGCGTCAGCCAAGACAGCCGCATAAATCAAGGGGCCGTATCAAACGGGAAGATGTTCCCGAGGTGCAGCAGACTGCTAATGTGGGGGCAGTCGTGACCCCCTTTCTGCCCGTGACACAAACACACAACAGGAACGCAGATAATGGGACTCGTTTATCATCAACACATTTGCGTGTTTATGTCGGCATAAAAAGGCATTAATTAAAACGCCCGGCACATTTGCATGCAGGAGCCACGAGGTGATACTTGGCGGGAAACACATGGAGAATTCGCCACCGTTAGAGAAATGTATGTTCTCTTTAAGGCCAAATTTTGGTTTTTTTTGTAGGGTTTTTTTTTTTTTTTTAATTTTTTATTTAAACCTTTCAAGCCAGAGCAAATTCATTTTTTTTGTTGTATTTTTATGTATTTTTAATGTATTTTTATAAAATTATTTTTTTAAAAGCAAGGAGAAAATGTCTAAAAAAAGAAAACAAGGGACTATAATTGTAATTATCATAATTACATATTTAAAATTATGTAAAAGAATTATTCAGCACCCTTTCCAGGTCTTTGTTCTTATTTTTAACTTTCTTTTTCTTTTTTTTATTAAAAAAAACCCAACAAAAAAACAACTAATTTATTATTTAAATGAAAAAAAGAGAAAAAGTTAGGGAAAAATACATTAATATTTATAATTTTTGCATATTAAGACTTGCATATACATTTTATTTTGTTGTGTTTTTTAAAATAATTTTTCAGTTAATTTTCTTGTACTTTTTTTTAAAACTAATTTCTTGCTGTATTCTACACATTTTTTTTCACGATTTTGTTTACAGCTAAACTAAAATATGTGGGGTAAAAGCTCAGGAAAAACTGTATTTATGATAAATATATTCACTTTTATTTGTTCATTTTATTTTTCATGTTTTTTTTTAAAACAAATTTGCAGGTTATTTTCTGTACTTTTTATTTCTTGCTTAAGTTAATTGCAAAGAATTAGAAGATTTAGATTTTTTTTAAGCTAGGGTAAAATGTCTTGGGGAAAAAATAAAAATAAAATATATTTATAAGATATTTAATTATATTTTAATATATTTTATTATATATTATTATTATATATATATTTAATATATTTTTTATATTATATTTTAATATTTTACAGAATCACAAATTTTCTGTTTTGTTGTTTAATTTTTTTTAATTAGTTTTTTTTTCATTTTTGGCCTATTTTATTTTCCTTTGCTCATTGCCTTCCTCCCATTCAATTTCTTTTTCTCTTATATAGTTACAAGCATGGAATTGGAGACAGTACCAAACTAATTTTTGTGTGAATGTTAAACTTTAATATAAAGTTAACAAGAACAGAAAGTCACAGCAGTGAACACGGTGTTTCAGTGCGAGCGCCTCCACGAGCAGAGCGCTCTTAGTATGAAGATTACACTTTAATGACCTGAATTCTGGGGTTGATCTGGCAGAACCGAGAGAACATTTCAGCTGATTAGAGTTCAAAACATCTCTGAGTCCCACAGAGGATAACCTGAACTGCTTTTTATTCGGCGTTTCCTGCCGTGCAGCTCCAGATTCTTATTCAAGTGCAATATGGACAGCTCTGCCAGAGGCCAAGTGCACAAATACAGACTTTAGCTGTGTCTTACTGCTCAGAGGAGACGTCTTTCTATTGACACAATGCAGCTTTTAAGAAGCATTTTAAGGGCCGGTGCACCCAAATCACCAAAAACAGCTTTAAGTATCAAAGAAAGGTTAACAGAAGCTCAAATTACAAAAAATAAAAAGGGAGCATGACTTCACTCCATTTCCTATTAATTCACTATATCTTTACATGGCAAATGGTTTGCCGCTATATTAATCCTAAAAGTCCTAAAAAGCTCTTTAAAAAAAAATAAATCGAGCTCTTTTTTAACACATGCAGCCCAAATGCAATGAGCTGTCTAACTTCATCACCGTGAAATGAGTCTGTTTTAATGAGACGTGTTGTTGCTGTCTGGCAGACATCACCCTTAGCTAACACACTACGAACTAATATATAATTCCATTCTTAACCCTTCAAAACATAGAGCAAGTTGGCTTTATTTATTTTTTGGGATTAAGGCAATCAAGCGACTTAAGGAGAAATCACCCAGAATTAAGTGAGAAATTGGCAAAAAGTAGAAGAAAACTACTTGAAAATCAGCAAAAAAAAAAAGAAGAAAAATGAACCGAAAAACAAAACTGCTGACAAATAATAAAATAATTCAAAATCTACCAATTTCTTGCAATTTGCAGGACATTTTTTGTCAAGATTCTCATTGCCCCCCCCCCCTCCATATTTCTGAAAGAAATCAAACCAATTTGATTCAATTTGATCATCCTTTTGCTGCAAAAAGATGACTTTTTTTTTGGTCAGTGTCTGATTGATTGACTTCTGGTTCCACTTTGGACACAAACGGCTGCCTCCCGGGTGAAAGTCCAAAGTTTGTTTGACCAAACAACATAATTGTTTGCCGATATCGTAATAAGAACAAGTTGAAATTAAGAACTGGACACAAACAGCTGCCTCCTGGGTGAAAGTCCAAAGTTTGTTTGACTGATCCATTTAGCCTCCCTCCCACCATATGTAGACTTTCTTGCTATTTATAGCTACTACAGTATTTGCACGTCGCATCAACATATTCCTGCGCTCAGGTTGTTCCGCTAAAGTGCGCCTCTGTGCGACGCAAGTAGGCCGATAACCAAATGTCGGTATTTGACAAATTGGCTCCATTTGAATTGAACTTACAGCAATGTGGAAGCAGCTTCAGGCACACTACAATTGCTTGATTTCCCCACAATGCAATGCAACTACACTCTTGTGGTTTTCAACGACACAGTGTTAATTGCACATCTTGCACATCTCTGACGCTGCGACAACCAACAATTACAAACACATGACGCACTCACTGCAAACGCTCAAAAACATCCCGATATCTTTGAAAAGTTCATTTCAGGCAAAATGAGGGATTTTAGTATGAAAACAGTCAGGCTGGATAATGTGAAATGAGAAAACTGATTGCAGAATTTAACGCATGAATATTGCAGCTTTAAAGCAGGGCATCAACACGCACCAAAAAAGACACAAGTCATGTTGTAGGGAGATGAAGTGAGGCAACAGCACTGATATATTTTTCCTTTTAACTGCTCAACGGTGGAACAACAAACCTGTCAAGGCTCAGCTTCAAAGAGCCCTCAGTAAACAAGCCAAGCCTTTGTGCATACTGTATGTCTCTAAATGGATCTCTGCATCCAGACTTGAGGCTGCTCAAAACTGGGTCTCCTCAGGTTATGTTTGTTTAGCGCATGAACAGAATCACAATATCATTTCGTTCAACTTAAAAGGCAGTTTCGTCTATGAGTCTAATTATGTACAGTCTGGTGCCATTATGAACAGGTGAGGGGGAGCTGCTGATGAGGCTGAGAACAACAAAGATAATGAAGACGGAGCCCGAAAATGAAGTAAAAACCGAGGCTCCACCGCAGTAATAGATATGTCTTTCCAGCTTAGTGTCTGAGTTTTGCAGCATACTTGGCATTCTCAAGGCAGAAATGAATCAATGTTTCAATTAAAGAGCCAACAATGAAAGACTGGAATGAAAGAAAGCTCCTGCAACGACTAATTGTACAAAAGGAGTCATATCTATTTGAATGAGGCACAAGAAAATGTGAGCGTTGTAAGAAATACTTGTTTACGACTTTTACAAATGCTCAGTTGAAACTTGCATACTGAATTCCTTCATTTCCTTTTCCCATTTTTTACTTTAGACACAACAAGACTTTGTGGGTTATTCTCTCGGCTGCATACCTCCAAAGGGAATAAACTGTTTTAATTTCAGAGAACACCCTGCAGAATACACTCAAGGGTTTAAGCAGAGTCATGGCACCCGTCCATCAACAATTGGTTTGTACATGCTGTAAACAGCACTGGCAGAAGACCGTCTGAAGGAGCGGGGTAGATAATACTTACACAATACTTTACACACTGATGCTTTGCTGCCAGACACAACAGACACTCAAGAGTCAGAGATGACAAGCAAAGGCTTGAACTCTAAGGCCGCTTTTAGACGAGAATGGTCCGACTAAAAATGGAAACCACCACTTTTGCAGCAGTTTTGGTTTAGCTTAGGTAAGGTAGGTAGAAGTTGCCTCATAATTTTAATTTCTCCCTAACGTGATGCCAATAAATGATGGGATGATGTGGCACAATGTTTTATTGACACAACAACAGCACAAATGGATAGGTTTAGGTGCAGGAGGTGTAGAAAAAAGCCATCACTTTCAATCGGGAAGCAACCAATGGTCCCCCCCCCCATCAAAGTCTGGGTTTGTGGGAAGTCAACTTTTATCCACCTGCCCGCCTGCCCGTCCTGTAAGCACCCTCAAGCTCCTCATATCATGTTGTTACCGACGCATTTCATGCACTTGCAAAAGGTTCCGTCTGGCCACGTTCTCAGGTGATGCTGCCAGTTCGCCTATCAGGCAATGACTGTCCAACCATCTGCTGGGATATAACAACACCGCGACCAGTTCTGTCTGGCCGTGTTTTCACCTGATGCCATTCGGCAGCGTTCCACGCACAGTTGAAAGGTGCCTTTTGGTGTTGCGCGCTTATGCCAAATGCACTGACAGAGCGGCACTATTTTACGAGTCTGGAATGAGAATGGGCTGATAAAATCTCCCCCTTGGCACAGTTGTCGTGAAATCATTGATTTAGCCACTATTCCTCCTAATTATTTTAAATTAGCTTCATTTTTCAACCTTGGAAGTTTCCGCTTGGTATGTACTCCATGCGTGTATTACCTGACATGTTAAACTTTTGTCTGTACTGGTATGTCTTGTCACGCTACTTAAGAAAAACTAGTAATAATGAAGATTTATCCAGCCGCTGGATAGATCTCCAGCTCAAGTAAAACAGTTTTGTAAGTCCAGTTTTATTTAAAAGTACATAATTGTCCAGAAAATGTCCTGAACTATGACAAAGCTTTTTTTTGCAAAATATGTATTTTACAAACTGAAGGAATATCTCTTGTGCTCATTATTCTGCTCTGACTCAAGAGAAGAGTCAGGGTGCTGTGAGAGTTCGAACTAACAGTGTGAATAATAAGTCACAGTGGAGTCAGGGAGACAGGATCTATCCTCACATCCTGTTCTCTCTGATTCCGTTCAGTTGCATTCACATGCAGCCGGACGAATCAAAAAATCAGTCATGGTTGAGGTAAACCTCCACTGACTGCAAGGAGGAAACAGCACGCAAACAAGGGTCTACAGTGTTGAAGGCACACAATTTATGACAACACACCTTATCCACCTTTATTTCTTAGGTACTTCAGTCATTATTCACACTGTCACAAGAAGTCGCTCCATTGGGAAAATGTTAACGGGCTGTTTTAAGTGTGGCGAGGACACTGTCATAAGAAAAAATATATGAAAAAGACCCCAAAAAAACCCTCAAAATCTCAGAGTTTTCATGTTCACAAGTGACGCTTTGCCCTGACAATCTCACACAGCAGCAGCAACAGCATGCTAGTGTAGATTATAATGAACAGCAGCTTCATGGAAAATGTACTTTTGTTACTAGCCTCAGGATTGCAACCTGAGGAGGACTGAACCAATGACAAGAAGTCATGCACCGGAGCTTGTAACCTTTCGCTTTTCTTCTCTGATTCGCTGGAGTCCGTTTGACACTGTTAAGCCAGCTAAGGCAAAGACCGCCTGGCTGTTGTATTTGCTTCGTGGTACAGCCCTCTTCTCGCAACCTCTAGCAAAGACTTCCTCCGGATACATAATATCTTTTGTGCCAGAGAGCAAAATTCGTATTCTGCTAATATTCCAAAGAGATCACACGTTTTAAGGAAGGTGGGATACGACAGACATTAGGATGAAAGAAAACAAAAGTTCGTCAAAAGTTTGTCAAAGCTTATGTTTTTGTCCCTGCAGAGACCTTGCTATTGGACACTGTGCTGGACTATAATGCTACCAGCAAGGACCATGGATTGGGGTGTCATGATAAGAGGTCGGGTAAAACAACAGTGGTGAGTGAAATGTGAAATGTTGCCTATGTTTTTTAAACTTATTTCTAAATCAAATACAATTTCTGGTCCTGTACACTTACTTACTAATTCAGATCAAAATACCAAACTGCTTTACATAAATTCACGCTTCCTGTAATCAACTCTCTAATTGAAAATGGAGATGCCTCCAAATAAGCGCCATAATTACCATTATCATTAGTGAGGGGAAGCCACTTCATAAACACTTGAGTCTCAAGTGTTTAGAGGCTCCCTGAGAGTAATTTGGTCCAACATGGTAAAATGATGGAGTAGATTTCACTCAGCACTATATTTAAAATGATGACCGTCATC
The DNA here is from genome assembly GCF_026936395.1 of Plectropomus leopardus. Taxonomy (NCBI): domain Eukaryota; kingdom Metazoa; phylum Chordata; class Actinopteri; order Perciformes; family Serranidae; genus Plectropomus; species Plectropomus leopardus. The sequence continues at coordinate 17,233,040 of NC_142199.1, forward strand.
ACCTCCGTCATGTTACCATTTACACACATGTTCGGGTTTATTCAGGCTAACTTATGCATTTAACATTCCTAATAATAGTCTGATTAGCACAACAACAAAAATAAAAGGGTCTAAACGAAGAAAGTTCCCTTCTGCATGTAAGAAAAAAGAAGGACGTACGTGAAAAGTGTGAGCAAAATATAGATCATGTTACGACAGCGTGCTCCAGTGCTGATTAAATTCCTTTGCAAATATAGAGACACGGCAAAATTTAGATGACATTCACAGTCAGCCATAACTTTTATGTGTTGCGGGAATGTCTTTTTTTTCATCACTGTGAAAAAAAAGAAGAAAAAAAAGATCAGTATCAAGGCATTCTTGAGATATTTCATTCAGGGAAATGAGATTGACACAATACAATGGGGACCTTTGACTACCAAAAATCTTATCAGTCCAAGTGGATGTTTGTGCCAAATTTGAGGAAATTCTCTCAAAGTGTCACAGTGAACTTTGAACACCAAAATCTAATCAGTACATTCTTGAGTCCAAGTGGACTTTTGTGCCAAATCTGAGGAATTTCATTTAAGGTTCCCTTTGCAATATCACATTAACAAGAATGAGCTTTCACATAAGGTCACAGTGACCTTGACCTTTAAACGCCAAAGTCTAACTAGTTCTACCTTGAGTGTAAGTGGATGTTTGTGCCAAATCTGAGGAAATTCTGTCACGGTTTTTGAGATACTGTTTTCATAATGAGATGGGCGCCAGGTCACAGTGATCTTTGACCACCAAATTGAAATCACTTCGTCATTGAGTCCAAGTTGATGTTTGTGCCAAATATGCGGAAATTGCGGCCAGATGTTGTTGTTATATTGTGGTAAAAACAATGAGATGGACCGTTCACAATGACTTTGACCTTTGACCACCAAAATCTAATTAGTTCATCACTGAGTCCAAGTTGATGTTTGTGCCAAATATGCGGAAATTGCAGCTAGATGTTGTTGTTATATTGTGGTAAAAACTATGAGATGGACCGTTCACAATGACTTTGACCTTTGACCACCAAAATCTAATCAGTTCATCATTGAGTCCAAGTTGATGTTTGTGCCAAATATGCGGAAATTGCGGGCAGATGTTGTTGTGATATTGTGGTGAAAACAATGAGATGGACCGTTCACAATGACTTTGACCTTTGACCACCAAAATCTAATCAGTTCATCACTGAGTCCAAGTTGATGTTTGTGCCAAATATGCGGAAATTGCGGCCAGATGTTGTTGTTATATTGTGGTAAAAACAATGAGATGGACCGTTCACAATGACTTTGACCTTTGACCACCAAAATCTAATCAGTTCATCATTGAGTCCAAGTTGATGTTTGTGCCAAATAGAAAAAATTCTCCCAACACGTTCTTAAGATATCCTGTTCATGAGAATGGGACGTATGGAAGGACAGACTACCAGAAATCATAGTCCCTCCGGCCATGGCTATCATTAAATCAACATTTAAATGGGATACAGCAAACAAAAATTGCTGCTTGTAGCCTGATTAACGTTTTTGATTTAGAGTTTTACTGAAACGGGGTTTCTGATTTTTGGGATACAGGTGAAATGAAACCTGCCAGCCAATCAGATAGCGCTCTTTTCAGCCAGACTCATGGTAGTCCTTCTGTTTTGTCGTGAAATGTCACGTCTTTCACTAAGGACTCAAGGACAGCAGTGTGTACCAGGTACTCCGCTTGACTTTATTCCCCCGGGTGAAAAGTATTGATCCTAGTTGCCGAATTAGCATTTCATATCACCTTTCCTCATTTAAAATGGTGATTGCTGATATCTCACCCAGGACAAATGGTCGGCTGGGGAATTGCCGCTGAGGGCGATACCGATCAGCCACGTAGAGTTAACGAGCTTATCATGGCAATGTAAATAGCGGCGCGCGTGTGTGCGTATGCGTGCGTTGATTGCTTTAGGGCCCGTCCCTCCTGTGGAAGTGTCACGGTTGATAATCAAAGGATAAACTGGAGGAGAATTAGAAATGACTGTATCGTCGGTGGATGTGACAGTGTCGGCTTTAAAGGATGATCATCTTTGGTGGTTTGTCATACTGTAAGAAGATCGGATTCATCAACTGCTGGTGCGGTTATAAATCAAAACGCGTGTATTGATCTCCGTCTACTGAATCAAAGTGAATTAATTTAGCCGGCGCATCTGCTGGTCGATGAGTCCATCTACGCTCTGACTGAGAACGGTAATAACAGGAGCTTCATAAGTGGAGATAATTAGTGAATGTTTTAGAGGGCTGACTCTAATGCCTTTGATAGCTAATATTTGTGCATTTATAATCCATACAATTGCACTCTGCAGATATACAGAATCATAACAGTCCTCAAACCATCAGTCCGACCGCATTTAATGGATGCAGCAAGAAAACTACTTGACGAATTCTTTTCCTTTGCAAGGAAAGGCCATGGGAGTTTGCCAAACCATTTTACATGTATTTTGTGGACTCTAAGAAAGCTTATTACTCTGTTCCTTGGTGTGTTGTGGAGGTTGGTGTTGGCATAAAGGGTGCCAGGGCCATTTCAATGACTCACCAATGTACTTGAAGAAATAATACCGTCCAAATTCTTAACCAAAAGTCTCCAATAAATCTGACAAGTTGATCTTATTTAAAATGATCTTGGAAACCGATTGCCTTGAAAAAGGAAAGTAAATATAACTGTTGATTTATCTTTACTTTATATCTAATTGTTAAGTTTAGTTTGAATTTAAGTATTTTTACTTAATCTGGTGAAGTTGTTGCAATTTGCAAATGACAATTGGAACGACTGGATTAGCAATATTTATGAAAAGTATGAGTCATGATTGCAGCCTTCCAAAATGCATAATGCATAAATAACTGATCACCGTTATGTGAGATATGTGCACATTCTGGGACGTTACCTTTCATAGGAAACCATATGAGCGGCGCATGACAACAGCCCGAATATTTAGGACGAGGTTTCTGCAGCCCGCCCTGTGTGCACAAAGCATAATGCAAGTGTTTTTGTTCTGTAACATTCAAAACAAATCTGGTGGCGCCGCCGGGCTGGCGACCTGGACTCGTGGTGCTGTTTTAGTGGGTGAGTGCAATAGGTTTCGTGCGCAATGTTTGCACAATTTGAAACTGTGACTATGTGCAGTTGCATATCTGGTATTGTTTTTGTTCAGGCTGTTGTGTTATATCATGGTGTGGACATTTTTTTGTTGTTGTAAGTGTGGAGACATTATTTTTGCAGCACTGAGTGCAAGACAAATTTTCTTTGCAGGGACAATAAAGTGTATCGTATCGTATCGTATTGTACTTTACCGTACTGTACCGTGCCACATTGTATCGTATCGTATCGTGTTGCATCATACTGCACCATACCACATCGTACTGCATTGTATTATACCGCATTGACTGTACCGCATCCTCATGGTATCGTACCGTATCGTATACTACAGCATCGCATTGTATCGTATACTACGGCATCGCATTGTATCGTATCGTATTGTATCGTATCGTATCGTATCGTAACATAGTTTTAAATATGAGATTTTAATGATTCCAAATATTATTTTTTGGACTTTAAATTTTTTTTTTTCAAATAATTTTTTTCTACCCCTCTCCCCTTCTTAAAACCAAAATTTCATGCTATTTTCTTGTCAGTTTTTACTTATTTCTTGCAATTTGTCGGACATTGTTTGCAAAGTTGGTTATTGCCGTATTTCCCCATGTTAAAAAAAGAAAATCAAATCAATTGAGATGGGTTCTACTTTGAGTTTTAGGCCTTATTATACTGAGTGTTTCAAATCTTCTCCGTCATATCAAAGACGGACGACACTCACTGCTGCTGTCTGAAACGAAAAGCCGATGTTTGCGCGTGGATCTGCATGTAATAATTAGGCAGCAAACATAAAGCTTTGAACAGGAGCATGGCGGTCTAATTGTAGCATGTCTCTGCAGCAGTCCCACTCCAGAGGGAGATGTGAAAAACCAACTAACTGTGTTTCTGGCTGTGATTTTTTTTTTTTTTTTTACCACTCCACTATTTATATCTACAGACACACTGTCTCAGTCAGACAGCAAAGTGTCGCTCCGGGCTACCTTCACAGCGATCTCCTGCTACTTCTCCCAGACTGTCATCTTCTGCTTGTTGTGTTGATTTGTGGGATTGGAAGCATCATCGGGCTTAGATGCCGTTTCCTCTGCATCCTGCTGGAAATGAATAAAAATACTTTTTTTTTTTTCCAGTCAGAGTTGTTCTATTTACACAAAATGTTTCATCAGAAATTTTCCCTCCATACCCTTCTTGCTCCGAGCCCTCCGTCAGTCTGAGCAGTTCCCTAAACTACACAATTTGGCACAAAGCACACTCGACGGAACTCAAAGCCTCCATTTCGCACTCACCGTCCCCCAATTAGACCTGAAATCCATAAGCTCATTAGATTGTCCAGGTTACGGGGTTCTCTCATTCCCCTGACATATCTTTCACACTAACAAGACAAACTCTGTTAACATGGAGCTTCCAATTATTCCGAAAAATGTGGCAGCGCCGCTTACAATGCAGTGAGCAGCCTTTTTGTTAGTCATTTGCTGTGGCCTGTCTGTGTGACACACTCCGGAGGATGGAGATGTGAGAAAACAGGAATTTAACTTGATAAAAACATTTTGTTAGAAACACAGCGTCTACGGGCCTTGTTGTGAGGACTTATGTGAGCAGCGGCATTCCAAAGTTGTGGAAATGGGCACTCGGATTTTACACAAAAAGTCAGTTTAGTTAGTCATGGTTTGTGCAACTCAGCCTGTTAAAAAAACAGATGCTGAATGTCTTGTTTTGCCAGAGGGAAGAGCTTTGTAAAGTCTAAGAAAATAATGTATAATGACTATATATTTGGGGTATATTACACCCCAAATTCACACACACACACACACACACACACACACACACATATACAAATATACATATATATGCATCAAAACTACCCACGTATAGTAAAATTATTTCATAACTTTTATTCTATTCTGTGTGAACGTAACATTATGCTTAATGCACCCAAACAACAAGATCAGCTGATCAGCTCTTCAGAGGACAGGATGTCTCACGTCTCTTAAAACCGTCTGTGCTCGTGTCCTCTGACCTCTCGTGGTTTCCTTGTGTGTCTCCATCATGGATCTGTTACAAATCTGGATACATTTATTGATTTTATCTGCATCCAGACATATAATAGATCCATGATCCTCGAGTGGGCTGGGCTTAGAGTCAAGGGAAAGCAAAGGAAGGAAGCAAGGATGCAAAACGGCTATGGACTTCATTTCCCACAAGCTATTGCGCTGGGACAACTAAGAAGTATTCCTGAGCGCAGTGTTTGCAAAGAATTTATTCTTATTAATAATATTATTTTGGTCTGTTATCGTAGCAAAAATAGTAGCAGTATTTGCTTTGCTCGGTCACATTTACCGTGGTTCCGTTTTTGTTTGTTTGTTTATTTTTGCGCCACTTCCACGCGGAAGTGTGGTCATAGAGCCAGCATGTCTGCAGCATTAGACAGCTACAAACACGTGAGCTATGTTATTTTCGACATGGATGGATTGTTATTAGGTATTGATTCGTTTTGATTGTTGTATCTTGTAGTTTGGTTTGACGTTTTGGACGCGGTGGTTGTACGTTAAAGTTAAATCTACGCTGACACCGATTCACGGTGAAGTGCTGCAGAACTGCATAGAAAAACAGAAGTTAATGTCCATTTCCTTGCGCATGTTCAATAAAACTTATCACACCGAAGTTTATTTGTTGTTTTTGTTGTTTTTATAACATACGGCTGAATTCGGCATACATATGATGTATTATTTTTTGATACAAATTGCAGAAAATCAACCTGTAACTGTTGTTAGTTCGTTTTCCGGCGACTGTGACCAACTTTCCAAATTTAATATTTAAATGATCGTTTGAAAATTATTAATCAGACATATGCCGAATTAAAGATTTACATCTACAGACCAGTTGTAGCATAATTCTCATCATGATTGGTGATTATATAATTTATACTAAATCCGAACACTTAAAATGACCGCATATTTCAATGAAGTTTGACTTGATCCTTTTAACCTTTATTTTTTATTCTTTTTTTCTTCATGATTAATGATGAGTGCTACATGGGGGGTGTCTTTATTTATTTTTTTTATCTTATTATTCATCATTCATAAATAAGTTGTTAGATTTGAAAAACTTTGTGATAATGGTTAATTTATGGTTAAATGGATTAAATGGTTTCTGATGGAGGTGTTTGTCATGTGATTTGTACGGAGATTGTCTGAAATATGAAAATCCAGCAATAATGTCTAATTTGACAGTTTCTGACAATGATGTATGGTGTAATTTTGTTGAATTTTGAAGTTGTATGAATAAATAGCTCAAAAATTTGCAAGAAAATTGTAAAAAAAAAAAAAAAAAAAAAAAAAGGACAAGAAAATTACCTGGAAAAAAAAGAAAAGCATATTAAAAGAAAAGGATTAACCTGAAAAAGTGCTTAAAAATCATATTTTTTTAACAGGTAATTATTATATTATGAGGGTTAGACACTGTTTGAGGTCAAAGCCAACTGTTGTAGTCCCTGTTTGTTTTTTTTAAATTGCTGAAATGATTTTTGGCAGTGCACCAAAGCCTCCATTCATATGCAGCCTTAAATGACATTTAAATGAAAGTTATCCATCTCTTTGCGCTTTCCCCCTTTTTTTTTTTTTTTTAGACACGGAGCGACTGTACACTGTGTCCTTTCAGCAAGTCTGTGACCGCTTTGGAAAGCAATACACTTGGGACGTGAAGTCATCAGTGATGGGGAAAAAGGCTCTGGATGCTGCCCAAATGATCCGGGACGCTCTGGAGCTTCCCATGACAGCTGAAGAACTTCTTGCCGAAACCAGAGAAATACAAGAGAGCATCTTTCCCTCTGCCAAACTCATGCCAGGTATGCCTGATTGATCACATTTAACCTTCAGTAGTTGTATTTTTTATTGTCTTTTCACAAGAGAATACCAAAATATAAAATGGTAAAATGCTTTATTTTACACTCAACGGTGGCCTGTCATCGGCTCTCGTGTGGGCTGCCGTTCTCTTTATTCTACATGTAGGCTGTGTTTGTTTTATGCAGCTGTTTTGCAGCTGTGCAACTAATGGCATGTGTGCTTTCCATTTGCAGGATTTTCCTAGAAAACAATGTAATGAGTCACACAAATGTAATCCAATTTCTGCAAGGAATTTCTTCAAATTTGGCACATTCAATTGGACTAAATGAGAAATTGATTAGCTGTGACATTGCATCCATCTTGTTCCCTTCAAATTTGGCACGGACGTCCACATGGACGATGACTTGCAATATCTGAAAAACAACTTGAAGGAATGTCTTAAAATTTGGCGCAAATGTCTACTTGGATGTTACAATAAATTGATCCTATGTTGGTGGTCAAAGGTCAAGGTCACTGTGACGTCATCTGTCTCATTCTTGTGAATGCAAACTCTCAAGAACAATCTCAGGGAATCCCTTAAAATTTGCTACAAACATCCACTTGGATACAGCATTGAAATTATTCTTTCAAAGGTCAAGGTAACTGTGACATTATCTGTCACATCCTTGTCAAAACAATATCTCAAGAACAACTTTAGGCAATTTCTTCAAATTTGGCACCAACGTCCACTTGGACTCAATGATGAACTGATCAGAGTTAGGTAATCAAAGGTCAAGGTCATTGTGACCTTGCGTCCACCTCATTCATATGAAAGGGATATTTTGGGGCAATTACTTCAAATTTGGCACAGTCGCCACTTGGACTCAGTGATGAACTAATTAGAATTTGGTGGTCAAAGGTCAAGGTCACTGTGACGTCATCTGTCTCATTCTTGTGAATGCAAACTCTCAAGAACAATCTCAGGGAATCCCTTAAAATTTGCTACAAACATCCACTTGGATTCAGCATTGAAATTATTCTTTGTAGTTGATCAAAGGTCAAGGTAACTGTGACATTATCTGTCACATCCTTGTCAAAACAATATCTCAAGAACAACTTTAGGCAATTTCTTCAAATTTGGCACCAACGTCCACTTGGACTCAATGATGAACTGATCAGAGTTAGGTAATCAAAGGTCAAGGTCATTGTGACCTTGCGTCCACCTCATTCATATGAAAGGGATATTTTGGGGCAATTACTTCAAATTTGGCACAGTCGCCACTTGGACTCAGTGATGAACTAATTAGAATTTGGTGGTCAAAGGTCAAGGTCACTGTGACCTCGCGAAACACAAGCCATAGGTCAAGAATTCATGCTACTTATGACACAATTTCTCACAAATATCTAATAGGATAAAATGCTAAAATGTTGAGAATATGTATACAAAAACTGCTGATTAAAGATAAAAAAAATAATTACCGATGACAAATTCAAGCAGGTCTCGACCGTGACAGCTTAATTTTTACAGTTTCAGTTTTAATTGTTAATAGTTTACCTCCTGGTCTAACCAGCTACTCTAATCATCATAAAGACCTGTTTTTTTTCTCGAAATAATTATAAATTGGCACAGCGAGAAAAGCACATCTAATAAATGTGAAACATAAGGCCGGTGATTCAGCAGGTGCAGCAGCCTTTCATAATCTAATTTATCAGTTGAAGCCTGGATTTTGTAAGAATGTCATGCCATCATTGAATTATAATGGGAAACATTTCATTTGTGCTATGCTATTAGAGAGAACAAGTGTTCGCTGTTGAAAACCTCGCAGGAGGACACTATGACCAGGCTCTTTGTTGTTAATATCAGTAGTTTTAGTTGTAAAGGACTATATACAAGAACGTAACGTATTACAGACACTGAAAAAAGCATTGCATTTTTTGTCTTCAATGCATAATTGTGAGTGATGATCACTAAATTTGGGAAAAAGTGGATATATCAATATCGGTTATCCAATATTGTGCATTCCTATTATATAAACATTAGCACTTTACAAGGAATCTTGGGGTTTGTAGTCTGTAAAAATTCGTAGACCTTTCCTTGGGCTTCTGGGATTCCTGGAATTGTCTTCAATGCATAATTGTGAGTAATGATCGCTAAATTTGGGAAAAAGTAGATATATCAATATCGGTTATCCAATATTGTGCATTCCAATTATAGAAACATTAGCACTTTACAAGGAATCTTGGGGCTTGTAGTCTGTAAAAATTCGTAGACCTTTCCTTGGGCTTCTGGGATTCCTGGAATTGTAGTTCCATATTCTTCCTGTAGTCTATTTTTGCCTCCCTTGCTGCTCTTTTTTTTACATTGTAGACTCTAACTCTAGTCTTTTGTACAGCTGATTTGCGATTTTACAGATTCACTGATGTCATCAATGGCGTTGGCGGTGGTGTCCTTGAAGCTGATTTCCAAATCCTAGGATAGCGTAGGAACAGCCCGCCTCACTTTTGGCTAATACTTGTTTTTATCAGTTGGATCGGTCAGGTTTCAGTGACGTGGGATTGGTTCGGGTGAAGTCAGTACGTTTCCATGCACACTTAAATTGACCTACGCTAGACACCTACACAGGACTACTGTCCTCGTCCGAGTATACAAGCATGCGAAAGAATCGATTTAATGACAGAAGAATGACAGACGCCGCCATGGTAGGCGGATAGTTTGAATGGACCTTTTTCCAGTGGTGGTATGGAGCATGCACAGTCCAGTTTAGGTCCGACTGAGGTGTACACAAAAAGGTACTTTAAAAAAATAAAGAGAATCTCCTGCACAGTATCCCGCTTACGTGGATAAAATGTCATTTTAATGGCTGCTGTTTACTTTGTCCTTTTAAAAAAACTAAAAGTAAACTAAAAATATTCAGGTTCTACACTCTGTAACATTTATTTGGCTCAGATGCTACTTTGCAAAGAATTTACAGGCAAGCTGTTTACATTCACTTTGTAGCAGATGCTCCTTTGTAACTGTTCTTTATGCGGTTCTCTGCTAATTAAGTCTGCATTTCATTATGGATGCCGCGAGCGATGCCAAGCGCTCCCTGAGACGTCTTCACTTGACAAATTAAGAGATATTAATTTTGATTTCGAAAAAAAAAAGCATTGAAAGTAAGCTAAGATGTTCTAAAACAATTTCTCGTGCATTTCTTTATTGCAGCACCACACATGTAGTTTTATCGCCACTGAAATACAAGTAAATACTTGTGTTTAATCTTGATTAAAAATTGTTCTAATTAACTTGATTACAGTTTTTTGAGTAGATTGACAGCACTAATAGAAGTATATTCACTAGCTGTGTGGAAAGGAGTTCCATATCAGGATTTTCATTGAAAACATTTGCTCGTATCGTCCAATCTAAAGCGTCTTTTGCAATATGTGCGCCGTTAGGTGTGGAGAGACTGGTGCACCATCTGAAGAAGCACCGGATCCCGATCGCAGTGGCCACCAGCTCAGCTGGCGTGACGTTCAAGTTAAAGACGAGCCAACACGAAGACTTCTTTAGTCTGTTCGACCATATTGTCCTGGGTGATGATCCCGAGGTGAAGAACCACAAACCTCAACCCGACTCTTTCCTAGTCTGTGCCAGCAGATTCAACCCCCCGGCTTCTCCAGAGAAGGTACGAACTGCAGATTATTACACACTTTAAAGGGACAGTTGACCCAAAAATGAAAACTCATTCATGCCACATGCTGATAGAAAGTCAGGTGAAGTTTTACAGTCCACAAAACACGGGGAAAAGGCGTTGCACTCATCTCCCGAACAATTAAAGCAAATGGAGACCAAAAAAACAAAAAACTTAATGAAACTGCAAAATGTCTCCATACTGCTCGTCAAAAGTAATCCAAGTCTCCTGAAGCCCAGACGTGCCAATTTGTTTTGAAAAATGTCACTGCTGTCATTTTTTAGCTTTGTTGTGCTGTGCTGTTGGACTCATTAATAAGGTTGTACCAGATTTGGGTGGTTGAAGGCCGAAGGTTAAGATCACTGTGACTTGTTTTCGAAAGTATTTGCTTAAAAAACGAAATACTGCCTGAGTTATTTCTTGATTATTGCACCATTATGTCAAGTCTATCTTTTCACACTTCTTTCAGTGCTGTTTGTCTCCCCGTTTGACCACCAAGGATGTGACCAAACATGCACGAGCCTATCAGAGGTTCGATACTATAATGCAGGCTGTGGTGACAGGGCTAACTGATGGCTTTGAGGTGTTATAGTTCATCACTAGATACAGTTGTCATGTCAGCTCATTAGAAACAAGTTTTTACTTTTGTAGATGTGCTTTTTATGTCATTATATTTCAGTTTTTCAAATGTCATTGCTTTTTTTTTTACACCGACGTGTAAAAGTCAGTTTGCCTAATGCACTGAAAAACACGAGTGGAGCTCAGATGAACTCCGAGCTGTCAGTCATCTCCACCTGCTGCCGAGCTCCTCCACCTTAATTACAGCTCACATACAGCTGCAGTCTCATTACTTCTGTCTGACTAACTGCTGTCCCCTTTTCTCCTCTCTCTTTCTCTCTCTGTCCCTCTTTCTCCAGTTCCCTTCTTGCTGTGTAATTTCGTCTCTATATTATATGTTAATAACTCTCCTTTGTAACATAGTAGCCATTAACTGACGAATGGTGTTTATACAGTTCATCTTGCATATATATTGTTTATTGTGCAATAAAAGCTGGTATTCAAATAATGGTAAAGTCCCAAATCGAGCCCAATTAATACTGGAAGTTTAGGGCCGATGCTGATCAACATCTATGGGATATTTGGAGCCGATATGAAATAAATAAAAGTGAATTTTTTTCTGTCAATATTTAGAATTTGCAATATGATAAAACTCCAACACCAAACTTTGTCTAAATGCCTCAACTTTCAACATCAAAATTAACAATTTTAAGAAATTAAATGTATCAAAATTACAAAAATGACATAAATTAAATTTAATTAAATAAGACTAAATAAATAGGTTTTCAGCTTTCAATATTTCTAATAATGTCTAATATTTAATGTTAGTTGTCTTGTTAGTCTCTATTTCCCATTGAAGCCAGACAAACGTCTCCTGTTCGCCTATTTTAGATGCAGGAGGAAATAAGAATTAAGAACTTTTTATTGTAATTCTCTGCTGCGTCTGTGTTGATTATTGATTTGGAGTGTGGCAGTTACATAATGAATGCAGTATATGCTTTTATGCGGTTAATTTTTTTCCTTTTTTTTGTGGTGTGTAAATATTTTTGCATTATATTGAAATGTAAAGTAGCACTAGCAGTATGTCAACACTGCATCCTATATTTAGTTGTATTTAGCTGCCTGTTTGTCAGCCAACGGCTTTATATTTGCACCTAATGTGTTCCATTTGCAGTAATGCAGGCAGGGCCTGATGTCAGCCGCTCTCAGCACACACACACACACACACACACACACACACACATTTACTGTGGCACTTTGATCAAAAGTGGTGAGCTTTCAGGGTTCATGGGCTGTTTAAGATATATTTTCAGACACTCTGGAAGCCTTTCGCAGTGTTGAGTCAGTCTAAAATAGCTGCCAAATATCTCACTAAAAGACAGCGAATAGCAGTGTGAGGCCTGACCTACTTTCAGGAAAACTAGACCACATGTAAAAATGGAAGTATTATGCTAATTTGAACAAATCTACTGTTGATCTCTGTGCAGTGCCTGACTTGCTAATGAATATGTAATTGAATGACATGCTCGCCTTTGTCGCCGCGGTTTCATTCGGTTTTAAACTCTTTTTGTGTACAGTTGTCGCGTCCTTTTAGGAATATGCTGAAAGTGATATCAGCGTTATCAGCTATAAATCATGATTGTGGCATTTATTTTTTTTTATGTTTTGAGGATTTTTTAAAAAATGATGTTACTGAGCCAAAGTGAAGCTGGGATGGAACTGAGAGGACTGAATGGTGCGGACTGTTTTTAGATTACAGCTAATGATGCGCATATTGAAGAAAAACACTGTAAAAACAAAAGGAAAAAAAATGTTTTAGCTTGAAAAAGTTCGTGTCGTTTTTAATTCGACTGAATTTGAGAGTACGAGTTGAGGCACTTAACTTCTCAAATTCAGTCAACTTTAAAGTTACACTGAGTTTTACTAAATGACACTCATTTTTTAAGTAAAAACAAATTATCTATCACACTCCAGCTGAAAACAACCAGGCTGCATTGATATATATATTTCTACGATGAACAAATTTCTCTTCATTTTAAGCTTCAGTCGCTGCTATGACAACTCAGAGAGCGCCTTTTCTTTTGAATTGGTATAATCCGAATTCTCTCCTGTCAGTCATCGTGCCTTAAAACCAAACCGCGGACTTTTTATGTCCTTTTCTAAGCGTCGCCTTCAACCAGCACATCCTCCACATTCACATTTGATCGGAACAGCAACAACGCGCACAAAGGTTGAACTGCAAACATGCCCTTGGGATGTAAATTATGATAATAGAAGAGAAAAATAAGTCGATTTCTTTTTTGTTTTTAAAAGCATGAAAAGTATCTTTCATCGAAGTGCCTCTTATTAACATCCGCCCACTCATATTGCATTCAGCATTCATGCAAACAGGTGTGCATGTGAAGCAAATAACTGGGTGTTCAGACATTTACTTTTTTGTACAAATACATCTTTAGAAATGTTTTGAACAATAAAACGGCCATGGTACAGTGTGCAGTGTGAAGTGAACGCATAAAATGAATCTGCAAACATAGAAATAATGTAACCAGTGGCTGGAATAATATGTTTCCCGAACTAACATGGAGCACAACATAGCTCTTTTACCTCATTAACAGTTTGACAGCCTCCATTTACCTTGATGGACTCTTAAAAACTTAAATAAATGGCAGGCTACATCCAAATTTGTTGTTTTAGTACCACTACAGTTAATGGAGGACGTTAAAATCCAACAATAAAAGTGTCGATTGAGCAACCCCAAATACAAATGTGAAGGATTACTTTTTGTAATCCTTGTTTTTTGTCAGATACCTGTCATGAGCATTTAAAAAAAAAGAATTTTGTTAAAAATATGCCAAGGGAAATGTCAAAATAACCAGAACACTAGATTTATAATTATCATAGCTAAATTTAAAAAAAAAAAAAAGTTACATAGGAGTATTATTTTTTTAGGCACATTTTCTCGTATTTTTTTTTCCAATTTTTTTGCTCATTTTTGGGTCATTTTTTCTGAAGATGCTCGTTGTCTTCTCGCTGTGTTCTCGAAAGAAATCAAGCCAGAAATCAACCCTTTCGAAAGGTTCAGATGACTAGAAATGGAATTTGCGTTTAAAAATAAATAAATAAACGGCATTCATACGGTAACATTGTGAAAATTAAAATACTGCAGTATGCATGCCAGGCCAGTAGTTGGCGGTATAACTTTGAAATGACACGCCATAGAACTACGTGGCCATAATGTTCGCAGAGGATCTGCGCATTGCCAATTTTCACGGTACCAGACGATTTTTCAAAAGCTTTTTTAGGCTCCCAAAACACAGTTGTTGTATGGTCGAAAGTTTAACATTTAATGCAAGAACCGTTGCCGTGTAAACAGCAACTTAGACGGTTATTGACTGTTTTAGGTAGGCCCTTTTAAAAGTATCTAAAATAAGTTTTATCAACCACTCGCCACAGCGAAACCGTGGAAATTTGCCTTCATTTCTGTCAAAAACATGCAAAGAAGCAAAATGAGCAACGAAGAAGAAACGACGCAAAAATTTGAAATTGAAATCAGCAAAAAGTATGAGAAAATTGCCTGAAAATGATTTTAAAATTTAAAAAAAATAAAACCAAATCAAACAAGTAAATCAATAAAATAGTGCTTAGAAAGTATAATAAGCCGCAATTTTAAATATGTAATTATGACCATTATATATTTAGTTTTCCCCTAGCTTTTATTCTTTTTCCCTTTTAGACATTTTTCACCAGCTTTTTAAAAAATAATTTTCTAAATCGACTCATTTTGTGCAATTTGTGAAACATTCACTACCAAGTTGCCTTTTTCTCATGTTTATGACAGAAATTATACCAATTTGTTAAGGGATCAATGGTTTAAATGCTCGTCTAAAAAACAGAAGAAAATCAGATGTTCATCGTAATTACGCCATATTAAAGGGACCATTTAACATGTGTTAACTATAAACTCTGCATTCAAAAATTGGCTATTGGATGATACACAAACCAAGAGAAACCATCCAAAAGTGAGCTATCGTGGCGTTTTCCTCTCACCGCATTTGGATATTTACAGCCTAATTTAACACGGCGATCTGAGGTGTCCAATTGATACATTCTCGCTAACTCTTCCCTGCTCTCATCTGAAAGGTTTTTTTTTTTCGTCGCTGCAAATAGGTCTGCCTGTGGCACGGCGCACCTGATTTTTTAATCTGGAGCCAGCCACGGTTAGGGCTGGCATTTTTCTTGATGAGATATGAAACTAAGGCTCAGAGGGGGAATCGACAGAGTGTTCAGTGGAATAACGAATGATGATGCGTCACTCCCCTGCTCCCACTCCGCGACAGGAGAGAGGAGGAGGAGGGGTGAGGAGGGGTGAGCGGCAGGAGCGCTAGACAAGAAAGGAGGAGAGCAGACAGAGGCAAAGCGAGAGGGAGGAGGGAGGAGAGGAGGTGGTAAACAGCCGTATGGTAATAACACGTATCCGATTGTCAGCTCCTCGTGCCCTAATCTCAACTCCGATGAAAAAACACCAGCTTGATTTTTATTTGGTAAGAGACATAAGAAACAGGTCGATAAATGCAGTCGTACGTGCACACCTCGACAATTTTTTAAATTAAAAGATTGTATATAGTCATGCAGAATCATCAATATGCATTTTAAAAAAAAAAAAAAAAAGCTTATATGTATGGAATATAAAGACTGTCGGTGCCAAATTCTTGTGCTGCCCTCCGAATTTAAGCAAATTCAGAAATGAATTAAAAAAAAGACAGTGAGCAGCTTGATAAGAAATGTTCCATAAATTGCAAGAATTTAGTAAATTTAGAAAATAATTTAAAAGACCAAAAATAAAATAAAATTAACAATATGGAATTTTTTTAAGGGAGAAATATACAATTGTAATATTCAGAATTACATCCTTAAAATTATGTTATGACTACTGTATTTTTTTAAGCATTCTTTTTTTTTCCAAATTTTGTTTGCCTCGTTTTATAAAAAAAAAAAAGTATTTATTTAACTAGAAGAGTCCAAAAACTCGGGTCATTTTCTTGTACTTTTTACAGATTTCGTTGGCGAGTTGTCTCTGGTCTCAAACATGACGTAGGACGTTGAACACATAGTGACGTTCAGCGATTTTAGGACATTTCTAGGATTTTAGGACATTCTAGGACTTAAGGAAGTTTTTAGGATTTTAGGACATTTTTCTGATATGAGGACTTTTCTAGGACATTTTTCAGATTTTAGGACTTTTTTAGGATTTTAGGTCTTTTCTAGGGCTGTAGGACATTTAAAGGTATCAAGGAAGTTTCTAGGTTTTTAGGACACGTCTAGAATTTTAGAATGTTCCCAGGATTTCTTGGATTTTAGGATGTTTTTAGGATTTCAAGGCGTTTTTAAATATTTTTTTTATATTTCTAGGACTTAAGGAAGTTTCAAGGATTTTGGGGCATGCCGAGAATTTCAGAATATTTCTAGGATTTTAACATTTTTCGAGGATTTAGGACATTTCTTAGCTCAAGGACATTTCTAGGACTTCAGACTTTTCTTGAGGACATTTCTAGGATTTAGGGACGTTTCTAGGATTTCAAGGTATTTTTAGGATTTTAGGACATCAGGGGCTTTTTTTTTTGATAAACAAGCTCTATTTCAATTCTATTGATACACAACCAATTCCTGCTGTAAGTAACTACATTTTTATTGTGAATTAGAAAATGTTTGGACGGCCACCCAACACCTTTTTTGGTACCAAATATGGCCCGCGGGCCAGAGGTTGAGTATCACAGGGTTAGAGTGTGCTAATAAGGATGGAAATAGAGAATTGCACCTCTTCCCACTCAAATATTCTAGTAGTATGTAATTTGCAAAAATACTCCAAGGCCGATTAAGTAAATTAAGCAAATAGTGACGATTCAAATTCAATCAGTTGCCGTTAAAAGTATATACAAATAAGCATTGACGAGCAATACAAATCTATTTTTTGCGCTAACTATTCTTTGAACCTGGCTTTTGGTAGAGTTAAAAAACTGTCCTGTTCAGAGCTATTTTATGAAAACGTCCCCCGCAGCAAAGCAAATATATTACTAGATGTGATTTAATGTGATATTGAGAATGCCAGGGGCAGAGCAGAGAAAGCCTGTCCCTCTCTGTGAACACTGCAGTTCAGCGGCCTCACAGGTGAGTAATGTGGTGTCGATGCTGCTGTCTGGCCCGACCAAAAGTGAAAGAAAAAGCACTGCTCCCTTCTCCGCGGAGAGCAAAGACATTTTTCACAACTCCAGAGTAACACTGTTGATGAGACAGGAGATTTTACCAAAGGTGTGCTCAGCGGCCTGAATAAGATTAATGAAACATGAAAGCGAGCTAGTTCATGCCCACAGTGAAAGGGAGGGAGAGAGCCAGAGATAACTAGTTCTTCCCCTGCTATTAATCATAGAAGGCATTACACCAGGGGAAGGCTTTATAATCCAGACATTCAAATCAGGATAATTAAGACATGAACTTTTCTATCTGAACATTAAATTGGCCCATTACTGCTCTGACAAAGCTCGCCACGTCCACCTCATACACGCTCGCCCATAGATTCTCAAATGCATACCTCTGATTTTATGTAAAATTGTTAAATGTATGCAAATGCAAAGTGGATGAGCTCATTTAAAATGTCGGTGGATTCTGTGTACATTTTTTTTTTTTTCTCAGAGTCGACTGTAATCAGTCCGATAATCCTTTCATTTTGCTCCTGCATGATTGTGGATTTTGGTGTTATTACCCTGGAGGCGAGCCGATATAGACAGCAGGATTGTATCATGAATGAATGGATTTTATTTATATTGAGCCTTTAATGTACATACTGCAAAAAAGGAGCACGCATTTAAAACCGTACAACTACGCAACACTCCTTCAATTAAAAAATGATAGAAAGTCATAAAAGATTACAACAGAGAGCTGCTGGTTATAGGCGATATTAAAATGATACATTTTGAGTTGTGTAAAACTGTCTACTGAGTCAGCAAGTCTAACATTTA
This sequence comes from Plectropomus leopardus, assembly GCF_026936395.1. NCBI lineage: Eukaryota > Metazoa > Chordata > Actinopteri > Perciformes > Serranidae > Plectropomus > Plectropomus leopardus. The sequence goes on from NC_142199.1 coordinate 17,251,226, forward strand.
AAGGCGGAGTTTTCCATATCTTTGAGTTGTTGCAGCTTAAAGTATCATCCCCAGAGGTTTTCGTGGTGACCCTGAGGGAAGTTAAACGAGCGGCGGGAAATCTCTGGGTTCAAGGAGGATCGTAAAACAATAGCAAGTCTGTGATATAAAAGCGGTAAGGCCAGATATTTTTTAAAAATCAATTTAAAATATACAGAGAGACAGTCTCATTTTGGCTTTGTTAAAACCCTGGCAGCAGTATTTTTGACTGACCTGTAGATTTGCGATGGCTGCTTTCGAGCAGAGCATTGCCAAAATCAAGAACAAAAAGGTTCTCAGGATCTATCTGGATCTCACCTAGACCAGGGCGGTATCACAGTATTACAGTATACTAGGGTATTAAGAAATCCCAAAGGTACAGGCACTCCTCTTTCTGTTAAACTCATTGTATCTAGTGCACAGCAGGCACCAGCAGAGCTCAGGTGTTACTTTTGGAACACATAAATTATAAAATGCAGTTTTGGTTGATGAATATCAGTGATATAATTTAAAATGACACAGATTTTTCTTGTTTGAGGTCTTATCTGTAAGTCCAGTTGTCCCAGTTTAGTCAGAACAGGATAGTTTTGGACCAACTAGCAGAATCAGGTAAGGTCTTGCCTCTCCAGTCATCATTCGTATGCACAGTCAGTTAAATTGGACAGATTTTAGGACTTAGGGACACATACGGGTCTGTGTCTTCTTACAAGAAGATTTAGTACTGTTTCCCAGCATGCCTCAGAGGAAATGCCTGTTGGATTTTAACCCACTTCCAAAGAGGAAAATCATGGGAGGTATCGATTTATGGACTTTTGCCAAAAAACAGACACTCCAGCGACTACTACATCCTTACTATTAAAGCTGACATCACATTGGTGGTACATGTGAGTCTGCATTCAGTCTGTACTTGTTTGCAGATCCTAGAAGTAATTGTGATCTGCATATAAAGTTTAAACAGCGTGCCGAGTCGCAACGTGGCTCTTTCTTTTTCGACCTCAGAAATATTTCATGTCTGCTTTCTCTTAGCTAGTTTTAGAGTCGGTCCTTCTCTCTGTTGTCTCATCCCAGCTGGACTAATGTCACAAACCTAAATAAATCATCAGTGAAAAAAAATGCAGCTGAATGAATGTTGCAGCAAAACCACAGAGCTCAGTTCTCAGCTGTCCGGGCATCGCTTGATCGGCTTTTTTTGGTCCTTATTCACCTCTACTTTCAACTGCCCAGATCTTCTTCTGTTCATATCAAACAAACCAGAAACTTCAAAGAAAGAGGAGAGGAGTTTTTGAGGGAAACACCTGCCAGATGAACAAGGATCCTGCTCAGATGTACAGTGGAGCTTGTGAGTCTGGCTCATTCATCGCAGGCCTTCTCTTAGTCTTTTTTACTTTGCTTTTCTGTGTACGCAGGCAAATAAGGTTGTTTTTTATTGCTTTTGTTTGCTTCTCTGCAAAGCTGAATATATAAAGCTCGACTGAGAGCCTGTTTACACCTTATAGTAATATTTATTTAGGGACTACTTTTGATCGGATATCACTTTCCTGCTCTATACGCAGATCCATCCATCCATCCATTTTCTTCCGCTTATCCGGGGTCGGGTCGCGGGGGCAGCAAGCCTAAGCAGGGAAACCCAGACTTCCCTCTCCCCGGCCACTTCGTCCAGCTCTTCCCGGGGGACCCAGAGGCGTTCCCAGGCCAGCTGTGAGACGTAGTCTCTCCAGCGTGTCCTGGGTCTTCCCCGGGGCCTCCTACCGGTGGGACGTGCCCTGAACACCTCACCAGGGAGGCGTCCTGGAGGCATCCTAATTAGATGCCCGAGCCACCTCATTGGCTCTACTAAACGCGGAGGAGCAGCGGCTCTACTCCGAGCTCCTCCCGGACGACCGAGCTTCTCACCCTATCTCTAAGGGAGAGCCCAGCCACCCTACGGAGGAAGCTCATTTCGGCCGCTTGTTCCCGCGATCTTGTTCTTTTTCGGTCACTACCCAAAGCTCGTGACCATAGGTGAGGGTAGGAACGAAGATCGACCGGTAAATCGCAGATAAACAGAGGTCATTTTATTCACAATGTTGGAAATTGACTTGTTTCCATCAGTCAACACCACCACCTAATGGGTTGATCCTATGTTTCAAAATAACATTTCTCCAATTGTGAAATGTGTCAAATCAGGCTCCTGAGATCGGATCATGAAATAGTCCATGATTTTGGGTCACTCCAAATTATTCGACTTCCATTTAACTACAATATAAGGAGAATTTAACCGTTTCTTGTTTTTTACTGGCTTATGTCATTATCAACCCGTGTTCAAACCACGCAGTTTGGTTTAGGAGCAGTGAATTAAGAGCTCAGAAATGAGAGAGTATAAGAAAAGGTTCTCACACAGGCTGGATAAAGTCGGTGAATTCCCTTTTGGCCACGGGAGCTTTGGATGTGCAGATAATGATGCTGCAACAACACGGCAACTATGATTCAGGACTTGCCCCACCCCCATGCCTTTATTGGCTTTCATCCCTCCGAAACTATCAGGGGTTTACAAGGATTCACACAATACAGAATCAACACTGTGATCCAATGTGAGGGGTGGAAAAACTCGCTATTTCCAAGCTGCAGTTTATGCACTTCTAGCCATTCATTTATCACTTCAGCCATTTCATTTTTCTCCACTTTGATGCTTTATTGTGCCACATGGCCAGAGTCATTCATAGAACAGATGCATCTGTTGTGATAGAGAAGCTGTGAAAATGAAAACGATGCAGGGAGCCTTAAAAGGTTTCCATTGAATGCTCAGAAAACGGTCCAAACAGCGCTCAGGCTGAGAGGCTCACTTTGTGTTTTTCCTCCGCTCTCTAAAATATTCAAGATGCTAAGCTTTTGGAATAAACTCTGACAAAATATTATGAGTTGGTGAATGGTTTAAAGTGCAGTGATGGCCAAGTTGATTTAAAAAGCACACTCTTCAGCCCTCTTGCATTCCTGCTATCTACTGTAACATATGACTTGCTCAACTTGCATTCAGATATACAGCTCTGTCCCTCCTCTGTTTGTATTTTCCTAGCTGGATACTTTATCATCACAGACTTCAAATGTGTGGGTTAAGCCTGCTGCAGGGTCCTCCACAGATCACAAGCAAAGGAAGGCAGGGTGGCTGTGAGATTTGCAGACACTCATTTTGGCTCAATGGTGATTTTTGATTAAGTCCTTGGGCTGTCCACCGGCTTTTCTTTGAGCCAATTGCAATCTCTTTACGCTCAGCACAGCGGTAAGTTATCTCCTAATGAAAACACGCTCAGTAATAGCTGCCTCTGTTGCGAATGCATTGTGTCGGTCAGTAAACATGTCAAGCTGTGTTTCGTTCTCACCAGTTCCACAAAGAGCCTTTTAAAGCGAAAGTCGCACGAGTCGACTTCAAACAACATACAGATTTCACTTTCGATAGACCCTTTGATTTGCTAAATTTGATTGGAACAAAGAGTGTAATTCAAAGTAATGCCAGCATACAGTATCAAAGATATATCGTCTTCCATTTTCAAAAACATTATACCATAACAGGGTTGTGAGATACTGAAATACCCTGCAATTATGAAAAACTGCCAAGAGCCACGCAGCGCGCAAAGATATAGACTGATATAGACTGGATAAGTGTATGTTTTAATACCCTTAATTGGCCACAAAGTGGGCTCTGTGTAGAGTTAATAAGCACTATTTTGCACAAGGGCATGGTGAGATCAATAAATTAGATCTGGAATGGTTATTTTTACATATCAGTGTTGCCGATAGCTCTGGCTGGATGCATTGTTTTGCATGCATTCATTCCCGTAAACGCAATTTCCCAAAGCCTGAAATTCTTAAAGTTTGGCACAAACATGCACTTGGACTCAGGGAAGAAGTGATTAGATTTCGGTGGTGAGCGGTCAAGGTCAGGATTGAGATTGTCTGCCCACTTTGTCTTTGTTTCTCCCAAATGTATTGCACATCCAGCTGCATGTTTACTGCAGTTTCAGTGGTTAATGAAGGGCCAAAAGGCCCCTTCATTATCTTCCTACGTGTAGTATCGAAACATTTTAAACTATAAGCAGCCCTAGAAACAAACACAGCTGTTTGTCACTGATACCTAAGATAATATTATAACTTGAAATTTCATTTCCAGAATTAAATTGAAAAAGATCATGCCGTTTCTTACTAGAAGGAATGAGACAAAGGAGAAAAGGTAGAGGTGACAGGCTGTAATATGCTATTTTAACATCTTTAGACAAGGACAGAAACTCTGTATTGGGAAGTTTAACACATCGTATCCTACAGTCTAACACTTTCTTTGTAAGAAAGTAAAGTTGAGTCTGAGATTTGACCCAGCTTGACCCAAAAGTCATAGCTGGCTTTTGAGAACAATTCCTCACATTATGTGAACACAATCTATGTACACCACACATGCCACACATTTTCCAGCCTTTGCCAGCTTTGTCTTTAAGTAATCCCATGAAAACCTGGGTTTTATTTTTGCTCTCCACAACAAAGATGGGGAAATTTTACACATCCTTCGCCCACGCTGCCCTTGGCTCCAAGATCGTTTAGAAAATGCGACAGGCAATCAGACACTGTCACTCTTTCACTGGTGAATGCAGACGAGATAGCTTCCGCTTACCCTTAATCTCCTAAATTATTTGACCTTGCTCATATGTGTGTTTGACACATGCATGGATGTGTCAACTTGTTAGTCTCACATCATGCATCAGCCGTGCATCTTTACTGCAAAACAGCTGTATTTGATTGCTACTGTTGTCTTATAGGTTTTCTTTTTCCGCAATGACTCTTTTTGACTCTTTTACATGCAGTGAGCAAGTCATTCAAAGGAGAAGCAGAAGGCAATGCCTTCCTCAGGTCCAGACATTTATTTAGATGCCACGTGACACACTTAACACCACTGCAGGCCAAGTATACCCTGCAATGGACTTGGCAGTGGACCCCCCCAGCAAGACTATGTTCAGGAATGGCCCGAGGAATGAGACAAAAGACCTTAAGGCTTCAACTTGGCCTGCAAATTTCTCAAATCCAAATCTGATCGAGCATTGCACAAACCTCAGGAGCCAAAGGATCCACCTCCTGCTAGAGGTGTCTGGTCCGAGGAGTACCAAGGGGTGCCTCCTGGGTACCAGAATGTCCCATTTTCAATCAGATTGAGACCTGGGAAATTCGGACTCCAGGTCGACACCTTGAACTCTTTGCCACATTCCTAGGGCCATTGCTGAACAGTTTTATCAGTGTGGCGTGGTGCATCGTCCTGCTGAGGGCCCACTGCAGTCAAGGAGTACCCTTGCAATTTGGGGGTGTCCTTGGTTTGCGACGTTGTTTGGGTTGCTCGAGCTTGTTTAACAGCATTCACATGAGCACCAGGACGCAAGGTTTCCAAGCAGACCATTGCATGAGATAATGATTCTATGCATCTCCGAGGGTTGAAGTAAGCAAATCAGAAATAAAAGAACATAACTGCAACATATTACAGTTACACGATAAAGGGCAAATACCCCATCTATCAAGAGTGTTAATTGTGTTCTTCCAAGTTAAGTTGGAAGGAAATTCGAGTAGCTTATACGTGTATAAAAAATACTCTTTGTCTTTGAATTCCATTCAGCATCAAAACGTTCAGTACTTTGCCCAAATAGCTATCTACAAGATCCATCCACTCCTAAGTCAGTTCCACTGGGTGTTATTGTGCAGATGTCAAAAAGATGAAAACATGGCAGCTGCATCAAACAGTCCACCACTTTTTGAACTGATTCCCAGTCCACCTTAACTGGTTAAGCCAAGGAGCCAAGTATGGAGCTACAAAGGAAAATACCCCAAGCACAGCCAAGAGTTAAAAGTTGCTACAAAGGTATCCAACTCCGACGCAGAGCTGCTGAGATAGCTCGTTTCTTTTCCTGGCATCATTGGTATCGGTGTCAGAATGCCACTGAGCAGGCTGTGAAGCATCATAGATGTTTACAGTACAACAAAGACCTATTAGGTTGTTTCTCTGGTGAACATTTTTACTGTGACAGATCCATTCCACCGCCGTGTGAAGGTTGTTAGGCAGTCGGTTGACACATTGCATTCACCTCTGTGTCACATGCCGGCAAAGTTGAATAAGTGAGTCAACTAGGGCAGGCAGTTCTGTTGATGGTGTAATTTATTTAAAATGTTTCTGCTGTAGACGTTGTTACTCTCAGTGCTGCAACACTGATCAGCCTGACATCTCTGCGATGGCTGAAGGTCGTAGTTTCCAAATTGGGAAGTCGTTTTTCCGATTTGGTTGTCTTAATGTGCTTTGCAACAACATGGAAGGTGCAAAGACGATGGTTTGCATTTTAATGCAAAAAGCTTTTATACAATAGGTTGATAGCTGGTTACAGTTAATTCTTGTATTTTTGTATCTTTCTATATTTTTTGCATTAATCTTCAGTTAACATTAATATCATACTACTCTTAACATGTGATCAAAAATTTATATTTTATACGCGAATTGTTAAGAAAAGTTTGACTTTGACTTTTGCCAATCATGTCTATGCATTTACGAGGTCACGTCGGCGACTCGGGTTTTAAAATAACCTTGTTATCAATGATAGTATACTCGCCTGGCATGCTTTAAAGGTTTGCTGGATTGCAGCTAAAAGTAAATTATATCTACTTGGAACAAAACGTAGTATGCAATTTTTTACCGTCAATTGTTGACATTGTTTCCATATGTTTCCTTTATGACATTTCCGCTGCCCTGAAACGTCACAACTGGACATCTCAGGTATTATCAAAATTTCCCGATTTCCCACTTCTAATTACGACTTCGGAGGGCCGTCCATGTTCCGATAATTCGTAAATATCGAATTGACTTGATGCATATCCAGCTCCACTATGGTAGTTGTGCAATATGCCCCTTTTTGTGTATTTGCTATTGGACCTTCTTCTGCTTGACCTATTTCATAAAAAAGGTTGCATGTTAGCAACATAGATAACTTTTTGACACTGTACATTTTGTACTTCCTCTATGCTTTATGCTTCTTTTTCCTGTTTTTTTCGTCTTATATGAATTTATGCTTTTCGACTCAAAGCCTGTTGCAAGGTCTATGTACCTACAACCACATTATCTAGCTGTTAGTACGATTTCAGTCGGACTAACATGTATTGTAAAAGTCCGGTTGTAGTTAATAATGCAACTTTTTCTAACATTATGTGTACGTACTGACTGACTATCCTGGAAAATAGGTGAGCATTTTATATGTATCCAATTTAGTTTGAGGTTATATGAGTTCATATCGACAAAACTAATTTTAAAGTTTCTGTTTTAGAGGACATGGAATAATTTTATTATTCATTTCGAGTTTACATCTGTGAACATGCTGTGCCTCCTGATATTTAAGTCCTCTCCAAAGTGATGTCCTTGTATTTTAATGCGAAGTTTGTTTTCTTTGTCTGCTAGAAGAGCTGCTTGTCCTTCAACTCCCTTTTTAATTGACTCCGTTTGAGAGTTTATTAAATCAAAAATGTCTGTGTATTTTAATACCGACATTAAAATCATATTATCTGGGAAATAACAGAACAACAACAAAAAAAAAATGAAAGAGGAGAAGAGAGCAAGACCTCATAAAAGCTCATCTACAAGAAGGTTACCGTTCTCTTGACTGAAGAGATTTTAAAAAGTTGGATTTTAGACCATCAAGGATTTTGGGACATTTCTCCGATTTTAGGACATTTCCAAGATTTTAGATCATTTCTTGGATTTAAGTTTATTTCTTTATTTTTACAGCGTTTGTAGGATTAGAGGACATTTCTTGGATTTTAGGACATTTCTCGGACTTTTGGACATTAGGGGTTCAGCAAGGACCTCTGTGTGGCACTTTTTTGATGCTGCTTTATGCACTCTGATTTATGTACACCAAAAATACGAAAAACAACAGTGTGAATCGCCTTATTTTCATTGTGAATTCGAAATCGTCGAGTAAATGTATGTAGCACAGCATCATGGTGATATCCTATGTCCGAACACATGCTGGTTCTGATTAGGAGCACCTGTGGACCCTGTCCTTGGACATATTCTTATTGAAGTGCTGTCCACAGCCAAAAATTCTGTCTGCAGCCAAACAAGGTCTGGGTCGTCTCCAAATCACAGCACGCAGGCATCGGCTGCTGTCCTCTACCCACAACACACTCCTCTAAAAGAGTCGCCTCTGTGTTGTTTTAGTGGGCCAGTTCTGTTTGAGACAATAAGAAATGTGTGTGAGTGTGTGTGTGCGCCAAACAGAGACAGTTTAAAGCTCTGGCCTAACCCCACATCCCCTTTGTCTTGTCTCATTCAGCTGTGCTGACTCGGGTACACAGTGAATCCAGATTCAGTTGGCTCAGATGAATCTTGCATGTGTTTGGGTGTAGGCCTGAGGACAGGTTGTAAATCTTCTATGGCACCTTTTGAAGAGGGGCGGGGGTACTGCGCCTCCTCACAGTTCCACACACAGGGAAGGGAAGTCATGAGACCAGCTTGCACTGCTGGGAATAACTTTAAAAGCTTGGTCTGGGACTTTTTTTTTGTTCAGTGACACTGATAAACTGTACACCTTTCTACGGCGACAACTGCAAATGAGTCTGAAACAACATGCTCTTTATTTGAAACAGGGCTTTGTATTCCTTCAATCCCAGCAAATGAGGAGAATGCAGTTATTTAATCTAGGCAGGATTTTTTTGCTAAAAGCAAATCGAATCTAATAAGTTCCTTCAAATTGACTGTGCTTGGTTGGAGGCTTTATGTTTTTGGGTCGTCCAAACTTACGTTGCGATAATCAATTGATGGAATTTCTTCAAATTTGGCAAAAACATTCACTCAGTGGTTAAATTTCAAGGTCACTGCGACCTTGCGTCTGTCTTAGTCTTTTAAACTTTAAGGGAATTTCCTCATATTTGGCACAAACATACAGATGGATTCAACAGAGTAGAGTTTGTTAGCTATGGCTAAATATCTCAAGAATTACGTTTTTAAAAAATATATATTTTGGCACAAACATCCACTTGGTACCACTGAGGAACTGATTACATTTTGGTGGTCAGAGTTCAAGGTCATTTTGACCTTGCATTCCTCTCATTCTTGTGAGCATGATATTTCAAGAACGCCTCGAGCGAATTTCTTTGAATTTGGCACAAACCACTTGGACTCAACGATGAGCTTATTAGACTTTGGTGGTCAAATTTGGAGGTCACTGTGACCTTGCATCTGTCTCATTCTTATGAACTTGAAAGCCTTGATGGAATTTATTCAAATTTGGCGCAAACGTCCACTTGGATTCGACTTGAACTGATTAGATTTTGGAAGTCAAATGCCAAGGCCACACAGTTACAATGATCCAAAACTGTTAAAATCAGAGGATGCTTTTAGCATTTTTGCCAATTTTACTCGATGAATGACATTGACAATCAAATATTATGCCTTTTGTCAATTTTCCTGTCAGATGGTTGGTTATTTCAGCAATCGTTTTTGCCTTATTTTGTCACAGAAATAGCAGATTGCAGGGTGCACCAGATCTGTTAAATATATGAATATTTGCTGTGTTATTGTCGGAGGGGAAAAGTGCACAATGTGCAGCCGTAAATGAAGCATCAGTGGGTGATATATGTGTGAATAAACATTAAAAACTCTCAGCTCTGCTAATGTTTGACCTTCTGTCAAAAGCATCCGTGATTTTTTTTTCCCCCTGATTTGTCTCTGTTTGCATCACTGAGTGTTTTTGCTCAGATGTGCTCTGAATTCAGGTTACGAGGATTTGTGTTGGCAGGATGAGGTGGTTAAACTCTTTTCTCACTCTAAAAGGTGAGTAAAGTCAGTTTCAGTAGATCTACCTTGTTACATTTTTATGAGGCTTTTTTGCTCGGTGGCTGCTCGTTTAACAAGCAGAACACCTCCTCTTTGTGTGACAGCCACTGCTGGGAAATGGATTGGGGCCATAGTCAGCAGTACTTAGCTATTGATGCTGCTGTGGTTTTCCTTTTGCAGTCACTTGAAGTAGAAATTTGTACCTTTTACTGTACTTTCTGACAATAACAGTTGGCTATATTTATTTACTAAATGGTAATGGTAGGTGTTTTGGATAAGTTACACTTGTTTCTAGTCTGTATTTTGCTGCTTTTATGTGATATCGGAAGGTCGGAGTTGGGAAGTTGTTCTTCTGAGGTTGTAAAGTGGGAACAACGTTGAAGATGGGTTGCATTTTAAAGCGTGTTTAAATAAGTGGTTGATAGCTGTTTCTAGTATATTTATATTTATATATATATATATATATATATATATATTTTTTTTTTTTCTACATGGACAGCAGTTAACATTAATTCTTCTTCTTAATTCTTTCTGACATTTCTGATGAAATCTCCTGAAATTCTAAAATGTCCCAAAATCCCAGAAATGTCTAAAAATAAAAAAAAAACAACCCAAACCCTAATTTTTTTTAGAAATGTCTTGGAATTCTAGAATCATCCTAAAATCCTAGAAATGTCCTAAATTCCTAGAAATGTCCTATAATCCTAGAAATGTCCTAAATTCCTAGAAATGTCCTATAATCGTAGAAATGTCCTAAATTACTAGGAAAGGCCTGAAATTCTACAAATCATCCAAAAACCAGATGAATGTCCTAAACTTAGAAACATTCTAAAATCCGAGAAATGTCATAAGTTCCTGGAAACGTTGCACAATCCTTGAAATGTCCTGAAATATTAGAAAGATCCTTAAATTCGAGCAACTTCCTAAAATCCTAGAAATGTCCTTGAATCGTCCGAAAACCCGAGGAGTTTTTCTTAAAGTCCTTGAAATTTCCTAAAATCCTGAAAATGTCCTGAAATCCTAAAAAAGTACTAAATGCAGAAATGAAAATGTGCTAAAATATTAGAAATGTCCTAAAATCCTAAAAAGTCCTAAATTCCGAGAAAGGAAAAGAAAGTCCTAAAATCTCGCAAAACTTCCTTTAATCCTAAAAACATCCGTAAATCTGCAACTGGCCCCTGACCTCTTGTGATTTTGCAAAAGTGGCCCCCGAACAAAGTCAGCGGAGCATCCCTGCTCGCCGACATTGTTCCACACACAGTGTCGTCCAACCAGCTCGAAATATTTTGTTCTCATTTCTGTAAATTCCATCTGTAATCCAACCGAGTCATCAATCCACAGTGGGCCGCAATGCATCTGGTTCTGTTTTCATCCGTCTCAATAGCGCGCACTGGAGGCAGATTAAAGGGTCATTTCACGAGCTCATTGGGTAATTACCAGTTTTAATTGCTCCCAATCAAGGGAATTAGCAAAGGCCTTCCGTTGTGCGCTCGGTTTCCTCCAGCCCTTCAGTTTCAGGCTTAGTGACATCACAGGAGTCAATTAGGGTTTAAAAAGACTCACGGAGGCCTCTTTGTTCTACCTGAGTATTAGAGTTGGGCCGAACAAAGGTTCTTAAGGCTTTTTCCGAGACTTAGGTTTTTGTGGCTTCTGGAGAGCTTTCGACTCATTGTGTGGATGTTTCCTTTATTCACGCTGGAGTGCCATTTCCAACCACAAAGTTAAAGCTGTGCTTTAACCCAATAATGAATTCAATATCCACAGCCTTTAATAAAAAAAAAGGAGACAAAGAGGCATTTTAAATCCAGATTAAAGGGCAATTTGTGCATAATTTAAAACTAGAAAGGCACTTGGAGAGACCTCCGCCAAAGCTAAATGATCACGATGTTAACAAAGGTGAAAAATAATTTGTCTCTCTGCCTTAATATTTGGATCTGCAGCAAAAAAATTTAAATAGTTCTTTTTGGGCCGTACCTTAGCGATTTTCATTAAAATAGAGCTGAACAAACAAGTCAACACACAAAGAAAACATAACCTCCTCTTTGGCAGAGGTCAGAAAGGCTCAATATTTGATTAGTGCAGTTTTATGAACTGGGTGTCGGATGACGTTTGCAGGAAAAAAAACGTCGTTTTAGGGAGTGTTGCAGAAGAACCTTTGGATAACTGTTCAAACTGTTTGAAAACAAGCTAAACTTTTACCCCCCAACAATGAATCTTCCTTGAGATCTAAACTCACAAAGGATATGCATAACGGCTCGTGATTTGTTCACGCTTCCTACCTTCATAACCGCAGCCTTTGTGTTGGCGAACGCCCCTGACACTGTGCACTCTGTGACATAAAAATGTTCATGAATTCAGCAATCCTCTCCGCTTTTCTCTGCTGTATTCATGAACTATTCCAAAAGAAGCACAAAAAAGGACTTTCGGACAAACAATGAAGTCACCGTGATTCAGAGCCAAGGACACTTCCCAACAAAACAGCGTTTTTGTGCAGGAAACGCTCTTCCTGACCCTTCAACCTTGCTGAATGGCTAATACATCTGTTCAGCTTTGACAACTGCTGAAAATACGGCCAACTTAAGTCCATCTTTCTAAGCTTTTGTGCACTGAAGTAGTGTTTGTGTAAGCTTCTCAATTGCTATTATATAGATACTATGGATTTTAGTGCAATGTAATTTATTGGTATCTTCTTCTACTCTTTAACTAAAGTGGTGTAGATGTTTGATTTGATTTTTAATTCAGTTAAATCCACAGATTTTGACCCGCTCAGGATGCGATCTTATAGCACGCAATCCCTAATTTTAATGATAAATTGCACTAAAAATGTACAATGAATAAGTGCAGAATTCTGTGCTGTAGATGGTAGATATTTGATTTTAAATTGAGTTAAATCTTCAGATTTTGACCTGCTCGGGACGCAATCTTATGGCACACGAATCCCTAAATATAATGCAAATAATTATACTGGATGTATTTTTTAATTAAAATGCAAATAATGTATTTATTATTAGAGTGATAAATGTAAAAAGTACATTTTAGAACAATTTATTATATTTGGAATATAAAATTTATCTGAAAATAGATTGAAATACACTTAAAAGTTAAAAAAAGGAAAGTATTGGTAATAAAACAAAGTATATTGAAGTGTCTCAAAACTAGTCTATTAATTATGGTGTTAGTACATCCAAAAATGTCAGTATTTTAGGACATTAATCATGTGCTCATGGAAGTTTACTTAGTGCACTTCGAATTCATTTTTTCAGATGTCAATAAACTTTTAATGCACAATTAATATATTTAAATTTAAAGTAAAATCTGTTTATGCAGTTTAAGTAAAATGTATTTGATTTTGTTACAAGCTTCGAGTGCACTTTAATTCTTTTTTATTTTATTCGTAGTTCTCTACAAAAACAAAATCCACGACCAGATGAACATAAAAAGACCATTCAAGCATGGAAAAACGTAAAAAAAAAAGATAACTAAGATAAAACCCAACATTGAATGAACAAATAAATAATTGTGTTTATCGACATTTTGAAAATATCGCTTAAGTTTTGCGCAAATCTTTTACGGAAATCCACGTATTGAGACAATACGCTACAATTTTTGCCAAATTCTCAAATTTAAGTCATTTAAATTATCATTAAAAATTATATAATAAATCATTAAATCAATCCATTCGTCAACACTAGGTATTTCTTTCTCATTTTTGTACTTAAATTCTAATTAATTCCAGTAGAATCAAGGTTGAATTGTAAGTCTGCAGCAGTCGAATAGTTGGTCTTAACTGTTCCTCCTTATAATCACAGCACTCAGCCTCCACTCAAAGTGATTATTGGATACTGAAAACTGATTAACCTCCCGCTGACGTCTCAGCCGCATTAATTCACCGCAGATGTTGGAATATTCTCGTTGAACGTGTGCACGGTCGAGGACTTCAGATGCCAATTAGCTTCCGCTTTATTCCCATTTTTGCTCGGCTCGCCGTGTCGCGGTGACACAGTTCTGCCTCACAAATGACATCGGTTTCCAAACGGACGTGATTCACTGCGGCAGCGACTTGTTTCGAATGCAAGAGACACTTTTCTTTGACTCCCGAGAGGAGAGATGCTACTTCCCCGTGGTGAAATTCACAAGTTCATGCCATAATCCCCTATTTTTTGGTATATCAGGCAGTAATCCTCATGGGTTAAAAATGACATGCAATCATGCACGCATTCAGCTGAACTTTTAGACTCCGACTGTACACGCTGGGAGCAATAAAATGTTACAAACTCATAAATACGGGGGTAAATAACACTGGAGGAGTAGTACTTTACTGTATTGCTGTTTTATATTTTATATTTGGGATATTGGGATATTACGTGCAACTGTAAGAAAGCACAAAAAAGTGTTTCTGATTCTGATAAAATGGATGATTATTGCTCAAAGTAAAGAAAGTTACACACGATTAGGATAGGAGGAGAGACTTGGAGCAACTTAATTTGTTTCAGAAGCAGGCGAAACTATTTCAGACCACTGGCAGAATTTTCTCCAGCTTTTGGTTTTGAAAAATTAAAACAAAAAAAACACAAAAAATGAAATAGAGAACCCTCATGCATTCTGCTTCAGACAAAAGAAAGACAATAAAAGCCACTGGAGTTTCTTTTGGATAATGTGGAAAATGTCTTAAAAACTTAAAAACTTGTGTTCATAACTGTAATAATTAATAATAAAAAAAAAAGCTTTCTGGCCCTAATTGTCTTCCGTACATTAGGGAGCACCGTTGTTATAGGAATATTTGGTTCATCGCATTGAAAATAGAAATGTTGCTCCATGGTTCTGTGTTGTTTCGGGGGTAAATCCGGGATAAAATCATTTTGTTTTCCTCTCCTCAGTGCTTGGTGTTTGAAGACGCTCCCAACGGCGTGAAGGCGGCGCTGGCTGCGGGGATGCAGGTGGTGATGATTCCGGATGACAACCTGGACCCCGGCCTTACCCAGGAGGCCACGCTGCGACTCAGGAGCATGGAGCAGTTTGAGCCGCACCTCTTTGGCCTGCCCGCGTTGGAATGAGCCAGAATCCCGAAAAAAAAGGGAGATTTTTTGTCAAAAAGTAAGATCTTTTTTTGTTAAAGCAGGAACGATAATTCTATAAAAATGTTCGAACGCAGCAAATTGGCTTGCTCGATAAAAAAGGCGGCGAGCAATTTGGCAAGAAGTGTGACGCAAATTGCAAGAGTTTAGCAGATTTAGAAAAAAATCTTTTAAGAAACGGGGAAAAAAATTGTAAAAACCTATGCACAGAATTATGTTAATTATATATTTAAAAGTAATTTATGGATTTTTGAAAGTGCATTTTCTTCCAGGTTATGTCCTTATTTAAAAAATACAAGAAAATTGGCTGAAAATTTGTAAAGAGAAACACTAAAAAGGTAAAGAATCGATAGAAAAATAGAGAAATTGTCTACAAAAGGTAAAAGGTAATTTTTCCTTTGTTTCTTTTTCTTTTTTTCCCCAACATTTTACTCTAACTTAAAAAAAATAATAATAATGCAATTTATATAAAATAGCAAAAAAAAGAGAATTACCTTAAAAATAAATTTAAAAAAGAAATAAAATAAAATAAGAAAGTAAAAAAAACAAGGGCCCTGAAAATGTGCTTAAAAATTCTAATAATTCTGTAACATATTTCTTTCGTTATATTAATAAGATTTTTCTTCTTTTTTTCGTAGCTGTTTGCTAATTTCTTGCAATTTTTGGAACTAATTTCTCACCATGAGCATGTTGTTTTTGAAAGAAATTGCACCAATTTCTCCAGATTTGAAGGTTTAAATATTTGTAAAAGCAACACAAGAAAAGTGGTGTCGCTCCAGGTTTCTAAGGGTTAACTAAAAAAAAAAGAAAAAAAAAAAACGTATGGAGAAGATATTTTTCTGTTTGAACACACGCAGTCAGAACGCAGTCACATTGTGTTAAAGCGCCAGAGACTCTGCTGCTGTCCTCGGTGCAATCCAGTCCTCATCCTTTCATCTCTGCTCATGTCTCTGTCCCCCGTCCCCTCGCTGAGCGGGCTTTAGCGGAGGACCCCGCTGGAGCCGCCCGGCGCCGCCGCTCTCTCAGGCTGCTCAAATAGGATTTCACTGCACTTCCATCCACTCAGTGCCTTCCTGGCCTTTCATCCTCGAGTAGGGGGGAGTCCTCTCTGCTTTTTTTTCCCCTCCTCCTGCTCACACACTCTTCACTCTGTTCTTGGACATGTCATTTGTCCTCTCCCGGCTCTTTTCTGTGCTTTATTTGTCTTTGCACGCGCGCATTTCCCGTCAGCAGTGTAAAAAAAAAAAAAAGAAAAAAATGTCACTGGGTTTTTCTTGCATCCACGTTTTGTGTGTCCGATGTGTAAATGTGTGAACTTGTCAAATAAAGAAAATCCCCGAAAACAAAACAAAAATGCGTAATAATACTGCAATTCTTTTTTTTTTATTTTTTTATCTTGAATTTGATACTGTGATTTGTTTTCAGATGTGCTCCACTTTTTTTTTTTTTTTTTTTACATTTTTTTAGGATTTTTCCGAGTGTATGCGCTGCCTCATTTTAACCCTCTGAAACCTGAGCAGATTTCTTTCAAAATCACGGAGAGAAGGGAAAAAAAAAGACCCAAAAATTAGCCGAAGTAATTTGTGAAAAATATCTTAAAATTTTCGAAAATTGAATGAATAAGTAAATAAAAAAATGGATAAATAAACAGAAAAATCAATAAATAAATTAACTGATGAATAATAAATATAAAAGAAAAACAAGTTAAAAACAAGGAAGTCACCTGGAAATAAATGTGCTTGAAACCTAATAATGATACTGTAAAATATTTTAAATGTATAATAAAGATAAGTTTCTTTTGTAAATGTTCCTTCGTTTTGAAAAAATAAAATAATTTCTTGAAATTAGCAGAATACTACTTTTCAAGTTCAAACAGATTAGAATAGATTGTGCTGTTTGTTTAAAGAAAAATTTTATGTGACTTTAGGTCATTTTTGAACAGAGATCGCCACCTCGTGGGCTCAGAAAAAGACATAAAATGGCTTTTAAGGTGTCATTTGGCAACTAAAATATGATTGAGTAATATCATCCAAAATATCATAGTATCATAGTATCAAAGTTATAGTATTGTATGTCGTCCAAAATACCATCAAAAAGTCATAGTACTGCATAATGGTATGAAAACCTCACACTGTACTATGTCGTCCACCGCAGCACAAAATAGTCACAGTACATTGAATCACAACACGAGGTGGATTAATGGTCATTTTTCTTAAATGTGGTTGAAGAAAAATGACTGTTTTTGGCGTTGAAGGAGGAGTTGAGGAGCCTCGCAGTCTGGAGGAAGAAGCTGTTTCGGATGTCTTTTTCCTGACGGCACTAAGGTATGTGACTATAAATGGTTAAAAAAACTTCAAAGTGTGATATATTGTTCAAAAAATGAGGAGAAATGCACAGTATAGTATGTCGTCTAAACATAATAAGACGCCCTAAAATTCATTAAAGCGTCAAAGTCTTCCGAAAGTCCATAAAACCTTCATAAATATGATGTCCTAAAATCGATAATATCATTGACAATTGAATGAAAACGTCATAGTATATTAAAAAATGACAAAAACAACACAGTAAAGTATGTCGTCTGATAAAATAAAATATAATAAAATAAATCAAAACGTCATAGTATGTTGTTTAAAAATGTATCAAACTCCATAGTACAATTTGTCATTTAGAAAATGATGAAAATGTAACAGTACGTTCAAAAAATGAAGAAAAGTAACTCAAAAAATGTCCAAAATCGATAAAAACTTCAGTTTCAAAAAAGTAAAAACTTCATAGAATAGTACGTAGTCCAAAAAATTAAAAGAAACGGCATACTATTCAAAAATTGATTAAAAAAAATATATGATAATATAGCATGTTGTCCAAAAAATGATTAAAAAATATCAATAAATTCTAAAAACATCGTAGTAAAATATTTCATCCAGTAATCATCAAAATGTCATAGTATATGAGATATATATATATATATATATATATATATATATATATATATATATATATATATATATATATTCTTGTGACATTTTATACTACACTTTGAAGTTTTTGTATTTTTGCTTTGTATTTGTTTTTAGAATTTATTGATTTTTTAAATACTTTTTTATTTGCATTTTTTTTTTAAATGAAATACTTTGCTAAGACTTTTTTTTGCATTTTTAGGATTTTTTTTTTATGACTACCTTTATTATAACTGTCCCATTTTCTATGGCATGAAAATGTTTTTCTTGTCTTTTTTTAAATTGAATACCATACTATGAATGAATACCAACCATAATATATACTATATTATGAAGTTTTTGCATTTTTTTAGAACATACTATTCCATATTTTTAGCACATATGTACTTTCATGGTTACTTTTTTTATACCTTTTACAGTTTTTACATGACATAATGTACTATGACTTTTGCTGCATTTTATTGACTTACTATGACATTTTTCTCTCATTTTTATGATTTGTGTTGCATTTTTATGACACGCAATATTTATAACTTACAACTACTATACTAGGACATACTGTACTTTGACTTTTTTGCAATTTTTTTCAATATATGTTGACTTTTTGCTTTTTCTCTTTTAAAAAATATGACATATGAGAATAGTCCCCCTGACAAAATGTGAAAAGAGCAGCTCATCAGATAACGCAGGCTTCAATCTTGTGTCAGACGAGTGGTTGCAAAAGATACCGTCATATCTTTGAGGAGGCAGTTTTTGTATTTTTCTTTTTTTTTCTGGTTCGGGGAGAAAAAGTCATCACCTCACTGAATGGAGCGAGGCATTAAATATGCACGAGCTTCTGTATTATAGTCTGAAAATCCACTGAAGCAACAGCGATTTTAAGTTTCTAATTGATTTGTGAAACGGCTGTAATCCAAAAGCTATGCATCTAAATACTGCATGCCAGCTTCTTTTTTTGTTTCTTAAAAGAAAATCCTCCTTTTCTTTCTCTTTCAGGGACTCGGCCAAAACAAATAAGTCGTCTACGGGCAAGGTGGCACAACTTTAAATGGATTTCTCTATTCTTGACACCAAGCAAAAGCATATCTTGAGTCTGCATATCTCCAAAGAGCAGGCGACGGCTCGGATTGCCAAGAAGGCTCGAGCACGGAGGAATGCCAAGATCGCGAGGAAGTAGTTCTTCTGGATGCCATTTCTGCATTACGCTGCCAGAGCGTGCAACCTCGACTTGAACCGAAAGGGATTTTTATGGAGATGAAGATATCGGAGGCCTCTGACCAGGAGAGGCTCTGACGGTGAGCCTCCTCGCTGCTTCCTCAGTGATGCAAATAGGCCTCATGTTTTATTCAGCCGTGGAGCGATGAGTGATAAATGTGATTACGGGAGGCAGGTAATTTTTTTAAAAAAAAAATATATATTTTATATTTTAAAAATATTTATTTAAATTTAAAATATTTATTTTATTTTTAAAATTAATTTTAAATATAAAATAAAATGATAAAATTACAAAAATATAAAATTTAATATTTATTTTAATTCTGGTAATTTTCCAGTATTTTCTTTTTTTAATTTTCTGATGATTTTCTTTTTTTTTTTACGTTAACGTTTAGTCAGTTTTCTTGTTGTTGTAATTTGCAGTACAATTTATGCCATGTTTTGAAAGAAATCCAAGGTTTAAAAGTAACTTCGGTGTCACAGGACTTCGTTAATATTTATAAATGAAGTTTTTATTTATTTTAAATTAACTTTGTTTAAACATTATTTATATTATGAGATAGACCTCTACCTTTTAGACATTTTTTTCTTTCTAACTGGCTTAAAATGAATAAATAAAAATAAATAAATAAAATAAAATAAAACAAAAACTTGAAAAAAGTATTGAAATAACTATCAGTGATACTCACAATAATAATTAGGATTATTAATATTATTATTAATAATTACTTATATTAAATAATGTGAATTAATTTACATCTCGTGAAATGTGGACCATTTTTTTTTTTTTAATTATTGCCAAAAATAGTATAGTATGCCATAGAAAATATTTTTTTAAAAAGTCATATTTATTCAAAACAAAAAAATATAGTATAGCATAGCACAAAATGCAAGTTAAAATTAATTTGGCATAAAAATTTTAAAAATTTAAAGGAAAAAATTAAACTGTTGCGTGCGTTAAAAAAATGCTAAAAGTCAAAGTGTATTATAGCATGTCATAAAAATGAAAAGGTCAGATATTAGTCACTTAAAATGAGCAGGACATTAAAGGGGTATATACATGTATATGTATATGTATGCATACTATAAAAAAAGACTAATAAAGCTTATTGAAAGAATAGCTGGAGGTGCAGGAGATCGGTAGTAACAGCAGCAGTCATTAACTCTACAAACGTGTGCTTTAATGTGACATCTCTCATCTCACTTTCCGCCCCCGGCCTATAATCAATGCATTATCTCCAAAGCACGAGGAGACATGGGTAATTTATCATTTTACTAATTCATAATTCAAATGCTGCTGCAGCACTGATGCAAACAGCCCTAACAACACCCGAAAACACACACACACACACCGTTCATCTCCAGGTTAAGAGTGCGCTCCAAAAAAGCGACGCTGCTCTTTCTGATGTGAAATTCAAAAACAAGCTCTCCTGTATCTCTGTGAGTGTGTGTTTACCTGCAGAGTGTCCCCGTGACCGCATCCCCATCACCTGTTTATCACGCCGCCGCACAAGGTGTTTACCTCTGCCGAGCACACGCTGTTATTTTCTCACCGCGACGCCGATGAATATCTGTGGATACATCAAGCACACAGCAGCAGCTACTGTCACTTTTGCTTTGGATTGGCTTTTATTTATCACTTTTTTTTTTTTTTTTTTTTTTTTTAGTTTACTGAAGTGACTCAGAGAACTGAACACAAATATTACAGATGACAAAAATATTTCCAATAATATAATTATTATTATAAATTATTATTATTATTATTATAAATCTATAAATTCTACCTTACATTTTAAGCAGATTTTTATTACTTTTTATTTTTTGTTTTTTTGTTTATTGTATCAACTTGGTCTAATTTTCCGATTTTTGTTATATAACATTGACAATTTATTTTTTATTTTTATTCTTATTTTTACCAATTTTATACAGATTCTTTTTTTTTTTTACTATGTTTTAGTTTGCTTCTATTCATTTTTATTTATTGTTAAGTTACTTTTATTTTCAGATTTCTTTTGCACGTTTTAGAAAGGATTATACTATTTTTTTAAATAAACTGATGTATTTTGTAACGTATTTTATAATGTGCATTTTTTTCAAAGGTATTTCTCAGTATGGTTGAAGGCAGTGAGTTGGTTTTTGTGGGTTTTTAAAACGTTTTAAAGGCGTTTTTTTCATTGAAAGATCATTTGGAGCATATACTAGAGTGTTTTCTGTGTGAGGGAAATTTTTTTTCAGCTTACTGTGTCCCTTAAAGCTGCTGACATAAGGACAAACACAAAAAAAACAAAAAAATCCATGAGGCTTGGAAGCTCCGCCCACTTCCTGTCTAGGTCGTCTGATTGGCTGGCCTCGCTGTTCATCATCATTCTTGTCTTTTTTTTTCTCTTTTTTTTATTCTGGAAAGCTCCACAGGTTCTGTAACCTGATTGGCTGCTGCTGAGTGACTGACAGTAGGCGTTTTCTTAAACTGACCAATGGGAAAACGGCCTGAGGCTGTGTGGTGACCAATGGGAGAAGGGCTCGCTCTGTTGTACTCAGAAGTGCTAATACCACACTATGAAAATACTCTATAACAAGTAAAAAGTCCTGCATTCAAAGTGGTACTTCAGTAAAAGTCAGTATAATCAGGAAAATGTATTTAAAGTCTTTAAAGTTAGAATTCCCAATGCAAAAGTCAAAAAAAAAAAAAAATCCAAAAAACTCAAAATTATTAGAAAACGAAGTTCAACAAACTCCAAAATTCAAAACTATTAAAAAATACAATGTTGCTGTAAATTATTGACAGTTACCGTAATAATATAAATAAATACATAAAAATAAATAAATAAATAATAATTATTATTATTATTATTATTATTATTATTATTTAACAACTAAAGAAAAAAAATCTACTTTGCAAAAATAGTTTCTTTTTTTGTGGGTTTTTTTCCCCATCAAAAACATGGCATTTCAAGTGTTAGAATTCTGAAAATTAATGAATATTTGACATTTCTGATTAGGACTGGTGCTGGTCTAAAAATGAATTCAGTGGAAGTATGAAATTGTACTATTACATAATACTTTTTACAGCCTGGTTTCAAGAAGCACGCTATATTTTTGGCTCGATGCCTTTCGGTTTCTGACAAAAAAAAAAGCTTCAAAGGAATGAAGACACGAACGATGCAAATTTTCGTTCGTGTCTTAAAACCTTCCTGTGATAAACAAAAAAAGAAAAGTCCAAAACAAAATAATGACCCAAAAAATGCTGAAAATGTAAAAAAAATATTATATTTTTCCATACTGTAATTTTAAATTTAAAAATAATTATGTTTTTGTTGTCTGTACATTTTCCCCTAGTTTATTTATTTTTTAAAATAATTTTTATAAGACAGAAGTAGATTTGATCGTTTGTCAGTGTTTTGAGGAATAGTTTTTAGAATATTTTGGGGAACACAGCACTGCAAATATTTCAAAATAAATTGCCTCGTGTCAACAACTGATGGGACTGTGTCCACAGGGACATACAAATAAACTTGATTTTTAGTACTTCTTGTTACCTGTACTTTTTGTTACAGCTGTATTTTATTTGCTGTATTTTATTTTTATTAATTTTAAGAAATTTCCCTTTTATTTTGGATGCTGTACAAAGTTGCTGCCAGTGCAAAACTAAATGTTAAATGTTAAAAAAACCTAAACTTTAAATGTAAATGTTATATCTAAATGTCAAATGTGAAATCTAAATATTAAATACTCACGTCAAGTCCTTTATGGATTTTAATTTTCTCATTTCAAATAAAAAATTTGTCGGTTGCCATGTTCACAGAACATCAAGCTCTTATTTTGGTAAATCTGCCAAGCAGCAGTGTGCAAATAAGCTCAATATTTAGAATCAAAAGGAGAAGATTTAAGACTTATGTGTTCAATCTTAACGCTAATCTAACATTTAGATTTAAAATTTGGGACTTCGAACATATAACATTTTGATTTAACATCTTAGATACAACATATTTCATATAGATTAAATATTTAAAATTAAGATTAAGCATATAACATTTAGATTTAGAATTTAGGTTTAATATTCAACTTTTAGATTTAATATTAAACCCTAACCCTAACCCTAACCCTAACCCTAAACAATTTGTATCTGTAACATTTGGATTTAACATAACATTTAACATAACAAAACACTTAGATTTAAAATGCAACATTTTGATTTAACATATTACTTATAGATATAACATTTTGATTTAACAAATAACATTTAGATATAACATTAAAATTGAGATTTAATATTTAACATTTAAATTTAACATTTAGATTCTACTTGAAACATTTAGATTTAAGACTTAGTGTAACATTTACTTTAATTACTGTTTGAGAAAATTATTTAAGCTATTTTTTTACTCTCAGCTGCTCTGGGTGTTTAGTATTAAATCTAAATTCCAACTCTTAAATTTAAACATTTCATGTTAAATCTAAATCCTCGATCCATGGCAATAATACCAAAAAAATGCAAAAGTCTTCACACATTTTGAGTGTCATAATCAACATTGTTAAATGTTTTTAAGTGAAAAAAAAAATCAAAGCATTATTTTTTATTATGGGCTTAATTGTAATTTTCAGTATTTTCCACCTAATGGCATCATTATTACCATATTTGGCGAAAATACATGATATCTCCACTAGATGTCACAATCCATGTCATATCCCAGGATGTGATCCTCATCATATAAAAAAAATAAATTAAATAAAAAAAAAAAAAAAGAAATCTTCTTTGGATTTAAAATTATTCACTTATTCACTTTGTGTTTTTTTTTTCCTTTTTTTCATCTAAAAACATTTAAACATTTAAACATTTAAAGGGTTAAAATAAAAAAAAAATGTTGTGCACAGATAGGAGATAATATATAAAAATCAGTGTTGCTGCTCATCATTGCAATATCCTAAAAAAAAAAAAAAAGAAAAAAATCTACTTAAATATTGAAAATGTATATATTTTTTTTAATTCTAAAAACATAATGGCACTGTGAAAAAACCTTACATTTAAGGAGTTAAAATTCTGAAAATTAATTATTTGATATTTATGATTGGAACTAATGTTGGTGAAAAAAAAAAAAAATTCAATAAAAGTAGAAAAATCATATTACTGTATAATATTTTTTTGTAGCCTGATTATAAAAAGCACATTTTGTGTGTAATATTAAGGGATTAAACTTGATTCTGAGACTCATAGAATCAGTAATTTAGGACTCTTCCTCAACTCCATCTATGTCCCCTCATGTTCTGCACAGTATGTGGACAGCTGGGGGACGCGGTAAATTACAGAGCTGACTTCCTCTGGAGACACGACTCTAATTCTAACGTTGTCATGTTTTGCTCGCCTCTCCTCTCCTGCCCAGCTGTCCGATAAAAGTCCGAAAGAAATATGGATCGAATCAAACTGCCACCACTGCTTTAAAGCCATTACAAAAGGAGCTCATAGGACAAACAGCTGGAGTTGTTTAATGCGGCGTATTGTCATGGTTTGAGTGCTATTGACATCTTGGCAGGTGACAGGCTGGAAGAGAAACACTTCCATCGACCCGGCCGGCCCCCCAGGGCGCCGACGTGCCGCTCGGTTACTGATCAGAGCCGGGCTGAGAGAGCGACTGACAGAGCTCAGAGGGGCCTTTCCTGGGCGCTCAGCAGAGCGCTGATAGCACCATTTAAATGGAGGGACAAGGGGCATCCCTCACTGTCCATTAAAATCCTGAGGGGGCCCTGCAGCAGGGGTCATTAAAGGCTGCTTTACAACACGGGCTTGTAAACAGGGGGTCTCCTGCTGGTTAGATGGGAGGGGAATTAGTCATGTGTCAAATGATTTGGTATTAATCTTGCTGTAAACAAAGAGGGCGTTTTTAAGCCATTAGCATGGTGGGGTAAAGGGTTCCCTTGGTTCCCTCGTCAAAAAGCCTATGGGATTTATCCATTGGATTTTGGATCATTGCAGGAAATAAGCAAACATTTATGATACTTACTAAGTTTTGTACAGTAAGATAATCTTAAGTATTGTAGTCAAGACCAACTGAGACCAAGATCTGACCAAGACCAGAGTGTGCCTACACCGAGACGTGACCAATACTTTAAGCAAAAGAGACCAAGTCCAGACCAAGACCAAAGCAGGGCGAGTCCACTACTGTATGTCTCAGCCACCAAGTCACCAAGTCAAAATGCTTTCCGTTCCAAGACGAGGCCAAGACCCAGACTAATCTTGAGTACTACAACACCAACAATCCTTTTTTCAGGATTTTGGTAGCTTAAATGCAATTGCCAAAAGTCAGAAGAAATTGCTCGGCTAATATCGACCGCAATACATTTACATGCCTTCACATGCTCCTTGAAAATGTTTTATTTACCATATTTATGAGTTACAAGCACATGAACGACTCCAAAGTCATAATTAAGACTGGGAAATAGGAACATTTTGTTGACACCTGATTTGCCAAATTGTGACATTTGCAGCAGAAATGGTAGGAAGCATGGAAATAGTGTTAATAATTAACGATTTTGTTATTTTGCTCCTAGAAGCTATCATTAACTTTTAGTAGTTGCACATCTTAGTATATGCTTTAGCTGAAGCAAGCAAGCAAACTTAACTATAAAGCATGCCGGACAATTTTGTTGGCGATGAATGCATAATCATGATTGGCAAAATTCAGTGTTTGGTAAGGAACTTCCTTCCGGTCGCGTTCTCAGGTGATGTCGCCACTACATGTGATTTGGACGCGCCTGGTACCATTTGGTATATATAATATAACACAAGTTCTATCCGAGAGCATTGTCATCTGCAGTGACAAGCTGCATTTCGGTTTGACACGAAGGGTAGCATTTGGCATCGCGCTCATATGCCGAAAGTAGTTCGGAGTCATGCTTATAAAAACATGAAAAATTGGACTTCTATTTTGATGATATAAAACGCCCACCATTCATCATTGCAGATAAGGCACAAGTTTGTGCTTAAAAGATTCACCAGAATACAGGAGATTCAGTGTTTTACTCAAAATTTCCTCCCTAGACCACTTTATATGAGGTCCCTCCCCAACACTGAAACAAAACCAGCTCCCTCAGTTGCAGATCCTACTGTGGTAAGACTCAGACTGATGCCCGCATGCATAATTCAGGAAATCAAAGGCGACTAGCTCTCCTAACATGTTCACAGTGAAGCTCGAGGCACTTTTTATCGAACCCAGACGACCCTTTACTGCATCATTTGCGTTTCTTGAAAAGGCTGAATTCTCCCAACTGTACACATTTATATTCCATTTCCGTTAACAGGAAGGCATCTCTGTAAAGTGGAAGGTGTCATCATATTGCTCTGCTGATGTACGGGAACAGGAGAGGCGTCTGTTGAACGCTTGTTCACACACATTCTACCGACTTCAATGAAAGTTGTACACCACGCAGTGAACACCTCAAAAGAGGAGAAGATTAACAGTGGGAGATAAAAAGATTGGGAAAGAGAGCGTGCGGACTGTGGGAAATGAGATGCTGATGATCTGTTAGCTCATTTGTCACTGTTCTCCTTCACAGGAAAGCCCCTGTAAAGTATTCATGGCCTCCCTCTTACTTTACATTTTCCTTTCTGCATTAGATCACTATTGACTCTCACTGAGACTTCCTCAGCGAGGAATCTTTGAGAGAACGCCGATGATAGCTGAGGCAGAACATCTTCTGGGGCCAACCGAAATGACGCC
Source organism: Plectropomus leopardus (assembly GCF_026936395.1). Lineage (NCBI taxonomy): Eukaryota > Metazoa > Chordata > Actinopteri > Perciformes > Serranidae > Plectropomus > Plectropomus leopardus. The sequence goes on from NC_142199.1 coordinate 17,278,026, forward strand.
TGTTTAACACTGGCTGTGTCACACAAGTGGAAAGCGAGGTGGAATAGATATAGATGTGATTAAAAATTAAGTCAAGAATCAATTCCTACCATAAATAATTCACCCGACGAGCGCGGGCTCAAATTAAAAGCATACAAAATTATTAAACAATGAATAAGACTGCAGATACAAGAGGCTGATATGAGTTTTCTTAGGGTAGCTGCAGATGGAGCGCCAAGTGCTGAAAAGACCCACTTAGGTGCTTCCAGAATCTGATTAGGATGCGTCCTGGGGGCCCTTCTTTTCAGGCACATCTACTAGTGGAAGTCCCTGGATAGACCCAGAACATGCTGAGATATTACATATCTCATGTGACTTGGGAATCCCTCAAGACCCCCCTACAGGAGTTAGAAGATGTTGCTGGGGAGAGGGATTTCTGGAAAAGTGGTAGAAAATGGTTGGTTGGACGGATGGACATAATATGCATGGCAGTGATTCACTGCAGGAACAGGATAGCACCTAACATTCACACCGTCCTCTGTCACATCAGTCCTTCCTGTTTGGTTGGTTGGTTGGATGGATGGATGGATGGATGGATGGATGGATGGTGGATAGCAGCAATCCAAAGCAGGAACAGGACAGCACCTAACATTCACACCGTCCTCTGTCACATCAGTCCTTCCTGTTTGGTTGGTTGGATGGATGGATGGTGGACAGCAGCGATCCAAAGCAGGAACAGGACAGCACCTAACATTCACACCGTCCTCTGTCACATCAGTCCTTCCTGTTTGGTTGGTTGGTTGGTTGGTTGGTTGGATGGATGGATGGATGGTGCATAGCAGTGATCCAAAGCAGGAACAGGACAGCACCTAACATTCACACCGTCCTCTGTCACATCAGTCCTTCCTGTTTGGTTGGTTGGATGGATGGATGGATGGATGGTGCATAGCAGCGATCCAAAGCAGGAACAGGACAGCTCCTAACATTCAGACCGTCCTTCATGTTTGTTTGGTTGGTTGGTTGGTTGGTTAAAACAGAACTTCTCAAGACAACAGGATGCTCGTTCTTCTCCTTTCCTCAAGCAGTTAACTTGCTAGAAGTTGACACGAGAGTTTACAGACTGGTGAGCTGATGTCCTTGCCCCGATAAGTGACTTGTGACTTGTACTATGCAAAGCCAACCACAAAAAGCACCATTATGACTTATGACTCAAAACAAAGCTCTTTAAGAACCTTGTAAAACTCAAAGAGCACATGCCTAAACTCGTCAAATAACTCCACTCTCAGTGCTTTCGGCGTAACTGTGTCAAGCCAAATGGCACCTTACGCATTCACATGGATTGCTGCTGGAGGCCGGCGTTTGATTCCTGTCTGAATGTGATGTTTTTTACCATGCGGCACTTACGCGTAAACCTAACCAGCATGTGCCATTGTTGACGGTCCGCATTGGTTTCCATGTGCATTTGTTAACATCACGGTAGCATCATCCCAGAACATAACCAGCTGACGTAAAACGATACCTTCTGGATGACAAAGCGGCGCCATGTGACGAGTTGGAATGACAACGTGTTGACTATTCTTGCTGTCTAAGGGCAGTAATCATATATTTGGGTATGCAAACATCTTTCATAAAACAAATTACTTCGCGTATCCATTACCACTTTGGCTACTGTTAATTTCAGAAATGTGTTCAGGTACATCTCGATCTCTGTCTCAGTGATGGTTATTGAATTTAATCCACAGCGGGAGCGGAACTCAACCTAAGGCTGTTATGTTATCATGAAAAGATTTATTCAGAATTTTCTGGCACACATGGTTAAATGGAGTGGTTTGGGGGGTAGTAGTGGAACGACAGCCAATTACAAATCCCCTGTGTGTGCCCTGAGGAGGTATACTATGTGGTAGCCTTACAAAATGGAATTGTTACTGGATCAAATTACAGTCGAGGCCCCAACAGGCTGACATTTCTTTGCTGTTCAGTGACTCCTGCACTGTCTTACCCAGAGACCCCCTTACAACGTCAGAAACCTAATCTTCGAGGAGTCGGAGCAGATTGAAGAGCTTAGGCCCTCACACTCTCCTTTGGAGCAAACAGGGGAAACGATAGGACAAGACAATTCCAGAGATTTAATGAGACATCAGAAGAATCAGGGCTGGTAAAAATCCCAGAATTTCCTCTCATTAATTAGACAAAACCTAAACTCATCAAAGGGATCCTTCAGTGGAGCCGCTCGGCGGGGAAGTTGGCCAGAGAAGAGAAGAGCTGGTTCCAGGGCATTCTAGCCTCTGGACATCATCGACCTATGAGTGAAATGGACTGGCCCCAGTGCACATTCTGGGGCCACAGGAATGGTTCAATCAGGTTTAGTGTTTGCCTTCTCATTTTATTTGAGGGTTCAGGAGGAACGTAGCACCAGACCGAAGAGCTGTGTGCCACTGCCATCTGTGGTTAAAGGTCTTAGGCTTAATATTAGTAACTTATTAGGTAACAACAACTTAATAAGTGATAGAAATATGTCTATCAGCTTGTTTGCTAAGTACCCAAATTCTATTAAAGTACCTTAAAGGGACATTTAATGGTCAGTTAAACCTTTGAAACTGGAGAACCAGAGTATTTTGGCTTTTTTTCCCCCATCTCATTTTTCAAAAATCATGAGAACGGCAATGAGCAACGAAAGGACCAATGACCCAAAAATTATATGATTTTTTCCATAGCTGTTTTAAAACTGTCTTGGAATTTGAGGTGCATTTCTTGCAAATTTGTTCTTGGCTTGCATCTTGGTAATTTCATTTTGGTTTCACTGGGAAAAAAATCCTATAATAAACTTCTACTACTTATTCTAATTCAAGTAGACTGGGAGAACACTAATCACCTCCCCTTGGCTCTGTTTTTAGGTTTAGAGAATCTAGCCCTTGACGGGAGAGACTTTCGCCAAGAGGGCAACCTCTTTTGGTTGTTACAAATGCAGATCCTCATGCACATCCCTTCTTTGAAAGCCTAATTAAAAAAGAAAAAGAAAAAGAAAAAGTTGGTATATTACCATTGGCAAAAAGTGCCTACACTGCAAATCAACCCAAAAAAGGAAGATGCACTTACCAAGAAGACAGTTTAAAAGAGAGTCTGACAATAACCAAAATTTGTCAGTACCAGCCGAGAGAGAACACGTTTATGTAGCTATTGTTATCTATCTGCTATTGAATCACAGTGCGCCATCTGCCTTACTCCACATTGCTAGACCATCCTGCAGTGTGGTGATGCAGCTCCAGCGACTTACCCCCAGTCAGCAACCACAACAACCCAAAATCAGTGCAGCCAGTGCAACCCCTAGTTCTAAGGAACCGACAGCCCTGACTCTGTTCCCGGTCTGCAAACTTTCTGTTGCTGCTGTTACACACGTGAGACCCTATGCTGGTTTTGTACTGACCAAATTCGAGCCACGACAGCTTTACCATAAAGTGCATGCATATGCAAGAGGAAGCTCTATTTTCAAAATCTCAAATGACAGAAGCCATACATTTCTGCTGCAAAAAGAATAAATGCTCCAGTTATTATGGTTCAAATGTAAGATCTATTTCAACAAAATCATAAAAAACAGTGATCTCCAACTTGGGATAAGTGGGGGGAGTCAGGGGGCCCCTAAGCTAACATTTGCCCCAAAGCCCTGTAATGTGATTAATCAGGCCCTGTTAGTGTTCTGATGTCAGGTATTTGTCACTCCACTATTGTCCTACTGAGCACCAAATGTCATCTGGACTACTTTTTTGGGGGCTTAATCTTGATTTGCCCTAATTTAACAGTAACATTACTATTGTGAGACCACGCTTTGTGCAATGGCTTTACAGCAGGCAACAGGAAAGTTCTTTAGGATTGAAAAGTACTCTCAAAAAACCATTGTCTAGAAACAATTTATGACACAAACTGCCCTGCAGCAGAATGTACAGTGCCCTGCAAAGGCCAAAAATATAACTTTTCACTGTGAAAAAAAATAGTAGAAAGGCTGCTCCTCTCTGTGTAAGGGTTATCCCAACTTTTTTTTTTTTTTTATTTAACACTCTAGCTCCGTTCATGGGTAACAATCTGATTTCCAATCAGAATTTTTTTTTTTTTTTTTGCAGGAGAAAAATACCATGCATTTGCTGAGGCAGCTGTCATGGTAATTGGCCTTTTAGAATCCGTTGGCCCCTCGGTGGAGAAGCTATCGATTTCATAATCATCGCCGCACTTCTCTCTCTGACCTCTACTGTACATGGCGAAGGCCGAGACGCCATGTTTCCAAGAGCATAATTAGAATGGATCTAATATCTTTTTTATATGCGCCCACGGCTCAGCTGTAATGCGCCGCAGCCCCCCACCCCGCCAGACCTTTATTTATCCGAGTAGGCCTGCTGCATTTTGATAAGCGCCTCTGTCTGGAAGAATTAATGTAATGCCTACCCAAGGAGAGGGGTTTCAATTAGGGAGCAGGACAAGTTGGAATGGGATGAATTCAAGCAAAATGCACCTCATCCTTTACATGAGAGGAATGTAGAATCCTCCACTCGTATTTCTGCCTCGGCGATTAGTTCGATGCAGATTCCCATGCACAGCGTCCTTCCTCTTGATGGACCGTCGGCGTGTGCAGACTGCCGCTCATTTGTGCACATTACCCACTTTCAGTGAGATGCTCAAAGTGTGAAAAAAAAAACCAAAAAAAAAACACAAGCCAAACAAACTCGTGGTGTTAGAGTTTAGGCGGCTGGCGTTGCTTCTGACGGATGTTACCAGCCTTGACTCATGAATTCGAAATCACCTTTGGCTAATTAATGCGGAAAAAGGCCGCATGGCAGCCAGACATCCTCTGCGTGAGCCGGTGGAGAAAAGAGGAGGAGGCTGTTAGCAACTATCACACGACAAAATAAAGAAAACAGGGGGAACAAAAAATGAATTGCTTGTGACATGAACTTAAACGTCCCTGAAGAGCTCTCATCTCCTTCGCTTCTTTGCTCCTGTTCTTCTCCTGTCCTTGCCTCTTTTCTCCCTTCATCCCCCTCCCCTGATCTCTTTTCCTCCTTTTTTTTCCTCTTTTCATCTCCCCCTTTTTCCCCTTGCTTGCTCTGCTTTCCTTCTCCTCTCTTGCTTTTTCCTCCCTACTCTTTTCCGTTTCTAGCGTGCGAGCGTCTGAAGTCATCAAATACAGCCGCTTTGTCGCCGGCGAGAAAACACCTTTGACTGCGTTACGATACGCCACCAGAAGGCACGAGGCGGATTTCCATTAACACTAAAATTGCGCAAATTGAAATTGCGATTGTAAAAAGTGAGCAAAAAAGTCCCTTGAGGTGATATTCTAAAAAGCCATATTTCACAAAGTTTTTTTTTTTTTTTAATAGGTCACATGGGTTATTACAAACAATGCTATTGCAGAATGTTAATTTATATATTCTGTTCTTACATAAAGTACCGTGCAAAAAGTCCTCCACCTCCTTAAACTTTGTTATTTTTGGCAAGGTTATAATGGTCATACATATTTATCTCTTAGTAATCCACTAATATACAACCAGAACGTACAGGAAATATGTATACATTTTTAAAAATGCAAATATAATAGTGTGACCTTCCTCTCTGAGCATGTCTTACCCTCTTTTGGGCAGACAGAAATTTACAATATTAATATTCTGGTGTTTTTATACCAAGCTGCTTTCAAGACATGTACACATTACTAATGATTACGGATCAAAACTGGAATTAATACTTTTTCTAAAGTACCAACTGTAATTCCTGTAGTATTGTTGACAATAAAGAGAGAATTTGATAAACATTTGTAATGTTCGATTCGGTCTTTCGCTGCTATCATTAATGATGTGCTTTCAAAGTGATTTTAAAATATCGGGATATTTATCGCGTATCACGATATAGCCTAAAAATATTACAATATCATTTTCAGCTCATATTGCCCAGCCGAGCCTCCTTGCATATCTCCTTTCCATCATCTTTTTCCTTTCCTCCTTCACTCCCCTCTTGCCTCTTTTTATTCCCTCCACTCCTTGTTTTGTCCCCTCCTTTTTTTGTCTATTATCTTGTCCCCTTGTTTTCTTTGCTCCCCCCATCCTTTCTCCTCAGTTCTTGACCCCCTCTACCCTTCCTTTTTTTAAAAAATCATCCTTTCTTACACCATATTATCTCCTCCTCTTCTTCCAACTGCATGTTCTTTGCAATCCCAGTGTCAACCAGCCCCTCCAAAGCTTGAAAACACAAACCAAAGACCCCTGAACTGCAGCGCGATCTTGAGATCAATATCACCTTCATGTAATAAGAGCGAGACAACGGCAGAAATTCACTCTCGCATCCGACGTAACCCCAAACTTTCACCTCAACATTTGAATCGCAACCTTCTCTAAATGGCTGTTTAATCCCTCACATCACCAGGTCTTGTATAAATTGATCCATGTCAAACTCCTGCTGCTGTCAGAGTTTTCCTCTCCGGTCCACATGTATTGACTTAAAGGATTAGCGAGAGCAAAGAACAAAAAGCCAGAGGTGGATATTAATTTCTATACGCGGAACATACAGAGGAGCCTGAAGGACGAGCACTCGGTGTGAGACTCTGTTTAAATGGTGATATGCAAGACAAACACTGGTGAAGAGAAAACACAAAGTTTTGATTTCAAATCAGGTGAGTAACTCTACATGTAGTTGAATAATTGCGACGTGCTGTTGCTTCGCAACACGCAATTTCAGTAAAAATTACAATAAAATCCTACCAGGTTAAAAGAGAGCCATTTTTGTAGGACGGAAAACTCTTGCTTTCCGCCTTCAGGGAATAGTTTTTTTTTTGGTAGACGATGTTGTGGTTTAGGATTTTTTGTTAATAATCCCAGTTATAGTACATAAGCAATTGTGGACTTTAGGAAATGTTTGCATTTTTTTGCAATTTTGCCTTTGCACATCTATTTTTAGGCATTGAAATGAACCATTTTTTTCAGTTTTAAACTTGAACACTGACCCCTCGTCCGCAGAGTTACAAAATATAGGAATATGTTGTTTTGTTTGCAAACCTCGCATTTATCGGGTTAAAATTCCTGAATATCAATAAATATTTGATATTTCTGATTAGGACTTATGGTTAAAAAAAAAAGTTCAGAATTTGGAATTTAAAAAATGGACTCTAAATGTTAATAAATTAGAAATCAAGTGACGCAAATTTAATATACCTGGCAATGGCTTGGTGGCCTTTTTTATATCGAAAATCACAAATCAATACATTTTTTAAGAAATAATGTACTGCGGTTGTAGATAATGATAAAAGTTATCATTACATACCTGCGCTGCTGCAGAAAAGATGCACGCGGATGTTTGCGGATGTGCATTCACCTCCAATCTGACTTCCTGTTTCCTGCTTCCTGAAAAGAGCACAGGAGACATTAAACTCATCAAACTCAAACAGAAGACGTAGGAGAATATCTCGAGACTGACAAAGCAGCGAAATGTGACAATAATGTGGTGTTTGGTACAAAACCTTCGACGTTTCTCTAAATTTGCAAACCACTTCCGCACAGGGATTCATTTTAAGCTTGTTTTTGCGATCTTTTTTGCCAACCTTTGCCGATTGTTATGCGTCTTACCCCTGTGATTTCTCCGGATTCCCCTTAATTTGATCTCGAAATCAAGATAAAGCTGGAACAGTGCATCAACCGGATAATCCCAACGCACCGATGACTGGATTTACCCAATTTTGGGGTCATTTTTTGGCTGCAAATCTATAAAAAAAAAAAGGTGCTTGTAAAGACTTACTGTCACATTTGAAAATTAATGATCATTTAATTTGAGCTCCTACAAACCTTGCTGAATTTTGGCACGGGCGCATTGTTCTTTACGATTCTAGTAGGCGCAACAAACACAACATGATTGCCGCGAATCCAATTTTAATGCACACCGTCAGACAAACGCGTCATATAAATCCTTCCCCGCAGAAAGCATCCCATTTTTCTTGGCTCTACTCTGGTCAGACTCCCCATTCATATTGAATTCCCCTCACTGCTGCTGCTTATATTTAATTGAGAGGTAGATTAAAGTTTAAAATCTACATTTGGTCTGTTGTTACACAGGCTTTTTTTTTTTCTCCAGTGGGGAGAAACTTGGCAGACAGTTTGAAGCTGGCAGAACAGAGCGTGCAGACCTCCAGAGGGCGGCGGGTGAATCTTGGGTTTTGACTGCGGAGGTCTGCTAAACGCCGTCAGTAAGCGACACTGTAACACCGACTGGGCTCGCACAAAGTCCCACTTGAGTCCCTTATGCAACTTTTGGATACTCCTGCTTTTTTATATCACCATCTGCTCCAGATAAGCAAGTTTTGTATCTTCTTGGCTGAGAACTTCCCCCCTCGATGATTCAGCTTGAGGACTTGTCTCCCTTAAGCCAATATTTTAGTGCAATGTGATGGCGGTGAAAACACGAACCGAGTTAAAATGAACCCTTTAACGCCTGGATCGCCGTCAGTTTTCTTGAGCCCCTTTGCTAACATTTAAACCTGCAAAATCTGGAAAATGGATTTAATTTATTGTACAAACACAGGAAGAAACAACTCCAACAGGGCTGAGAAATGACAAGTAAAGTGTCAAAAAAATAAATAAATAAAGGAGACAAGAAAATAGTCTGAAAGTGAGTATTAGATATTATTTAAAAAATATTCAAAATATCCAGAAAACTGATTATATATTTAAAATTATGTTACAGACAAAAAGAATAAATATATTTAAAATTTTTGAGCACTTTCGTGATTGTTTTTATTTTTTGACTTTTTTATGTTATTTTCAGGATTTTTTTAAATTTTTTTTTTACTTGCGCCATTACTTGTTACGTTGCTTATTTCCCTCTTCCCATGTTTTTCTTCGAAAGAAATCAAGCCACTTTGCTCAGATTTTAGAGGGTTAATACCAAAGAAAATAATCAGTGTAAAAATGTTTCAACTGCTAAAATTAAGCCCCACCCCCCAAAAAAGAAATAAGTTTAAGTTGGTCATTACAGTCTGAACAAGGCGAGCTGGAATTTTTGATGGGTATTTTTTTGGATTCAACTGAATCCAATTCCAATTCGTCAACTACTGCCGCTTTGACGACGCTTTTGGCGTACAATCCAAAAGCCGAACGACACCTTTCCTGAACACATGACATGCCTCTGGACAGCATCAGAACAAAAAAAAGAGCTGTGAAAAAGAACCGCTTGAAAAAGCGGCAGGTCTGCATAATACTCCGCAAGCCGGCGTATCATACAGACAGGACAGAACCTGTCGTGTCTGCATGATTCGCCGCTAGATGGCGTCAGGTTGAAACGCCGCAGGATGTAAAACATGCAAATAGACAAAACACAAGCAAATAAATGTAACGTTCGCACCAGTGTGACAACACGTGTGCAGCATTTAGAAAATAAAATAAGCAAAGTGAGAGCGCAAAACCAAACACAGAAAATACCACTAACATCGAAAATACTATCAAAAAGTGCATTTTTTGTCTTGCTCACTAGTCGGTCTAATTAAACTTATCTCCGTGCAGCGCCACTGAACTGAATTTTTTTAATTATTTATGAATGCTCTTTATGTCCAATGTGACGAAGAGAGGGTTACTCTCACTCGCATCAATTAACCCTACACGGTTTCAGCATTAGCTGCCGGAGACTTGTCATTAAACGCAGACACCCGCGTTGCTTCAGTGAACAAAGGGAGGAATTGCGTTCACACTGTCAGGCTTCAGGATGCTGCTGTTGCTCGAGTCTTTGCTCTCGTTTTAAGAATCCAAAAACAGCACATTCTTCTTAATGCAAAGCCCAAAGACAAGAGGTTATCTGGAGGAGCAAAACATCCAAATTAATGAAATGCTAAGTAGAAAATATGAAAAATGCATGCGCTGGTCAAAAAGCAGTGCACCGGGCGGGCTACATAAGTGAGGAAATCAGGGCAATTTTCTTCAATTATCATTTACTTAACATGAAATATTTGGGGATTTTTATCCACTTAAAAAGAGGTAATTGGCAGGCTGTTGGAGTTTAATTAAAAAAAAAAAAAGTATTTAAATAAATATTTAAATGTTTAAAAAAAGAAAGGAAATTACTTAAAGTGCAGAAAAATAATAATTACATTAATTTTAATACAATTAATTTTAATAATATTTTATATGCATAATTATTCGAATTCAAGAAATAGTTAAAAAAAAATAGATGCATGTTTACCTTAGCTATTGAAAAAAAACAAAGGAAATTACTTAAAGTGCTGGAAAAATAATAATTATTATTTTAATTATTTTATATGCATAAATTATTAAAAATAAAAATATATTGTTTTGGATACATTTTTCCTTAGCTATTAAAAAAAGGAAATGACTTAAAGTGCTGAAAAATAATAAGTATTCTAAAATAATTTTACATACATAGCTATTATAATTATAATCATAGTTTTGGAGGAAATTACTTCAAGTATTAAAAAAAATTATAATAATTATTTTAAAATTATTTTATATGCATAATTATTATACATAAAAAGTTTAAAAATATATCCATTTTCCTTAGCTATTAAAAAAGAAAGAGTTAAAAAATAATAATAATTATTATTTTTAAATTATTTTATATGCATAACCATTCTAATTTAAAAAATAGTTTAAAAAATAGCTATAAAAAAAGAAAGTGTTGAAAAATAATAATAATTCTAAAATAATTTTATATACATAACTATATAGTTTTGGATACATTTTTCCTAAGCTATTAGGTAAAATTAGTAATTTCTTGCAATTTCCAGAACAGTTTTTGCTATTTTTCCCATAAAAAAAAATAAAATAAAAATTAGCCAATGTGCTCAGATTATGAAGGTTTAAAAATACTTGTGAAGATCTGAATGTAGCACAAGAAAAAATGATGTCAGTCCATGTTTCAAAGCCTCGTATATTTTTACACAAGTACTTAACTAGTACCGCTGCTGTCGTCCGAGTACAAATATTCTCTGCACCTCTGCAGGTTAAACATGATTCTGAAGCAGCGTCCTTCTCTTTCATGCTCAGACGCGCAGACACCTTCCTCTCCCCGACTCTGTTTAATGGATCGTGATCATTCGTCTCTGCACTTTGTTTATGGCCTGTCACGCTGACGCCACTCTTAACCTCACAGAACGTCACGGCGCACCGTCAGCCCATCCGTAACAAAGAGGACAAAGTTGTCCCAGGTGAAAAAAAGCTGTGTGTGTGTGTGTGTGTGTGTGTGTGTGGTGGGACTGAAGAGAGATTTTTAAAAAAAAGCCTTATGCATGCGGAACAATGCATAACAATAAAGAAATGCATGCATAAGGGTTAAAAACACATTCAGACGTGCAGAATGTGCAAAAGTGAATCATATTTCAATATATTGTGTTTAATGTGACACACACGCACGCACGCTCGTATCGCTCTTTTTTTAAAATCAAGATTAAAGAAATAATGAAATGAATAAATAAAAAATAAAATGAATATGATTTTTTTCCTAATCATAATATCAAATATTAATATTTTTTTCAGAATTTTTAAACCTTCAAATGCCAGGTTTAATAAATATATAAATAAATAAAATTATGTATATGATTTTATTATATATATTGCCATTATACTACATGCTATAAGTAGATATTTAATTATTTATTTTTATTATCACAGCCTTGGATATGTTTAGGAAAAAAAATGCAGTGTCATGCTGCTCTGCCTGTAACATTTTTTCACTTTTCAAAATTCATCTTTTTTTGTTTTTAAACAAATATCAGTCCTAATAATAAAAAATCAAATAATTTTCAGACTCTTAACCCTTCAAATGCTAGATTTTGGTCATGTTTTTAGATTTAAAAATACATAAATAAATGCAATAAAATCTTATATATAATTCTATAATTTTTTTTATTATAATACATGCTATAATTAGATTCTTATTTATTAATTAATTTATTTTTGTTATCACAGCCTAGGATATTTGGTGCAGTGTCATGCTGCTCTGCACTTTTCAAAATGAATCATTAATTTTGTAGCCAATATCAGTCCCAATCATAAAAATTTTTTCAATATTTTAACCCTTCAAATGTTATTTTTGTCATGATGTTTTCAGATTGAAAATAAATACAAAAAAAAAGAATAATGATGATGATGATGATGATGATGATTTTTATTATTACTATTATTATTATTATTATTATTATTATTACTATTATTATTATTATTATTATTTTCATCACAGCCAAGGATATTTTAAACATTATTTTTTGGTGCTCTGCCCATAAAATGCACTTGTCATAATTATAATCATAATCATAATCATTAATATATACACATTTTCAGGATTTTAACCCTTCAAATGCCAGGTTGTTGTCAAGATCGCCTTTGTTTTTAGATTTCAAAAATACAAAAAAAGAATTATCAATAATATACTACATGCAGAACAGATTCATTTTATTATTGTTATTATAATTATTATTATTATCTATTATTATTATTGTTATCAGAACCCAGGATATATATGATATGATTGGTTGTGTGACTGTGACGTGGACGTTGTGTGACCGTCATCGTCACTACTTGACTTTAACTTAGGGTTAAATCAGTTCCAGGGTCGCGGTTGTTTTCGGGGAGCAGTTTGCTGCTAATTGGCCCCGCGGCTGAGTCCTGTCAGCCCCTGAGGGGGTTCAGGAGATCTCTAAGACCAGCTGCCGCCCCAAAAACCACCTCCAGACCGCGTGATGTCAGCCAGCTGTCGCAATGAGTGCATCTTAGTCGTGGAGGCGTGGAGCGGCTTTGATGCTGAATGTGAGAAATCCACGTTGATTGAGACCCCTGGCAAGAAGCGCCGGTCTCTTGAACTTTGTCCGCGGTCGCTGATGAGCTCCCAGCGGGGGCCTGGATACGATACAGGAAGCCCTGTCTCTGATGTGCTGAGGCCCTGAGGTCAGTCACTGAGAGGGGGAATGTACGGTGCCCCATATGTTGGGCCTGTCCATCCATATGTATAACAAAATAATATATATATCAATAAATAAATAAAATGAAATAAAATAAAATAAAATAAAATAAAATAAAAAAAAAATTATTCAAAAAATAAAATCAAATCCTTTATAAGCATATTAGCCTTTGAAAAGTGAGCAAAAAAAAAAAAAGGCAAAAATAAAAATGAAATAAAATAAATAAAAGGCCACTATAATATCCAGAAAAATAGCTTTAAAAAGGAGGAATCATTAGCAAATTATAAATATCAAGAAACCTATAATTATTGTAATTAAATATTAAACTTATGTTACAGAAAAATATATTTATTTCTATTATTATTATTATTATTATTATTATTATTATTATTATTATTAACACTTTTTAAAAATGATTTAATTTTAATGTATTTATTTCCCCTGCTTTTGTCTGTTCTGATTTTTTCGTCTAATTTCAGGTAATTTTCTTGTTACTTTTAATTAAGTTCTTGCTAATTCTGACCAATCATTTCCTCATTACATCCTCTCCGCTTTTTTTTTTTTTTACAAAACCAAACCAATTTCCTCACATTCTCATTCTGTTACTGTTCGCCGGAAAAGTTAATTAAACTTAATTTCAGCAGCAAGTCTTTCCTGTCGGCACAAAATGTTTTTTTAATAAACTGACAGCAGCAACCATTAAATCCCAGTTAAAAGAATTGAGTCTTTGACTGGTCAAACTATTGGCTGCTTGGTTTTAAACTTTCACTTTTAATCCTTCCCCTTATGTCTTAAGGTGAGGAGGCCGCACTGTTGCTGAATCTCGATTTTATTTTGAAACCACGGGGGTTGATTTAAAGGTCGGTTATGGGCGTTTTAGCGACAGTATGTCTGCATTTTTCTTCCAGACAGTAGAGCAGCAATAAATCCCCCATCTGTCGTAATCAGTTGTTAACAAGCTGTCAACCTTATGGGAGAAATTGTGTTTTTTTTTTATTTTAACGGGCTGGCATCCGTCTTACTGTTTGTCATTATTGCTATCAGTCATAATAACATCTTCCTCAGTGTCTGTGTTGGTAAGAAAATACTGACCGTCGCTCTTCAGCCTACAACAGAGAGTTATTAGTAGCTATTAGAAGATGCACAACTACTTCTTAATTTAACGTTCTGAAGCTGCGGTGTGTAGGAGCTGCTGTGTCAGGAAACAGAAGTACTAATTAAAGGGTATGCTATGCAGGAATTTGCAGTTATTGTTTGCAAACAGGCTTACTCAGTCCTAAATAGTACAAAAAAGCACAATAATTTAATAAAATTAAGCAATGCATCAGTATGGGGAAGCATGTTTCTTGTTTAAAAAAGGTTGCATTTACCGCAATTTATTTGTGTTTTCGTGCACCAACACGTTCGTATCTCAAGGCATCACGTTGCCGCTTTGCAGCGGGTGCAAATGACGAGTTGTTTTTAATGTCGAAAAAAGTAATGGCGTAGCATGTTTAAAATGCCACAGTAAAGCAGGTCAAAAAAGAAAAAGCTGAAAAAAACCCTGCAAAAAAGTAATTGTTTATTATGTTGGAAAAGGTAATTTTACAGCATGTTAGAAATTTTTTTTTTAATTTTTTTAAAAAGTTGCCTTTTATCAAATGTTAATGTCATGATATAGCATGTAAAAAAAAAAAAAAAAAGTTAAAAAAAAGTCAATTTTTATGTGTCAAAAAGTCAAAGTATAGCATGTAAAAAAATCTGCCAAAAATTGTTTCAAGTGTTGAAAAATGCCGTAGTTCAGCATGTTGGAAAAAACAGCAAAAAAAGTCATTGTTTATTATGTCCGAAAAAGTAATTGTATAGCATGTTAAAATTTTTTTTTAAAAAAGTTGCCTTTTATGAAATGTCAATGTCATCATATAGCATGTAAAAAAAAGAAAAAAAGTAAAAGAAAAAAAGAAAATAAGGCCAAAAATGATGCTCTTTTTTACATGTCAAAAAGTCATTGAATTGAATTGAATTCATGCTATGTCCTATCTAATAAAGGCTAAAATGCCCCAAAAAAAGTCTTTAAAAAAGAAAAAAAATCATTTAATAGCATGTCAAAAAATGCCATATTATAGCATCTAGAAAAAAATACATAAAGAAGAACGACTGGACTCATTTTTTAATGTAAAAAAAATCATTGCACTTTGAAAAACCTTCAACATGTTGAAAAAAGGGGGATATAAGTAATATTTCAAAGTCCAGAACAATGTTAACTTGAATGAATAAACATGAATAAAGCATTATTTATCCACGCTTCGAGTATTTCCCTTCCTCAGTGCTACAGACGTACTGCGGTTTAACTTCAGACTGTGCAGAACTCTGCAGCCAGAATTCGTTTTAGCTTTCCACCAACTCATGCCAATCCATTTCGAAATTGTACTCCTGACTTACAGGGCTCCACACGGCCGGGTGCCAGAGTGCATCACTGAACTCTTAACTCCTGACCGTCCAAACAGGCCTCCCGCTCGCCGTTCCGGAGTCCAAATTGAGGTCAAAAGAGCGATCGAACATTTGCTGCGCCGGCACCTCGGCTCCGGAGCAGCGCTCCGGTTAGTGTTTGAATGGCAGACACTGATTCTGCTTTAAGACATTATTTTTTTTTGCCTTTTTTTCCTAACAATTCTGTTGTGCAACTACGTGATCTGAAGTTTTCTTTAATGGTTTCAAATTGTTCGAACTTGAGGATAATTTATTTGTAATTTTTTTTTTTTTTTACAGTCTTTGAACTGAGTGATTTTTTTTATGCAACCAGACACTTTTCATTTAAACCTATGGAAGCTAGTAAAAAAAAAAAAATAGTTTAATTTATTTTGAAATTATAGACAAAAAAGTAATTTAACAAAAAATAAAAAAAAACAAAAAAAAAAACAAAAAATAGTGACAAGAATATGACTTGAAAATGAACAGTGGGGAGATTATTAGATTTTTATCTCAAAAAAAAAAAAGATTAATCATTCTTATTATTATATATTTAAAACTTCTCTTCTTCTATTTCTTTGTTGCTAATTTTAAGCTAATTTTCGTGTATATTTTTAAAACTAATTTTTGGCTATTTTTTTGGGGTTGATTTCTCCAATGTTTTTTGAAAGAATTCGATTTAATTTGTTCAGTTTTCAGAGGCTTAATTGTTTTAATCTTTCCATTTGGGTATACACATCTGAGTTTGAAGGGGAGGTAGAAAATTCATTTTTTAAAAAAATAAAAATAAAAATAAAAATAAAAATAAAATAAAAATAAAAATAAAAATAAAAATAAAAGTAAAAAAAAGTAGGCACTCTGCGCTTTTTTTAAATAATCAATTTAAAACAGAAATCCAAGCACTTCTGTTGACATGCCAGCCTTTGGCGTAATATGCAGACATGGAACAAAGCGGCAACATGTGACGCCTTGGGATGAAAACATGTTGCAACTTTTCATGCACAAATTGAAGCATTACCATGGTAACATCTTATATGATTTCATGGGACAAATAAGTTAATATCATGGCGCAGTGTGGTCCTAATTACTGTCAGATCACTAATTACCGTCTCATTTTTTAAAAATACAAACGTAACATCAGCTTTTTGTTAATGTGAACATGTCACGTGTGCTTTTCCACAATATTACTGCTGTTATAGGTGTTCTGTAATCAATATGCGATGCACGTGTGGGGAATATGGATCCAACTCGCGTTGTCTTAATTAGTGGGAACAAGTCAACATCTTACTCCGAATACCTGCGGATGTTTCGCTGACTGAAATGAGCTCAGAATGAGCTTTAACGCAGCGAAATGAAACAACTTCAGCCTGCTTTTCACACAGCCTCACATCTGTTTTTCACATGAACTCCGTCTTGTAACTGAAGCGTACAGCGATTATGGATTAAAGTCCGGCTGCTGTCGGTGTATTACAGATCAGCTGTATATCAATAACGCGTTGCCGTCGAGGGATCTGCTCCAAACAGATGATAAAGTCATTTATATCATCTCGTGTCTGGCTTGTCAGAGCCGGTTAAACGATGGATGACATCAGCCCGGGGCTGGTTCAATACCTAATTTAACCTCCTTCTCTACTGTCTTGAACGATAGATCAATCAAACGCGGTCATTGACTTGATTTACATTTCAAGAGCAACAGGCACAGCGCGCGCACACACGCTGCTTTATATGGAGACGTTTCTGAAGTGAAAACTAAATACTAAAACTACATTTTAAGCGCTTTTCATTTTTTTTTTCATTTTCGGCAAGAAACAGAATTGTTACATTCGTATTGTTAAGTGCAAAAAGAAAAAACATTGAAATTGCAATTTTTGATTCTACAGCCATCAAAAAATAAAATTAAAAAGAAAAGAAATGCGTTGTGTCATTTCTGGGTTTCATTCTGGGCTTTTGCATTGAAATTTGTAATTTTCATTATTTTCCACCTGATGATGTCATTAAAAAACAAATACTACATCGACAACAAAGCTATATATTATACTAGGTGCACTTTCGTAACCCCCAAAACAAACAAACAAACAAAAACTTAGCATGTAGTACAGTAAAAATATTTTTTGTTATTTTTTTTATAATCATATATTTATATATCAAATTAAATTAAATTATATATATTTTTTATAATTATAATTATATTTTTTTGTCTTTTTTTGTGTGTTTTTTTCATCTAGAAACATGGTGGCACCATGACAAAAACCTGGTATTTAAAGGGGTTAAAATTCTGAAAATCAATAAAAATGTCATTTTTACGATTACAACTGATGTTAAAAAACAACAACACAATAAAGTGAACAATTGTTCACAAATGTTCACTTCTTTACTTCAGATTGCATCCTTTTTAACTGATTTTGAGGTCAACATCACTGATCAATTACCTATTTTAATTGATCACGTTTTAAATATTAAAAAAAAAAAAAAAATTTATTATTTGTTATTCTTGCATTTTATTATTTTTCCCCATGGGAAATCACTTTATAAATAAATCTGTTGTTTATGTCTGGTGATTTAGTCTTTACTTATGTAATTTTTTTAGGCTTACTACATATTTTTACTTGTTTGATCGTTGTCCTCGCTGGGTTTACTTTGCGTGAATGATACGAACACAATTTGATAAGAATTTTTCAAAAAAAGTAAAAAAAATAAAATAAATAAAATAAGTAAATAAATAAATTAAAAAAATGAATAAAATAAAGTGTAAATAAATAAATAAATAAAGTGTAAATAAATAAATTAAAAATAAATCAACTAATTGAAAATAGATAAATTAAAAATAAATCAACTAATTGAAAATAGATTCAAAAAATTTAAAATAAATTACAAATAAATAAACTGCAAATCTTGCGCATGCTTCTGCAGAGATGCGTTATTGTGCGTGCGCTTGCAGAGCTGTCCACAATTAAAGGAAACACACCGGTATACAAACAGACAAAAAAAAAAAAAAATACTCACAGGAATGGACAAATGAGGACTCTGGGATCAGGGAGGGACTGACGGGACTGACGGAGGACAGGTGTGCCTGAAAACAGGAAGTAACGAGACATGAGCTTGACTTTCAAAGGAAAAACAGTGTATAAACTACATTAAACAAGAAAAAACACAACAATAAAGTGTCTGATTTTACATCATGGATTCATGCAACTTTATGCAAAAAATAGACACAATATTGCCTCCTCTTTTGACGCTTTTAAGGTATTTTTCTGCGTGATAAACTGTTAATATTTGTCTGTTTATGGATTGAGACTCTAATGTAAAGGAGGACACTCGCTTCAGAGGGAATTTTCGCCCTAATATCCGAACGCTGAGACACAAATCAATTGCAGGGGGGAGGGTGCAAATAGCTTTTTGATTAAGATTCCCCGGCTGCCTAATGAAGAAAGCTCTCTCCATGTATCCTCCTCCGTTTGCAGGCTTATCAGAGGGGAACTTTGAATCTATTCAAATGTTGAGCTCTCGTCTGCTTAGTGGGGAACGTTTAGGCCTCTGGATGTGAAGGATGAAGCGAGACATTACAGATGGACGGCGAGCGGTGGGCGTTATCGATCGGACCCCAAAAACTCATCAAGCCGATCCAAGAAAACGTCCAATAGATGTGATAGCTGGCCCCGTTCGGCCCCCGCTCGGCCCCCCGTGATTCCCTGGGTGGCTGATGACAAATATTACAGCTATATGTCATATAAGCGTACGGCGGGCTTGTTGCATTTGTCACCAGCTCCTGCTACAAACTGCTGAGGAGGTGACGTCAGCGCAGTGCTGTCGCGGGAGAAACGCAAGGCCCTCAGTTTGACTTCGCTGACATCAAAATGCACAGAGCTTTAGATTTTTTTTTGTTGCAAAAACTTGGTTAAAGGTGTGTGTGTTTGTTTAATGTTTTTGTGCCCGGCCTTCAATAATTGTGTTGCTTTTTTAACATTTTTTTGTTTAATATTGAAATAGTTTTCTAATAATTTTGTGTTTTTTTTCTTCTTTTATTTGTACATAATGTTTAGTTTTGGGATTTTTTTTTACCTATAAATTTAAGTGGTTTTCGGATGTTTTTCTTTCTTTGTATATTTTTTTAACAATTAAAAAAATGTGTTTTTTTTTAAATATAATTTTGTGGGGTTCTTTTCAGGCAAAGGGAGTATTTTTCTTTTAAATAATTTAAGTTTTGGGTTTGAGTTTTATCGGTGGTTTTTTGGTTCTTTTTTCTTCTTTTGCATATTTTTGAGTCTGGGGTAGGTTTTTTAAAAAAATAAATTTAAGGGGTTTTTAATAGTTTTTTCCCCTTTTTTCTTGAATATTTATTTTTAATAATTTTGTGTTAAATTAAGTGTTTTTTTCCCTGTACGTACCATTTTAATAAAATGCAGATTTTATTTATTTATTTTCTTTCTATATTTTTTTTAATTTTGCTTTCTCCCCTTTTCATAGGATTATTCTGCACAGAGTATTTTCACAGTGTGGTATTTGTACATGAGGGTTCCCAACGACCTGGCCATCTTATTGGTCCAGAGCTGAAATAAGTGAAACATGGAGAAAATAAAATAATTAAAGTGAAAACAACACGAGGCGGGTTCATTTTCTCAGAGACGGAGACCATCAGCCTCCTCCTGCTATAAACTATATCTGCCTGTTAACTCACACCACGTCCTGCGTGCACGTGCACACGCACCACTCCGTGTTTTCTAAGTGCATTGAGTTCAAATTACCGATGTGTTAAGACAAATGGACAGCCAGAGAGCTGCAGCTGAGTGCATTAAAAAGAGAAGATGTGCTCAGGAGCAAACAACGGGGTGTGTGTCTGTTTTGGTCGTTTTTGTGCTGGTTTTGCCCGTCTGTGTTGTTATTTTGTGTCTTTTTATGTTCCATTAAGAACTAAAATGCTTCGAGGATGAGAGCTCTATGGGTAATGTAGTCTTTTACTATTGTTTTAGCCTCCAAGGGCAGGTTCTACATAAAACCATTGGAAAATAAAAGGGTTCTTGGTCCGATTTGTAGGTTCTAGATTAACCCTTGGACTGAAAATAGGTTCCCGGTAGAATCTCGCAGGTTTTGGTTAAAAAACAACAAAAAAAAACCCTCCACCCGTGGAATATAGATAGGATCCCTGTGGAACCAACTGGGATGATTCAAGATAAAACCCTTACAATATCAGTGAGTTCTTGGTAGATCCACTTGGACTTGTTCTAGATAAAATCCTTGGACTATAAATGGTTTTTCTGTAAAATAGATCAAGTGGGTCCTAGATAAAACCATTATAATATTAGAGGGTTCTCACAGAATCCACTGTGTAGGTTCTAGATTATGGGATTATAAATGGGTTCCTGGGTGGACTCTGGAGTATACATGGGTTCTCACTAGGACCACCTGGGATGTTTCTAGATGAAGCCCTTTGACTTTAAATGAGTTCTTGGTAGAACCACTTGGAATTGTTCTAGATGAAACCATTGGGCTATAAATGGATTTTCTGTAGAACACGTTAAGTGGATCCTTGATAAAACCATTGGAATATAATTGGGTTCTTATAGAATCCACTGTTTAAGTTCCAGATGAAAACCTGGGATTATAAATGGGTTCCTGGTAGAATCCATTGGGTAGACTCTGGATGAAACCCTAAATGGGTTTTCACTAGAACCACCTGGGATGTTTCTAGATGAAACCATTGGACTATAATAGAACCTCCTTAGGTGGGTTTTTGTTGGCATCCTTGCACCATAGAAGGGTACTCCATAGAACCTCTCCTAGGGGGTTCTGGATGAAACCTTTCAAGGATGGTTCTAGGTGTTACCCTTTATGTTGGGTTCACGATCCCTCTGAAAGGGTTCCAGTTTGAACCTCATGAAAAGGTTCTACGAGAAAGCAAAAAAAGGTTCTCCTGAGGGAACTGTTTATGGTTCTAGTGAGCACCTTTATTTTTCAGAGTGTATGAGGGGCTGCAGAGGCTCACGGTGGTGATGGTGAGTCATTTTTATAGATTTTTGGACTCGGGCTGGATTTTCTCTTAAATTCAATTAAAGTAAACAGATACATTAGGATCCCGTGAAACCTCATCGACCTCCGCATATCCCTGGACCCCACTTTGAGCACCGCTGGCGTATCCATCATCCACTCCATACGTCCAGCACAGCTTCTCCTCTCCGCTTTCATGAGAGGCTTTCTGTGTCAGTGAATTTTCTGCGCCCATGCCTCCCGTCCACACACTAACCCCAGGGGCGCAGCCTTGTTTTATGCATGTCATCTTCCCGCCGCGCGGCCCACAAATGGTCTCTCAGCGGGCAGAAGTGGGCCACGGCTGCTGCATGCCACTCACATGGGACGTGCGGGGCAGCTGAACGCCACCGATGGTCCGCCCTGAGCCTCGCTGACTGTGCCTGATTACCTCCCCCCACAAACGCCCGCTCCCTTCCTTCATATTCCCTCACACACTGCACTCTATGACTCCGGGAAAGCGACTGTAAAACAGTGATTGCACGGGTCATGGGCTCGCCAACTGCTTGGTTCTGTGGACGGCAGATTTCACCAATAAATCCATTAGAAGTCACACTTCGCCTGTGGAAAATTTGGGAGTAAAAGAAGTTCTGAAATTCTTACAAAAATCAGTGGGGAAATATTTTTGCTGACATTCAAACAGATGATCAGATGGGTAAAGGGAATATCATAGACATAAAAACACTGCACTTAATTTAAACCTTTTAAACCTGAGCAAATAGCATCTTTTAGAGACATGGGAAAAATGGCAATGAGTAAATCCATAAGAAATGTTCCGCAAAGGTCAAGGTCACCGTGATCATGCGTCTGTCTCATTCTTGTGCGGACTTTACCTCAAGAACACCTTCTTTGAATTTAGTACAACATCCAATTGGACTCGACAATGAACTGACTAGATGTTGGTGGTCAAAGGTCAAGGCCACTGTGACTTTGGGTCTGTCTAAACAAGATGACTCAATAAGGCTTTAAGGGGATTTCCTCGGAATTTGGCACCAACGTCCGCTGGATTCAAAGACGTACTGATTAGCTTTTGGTGGTCAAAGGTCAAGGTCACTGTGACATTGTGAATTGTGAATTTCCTCAGATTTGACACAAACGTCCACTTGGACTCAACAATGAACTGATTTGAATTCGGTGGTTAATGGTTAAGGTCACCGTGACCTTACAAAGCATGTGTTCGTCCATGGAAAAAAATGTCAACTGTCATGGCTACATGAGTCGAGACGTGTTGTAAACTGTAACTTTGCCATAACATTTTCAAGTAGATATCCAACGTAAAAGCCTGAACATTAAAGTGAGCGTTATGTCGCATAAGACAATAAATACATATTCAGCATTTATTGGTAAATATGAGATAAAGACATCATGGCAGCCACTGATTGGTCGCCCTCGTGTTCAGGATAACGATTCAGTTGAACGAGTTAATGCCGCACTGTATTGCTAGAAGTCCTTGGACAATCTCTGAAATAGTCTTCGACAGACAAATTAGCTGCAGATTGCTTTGTGCAAACAGAGAGAAAAGACCAGAAACAACAGTGTTTCCCTCATTCTCTCCTGCAGGCCTTCTGTAATGTACCTTTGTTTGTATGCATTAACATCACAAGGCTTTTACTATGTGCCGAATGTGCTCAGCATCACAACTCGTGTCTCCACTGTAACACCGAGCGCTCACAGACTGACACTTATTCGTATGTAAATATACACATAAATATATAAGGAACGTCGGTGCGAAGCAGTTGGATGGCATTAAATTGAGGATACGTGTGAGGCTTTCTTAAATATCCTGCAGGCATATCATACACCCAGCACTGCTGCCATATTCATATTTTTAACCCCTTAAAGCCCGGTTCCACATCGGTTTTCTCATGCTGCGTCCAGACGCCTTTCACGAGCTAATTCACCGCTTCGAAACTTGAGCAAAATTGTTTCTTTTTTTTTTGAAAAAATGGGGAAAAAAGGTGCCAAATTAGCAAGAAATAAGCCACAAATTGCAAAAAAAGGGTACTAGATTTATTAAAAAAATTTTTTTTACAAAAAAGATATAAAATAAATAAATGTGCACATTTTCTTGTTTCTATTTTTTCTTTTTTTGTGTTAATTACTTTCAGCTTATTTTCGTTTTAATTTTTTTATTTGTATTTTTATTCATTTATTTTTTCTTGTCAAATTGCACATTACAAACCAAGTTGCTTTTAAACTTTTAAAGGGATAAGTTTCTTTTGAAAAAATGGGAAAAAAGGCGCTAAATTGGCAAGAAATATTCCACAAATTGCAAAAAAAAAGGTACTAGCTTTATAACTATAATGCTTTTATTTATTTATTTATTTTATTTTTTTTTTACAAAAAATGATATAAAATAAATAAATGTGCACATTTTCTTTTTTCTATTTTTTCTTTTTTGTGTGTTAATTACTTTCAGCTTATTTTCTTTTTAATTTTTTAATTTGAATTTTTATTCATTTATTTTTTGCACATTTTTTGTCTTGTCAAATTGCACATTACAAACCAAGTTGCTTTTAAACGTTTAAAGGGATAAAAGTTTCTTTTGAAAAAATGGGAAAAAAGGCGCCAAATTGGCAAGAAATATGCCACAAATTGCAAAAAAAGGTACTAGATTTATAACTATAATGCTTGTATTTATTTTTTTTTTACAAAAAATGATATAAAATAAATAAATGTGCACATTTTCTTGTTTCTATTTTTTCTTTTTTGTGTTAATTACTTTCAGCTTATTTTCTTTTGAATTTTTTTATTTGAATTTTTATTCATTTATTTTTTGCACATTTTTTATCTTGTCAAATTGCACATTACAAACCAATTTGCTTTTCACTTTTAAAGTGATAAAAATATATGAATTTGTGTGTTGTACAATAGAGATAAAGTATGAATAGCATGTTAAATATAGCCTAGAATTTTGAATAATTGCACTTTGAAGAATTATTGCACCGTAAAAACCCTATTGCAAATTTGGAGTATAATCAAAAAACAAAACAAAACAAAAAAAAGGCTGTGTTATGAAACTAGACTGTTTTTTAAGGTATCGTATGAAAAGATCACTTGTACAAAAAAAAAGAAAGTTTTAAGTAAAAATTGCTTGCAGGTAGAAGAGAGCAGAGTGTTTTTTTTTTTTTGTGGAGCTTTTATTTGCTTTGGCTCTCCAATATTCTCCATAGGTTTTCGACCACTCACAGAGCTGCTTTGCTAAACTTAAGTGGGATAACAGGCCTGCGTGCAGCAGACCAAGAGGCAACTAGCTCCGGGAGTTTAAATATCTTAAAAAAAAAAAAATCAATTTATTTAGGCCACAATGATGCTGCTAAAAATACATGGTGGAGGGGAGAGAGGGGGAAAAAAAGCAGTTTTTCTGCAGGGCTAAGTGAATACCGAGCGGTCCATCTCTGCTCTCTGCATTCCCTTTGTATAGAAAGTGATGGGGTCAGTGCAGACGGCTTTGAACCATAAGCACAGTGTAGATTTAACAGTCGGGCAAATCCCACGAGGCTCAGATCAAAGTGTCAGATGCAGCAGCCAAACCCTCTACTTGTTCCTGAGCTGGCAGTTTTCTGATTTTGGATGTTTTGTGCACTGTGAGCAAACTTATAATGTTTATTATAGATATCTGATTAAACAAACTTAATAAAACGATGCTGCGGTTTAGTCTTTTTAATTTTTTGCAAGCTCCTTTTTTCTCTTTTTTATGTTCAGAATTTAATTACAATCATGTGACAATAGGTCTTAAATGTTATTAAAGGTTGTACCTAAAGAGTACAATAACACATGTTTTTTAACTACTCCTAAGTGTTTGAAGTTTTTGTCGAAAATGAAAAAAAAAAACAAAAAAAATGCTTCAGCACCTTGGATAGCTCCACCGTACACAGCACTGGAGACGAGAGAGAGATATATATATTTGAAAATATTATACGCACGTATTGTTCAGAATTTGCCGAAATCGTCAAAATCACATTAATAACGTCAGAGTTAAAGATGGAGAAGGCGTTTCAGTTTTTGTTTTTTGTTTTTTTACTACAGAAAATTTGCAAAAACAACAAAATTGTAGACTAACGCGTGTAATATTTCAGCACCTTGGATAGCTCCAAAAGAGCTCGCTGTTTTTATCAAAACAGCTGGCAATTAATTGACTGCTGCTGTGCTTGTATAGATTGTTTTGGTGAATTAATTTATTACAAAACATCATATCTTTTTGTTACGGTTTTATGCAAAAAAAATAAGCTTTATTGTTATTATTTATTATACAATTAATATAATTGTTTTATTTATTATTAGTTAGTAAAATTATTAGTAAAATACGGCAATTGCATAAATGTCGTGAGGTAAAAAAGTACAATATTTCTCTCTGAAATGGGTAAAAGTATAAAGATGCATGAAAACACAAGTACTTAAATGGAAATACAGTATTTGAGTGAATGCACTCTGTTAAATTGCACCACTGATACTCAGCAGGTGAATGCACTTGCTGTTGTGTATCTGCGTCAGTGATTAGTTTTTCCTGTGTTCGGGTTTCGGGGTTCAGCAGTGCAGAGCTGTACACTCCTCCAGCAGACCCCCTCCCTGCTGCTCAAAAGCTCTCCAAACAGCTCGGCGGGGGCTGGAAAACAGTATTTGCACGGCGAGGCGGTGAAAATGAATTCAAGGCCAGGTGTAAAATCAGAGGGAGTTTCCGTCAGTCGTGCTAATGAGCAGCTGAACGATTCCCCGACTAGAGTTCCACGCATCATTCCTCGCTCTTAAACACGTAACTTCGTTTGCCTTCTTGACCCCGAGAACGCACCCCGAGGATCCGGCCTCTGTGTGGGCCCCACAGTTAAGACGGAATGAGATATTTTGGGCGGAAATGCAGAAATAGATTATAAACTAAAATCCGAAGCCACTTTTTCTTTTTAACCAAAATTTCATAGAGATGCATGAAAACGCTCCAGACCAGAGATACTCAACCTGCTTTGCTTGGGGGCCACTTCTACAAAATGACAGGAGGCCAGGGGCCAGTTGCAGCTGCCCCATACATGTTTCTAGGATTCTAGGACATTTCTAATGAAGGACATTTCTAGGATTTAATTATGTTTCTAGGATTTTGGGACATTTCTAGGCTTCCAGGACATTTCTGGGATTTTAGTACATTTCTTGGATTGTAGGACATTTCTAAGATTTAAGAACGTTCCTAGGATTTTAGTACATTTCTAGGATTCTAGCACATTTCTAGGATTTTAGTACATTTCTAGGATTCTAGCACATTTCTAGGATTCTAGTACATTTCTAGGATTCTAGCACATTTCTAGGATTTTAGTACATTTCTAGGATTCTAGCACATTTCTAGGATTTTAGTACATTTCTAGGATTCTAGCACATTTCTAATTTAAGGACATTTCTAGGATTTAATTATGTTTCTAGGATTTTGGGACATTTCTAGGCTTCCAGGACATTTCTGGGATTTTAATACATTCCTAGGATTTTAGTACATTTCTAGGATTCTAGCACATTTCTAGGATTTTAGTACATTTCTAGGATTTTAGTACATTTCTAGGATTCTAGCACATTTCTAATTCAAGGACGTTTCTAGGATTTAGGTATGTTTCTTGGATATCAGGTCATTTCTAGGATTCTAGGACATTTCTAATTTAAGGACGTTTCAAGGATTTTGGGACATTTCTAGGATTCCAGGACATTTCTAGGATTCCAGGTAATTTCTAGGATTCCAGGTAATTTCTAGGATTCCAGGTAATTTCTAGGATTTTAGGACATTTCTAGGTTTTAAAGCATTTCTAGAAATCATAGAACATTTCTAATTTAAGGACTTTTCAAGGATTTAAAGACATTTCTAGGATTCCAGGACATTTCTAAGATTTATCTGCCTTTTTTAAAAAAAGGATTTTAGGATCTTTCTTGGATTTATGGGATTTTTTTTTTATATGATTTAAGGACATTTCAAGGATTTTAGAGCATTGTTAGGATTTTGGGAGTATCTGGATTTTAGGAAGTTTCTTGAATTTAATGACATTTCTCTGATTTTAGGACATTTCTTGCATAGTAGGACATTTTTTGGATTTTCTTATGTTTCTAGACTTTTGGGACATTTCTCACATTTTAAGGATATTTCTAGGATTCCAGGACATTTGTAGGATTTCAGGATATTTCTTGGACTTCAGGTCATTTTATGACTGTTCTAGGATTTCGGTGTGTTTCCTAATATCTTCGCAGTGTGGTGTTAGTACTTCTACTTCAGCAAAGGATCTGAATACTTCTGCTGCCACTACTCTACAAAACAAATGTGCATTAATCGGACAATGGTAGCATTTTTGGCAAGTTTTTCCGATTTCAGAACATTTCTCAAAATGTAGGACTTTCTCAGATTTCTAGGATTTTAGGAAGTTTGTCGAATTTGAGGACGTTTCACAGTATTTTCACATCTGAATATTGCACCACTGCTCTACACAACAAATGTGCAGAACTACACTGGAGGCTACAAGTGACTGCCTGAATACAAAATTCAGAGATGAGGGATGTCCTGAATGTTGAATATCTATGAATTCAAGTACCACCAGAAAAAAAAGAAAAAAGAAAACCCAGTCAGAAATAGAGTGACTTCTACTCAGTGAAGTAAGAATAACAGCCAGGTGTTGGACACGTCCTTTTGGGCGCTGCAGTGATTTCCCCATGCACTCTTTGACTTTCAGGCTTAAACGAACCGGAAGCGTCTAAAAGTTAATTGGCAACTGATGCAGAATAGATGGAAAAGAAAAGGAGCGCTGTGATAAAGATGATTGTTGAAGGAATCACTACAAGCACCGATCACAACGCGGGGAGGTTATAGCCAGTCAGCAATCACCCAGGATTACTCTCCGGCCAAACAAATAATCCATCTTAATCCAGCGTGGCAGCTGTGTGACTGTGGCCTTCCACCCTGCCACTTAGCGTCCAACAGATAGAGCTCTAATGCAGCTCTAATGAACATTTGACAGAGTTTGTTTCCTCACTCTGCTGACTCACCGAGCGGGAGACATGCGTGATTAAACAAACTAATGCCCGCTGCTTATGATTTTATGTGATTAAACAACATTCCTGAAACCAGGCAGCGAGAGCTGCAGCAACGCCGCCGCCTGCCAGACGCTAATGGGCTCTCAGCGACCGCGGCCAGTGAGCAGAGTGCTGCGAGGCGCGGCCAGCCTTTTTTTTTACAGGTCAAGGTCACAGACTGGATTTTTGTCCCTACAGTCCGGCTTTGCATTCTGCTTTTTTTTTTTTTTTTTCCACGGTGAGCATTTTGGAGAGTTACCTCTGGTGTTACTCTAACAGCTGCACCCCAATTCAGTTTGTGGTTAACGGTCTGCAGAGCTTATAGGCAGACGTTCATGCCGCAGCGCATGATATAAAACCGATGCTGTTTGCATCGATCTGTCAGATATGTCAGTATTTTTTACCCTTATGAGACAAAAAAATACAAAATTCCTCACACTATTCCATATTTTAAGTGGTGGAAGAAGTATTCAGTTGCTTTAGTTAAGTGTAAGTAATAATACCAAGTAAAAATACTACTAGTAAACCAGTAAAATTCCTCCACTGAAAATGGTACTTCAGTAAAAGTAAGTATAATCATGTACTTAAAATTTAAAATGTAAAAGTACCCAATGCAGAAAAAATGAAAAAAAAGCAAACAAAACAAAAAACAACAAAAAAAGCATGCCACAATATGCAAAATTACTTTCAAAAAATAGACAAGACACCCCAAAACTCCCAAATTATCAAAAAGCAAAACAAAAAAATCACAAAAAAACAAACAAAAAAGCATGCCAAAAATTACTTTAAACACCCCAAATGATTAAAAAATGAAACAAAAAGTAGACAGAAAACTACTCACAGGAGCACGACGCAGCTTGAGCAGGTGGACACATGAGGACACATGAGGACACTAAGAGGACAGGTGTGTCTGAAAACAGAAAATAACACAAGACATGACACATTAGGGGCTTGACTTAGCACTGGTTTTTGCTGACATGCAGTGAGTGGTGGATGAAGTATGCATCTCATCTAATTAAGTACAAATACCACACAAAATATACTCTGTTGCCAGTAGAAGTCCTGCATTGAAAATGGTAAGTATAATGAGGAAAATGTACTTAAAGTATGAAATATAAAAGTATGCAAAAGAAAAAGGCAAAATGCAACATTATTTTGACACCATGAACTCACAAATTATTTAGATAAATAAATAAATAAATAAAAAAAGTCCAAAACTCAAAATTGTTCAAAAAGGAGAAAAAAAGAAACACAACCCCCCCATGACATAAATAAAAGACCCGAAAAACTTCAAAATAAAAAAAATGCAAAAAAAAGAGGAAAAAACACCTACAAAAAAAAGAAAAAAACTAAAATTATATATAAAAAAAAAAAAAAAAAATTAAAAAAAAGAAACAGTACAAGTACCTTGAGTTCACATTTGAGCACAGTACTTGAATAAAGCCCCCTGAAAACCCTATTATTGAAGGGCTAGACTAACATGGTGGTACCACTGGATTCCTAAGGTATTTTAGTGTACTACCAGTAGCAGTACTGCAACACTATGGCTTTAACACTCAGCCCAGTACACCCTCTTAAAGATGGGAAAGTTGGCCGGCGAATAACGCTAAATTACAGCATCACATTTGATGCATTAACGCTGACCACCGCTTTTTAGTGTGTTTTCTCACAAAGAGACGAGTGGATGAAATTGCTCATGTTGTATTTTTTACTGTATCTTCGTCCAAGATGCTGATAGTAGTCACCATTGGTACAAGTTTGCAAATATGGCTATCTTCCAGAAAGCAGTTCCTCGTGTAGGTTTATATTTGGGTTATTGTGTTTTCTGACTTAATAACCTAACTTGTAACTGCTAAAAAACAACAAATAAAGTACTTATCAAGAGGATTCAAGTTTAAGCAATAACTAAAGCCTTGATTCAACATGTACATGGCAGTAGGAATGTGTGGAAACTCCCCCAATACAAATATAACAGCAACAATGACCTTTTCCAAAGTACTTCCTGCCCACTGGCCCTCTGAGTGTCACTACACATGGAGTCACCCTGAGCCGTAAAGAGCCCTCGGCGTTAAGGTGAACGGTATAAATAAACATGCACATGCTTACAATTCCCCACCATGAGGCAGAGCCTGTCACCGTGGATACCGATGGGCGCCTTACTCTCTTGGCTGATGTGTGAAATTATATGAATTACCCTTGGAAAAAAAAGGTGCTATAAAGTAAATGCTTCCGCTTGTAAACAGCATGAGATGAAAGTATAGTATTACATTTCTGAGAGACTGCAGGTGATATAGGCTATTGGCAAATCTGATACATGAACACCGCGCTGATGGTAATACATGTGTTGCCTTTGGAAAGATATTGCGAAATGAGAGTAACATTAAGTTGTCACATAAACTTACGGCCACACAATAATCTATTCTGAAGGCCGACTAGCCGTAGAGGTAGAGCGGTAAAGTCCTCTGCTGAGCATCGAAGGACTTTCCGGACATGAGTTCAATCAGGAGAAACTCAATCAAATGAGATGAGGACTATGGTGATGGTGGCGCATGCAGATGTGGACCATTTAACTTTTTTGTTTTAAATTAATTGTCTTTTCAGTTTTGTGAGTGGATGGCCTATAGAGACAAAATCATCGACATCGGAGAAGGAAGCGTTGGGTTAATTGAGACGATCACTGCCTCCTGTAGCATTTTAAGACCACCCAGTCGGACCAGTTGGACCAGTTGGACCAAAAACCACCAAGAGCAGTGTGAATGCCCCAAGAATTGAGTGCTGTTCGACTAAAAAAGTGGAAAAGATGGTATAGACTCAGGCTGGACCAGCAACATGAGACCGGAAACTGTGTTCTGAAATCGTTGCAGAGACCTGGCTCCATTATGGCATCTCCAACTGTGTTGGCTGATTGTTTTCAGTGACTGTTGGTATGATTTTCAAGCATTTTTCAAGCTTTTGTACTGTTTCTACGTTATATTACCAAAAAAAAAAAACCAAATGCACCAAAATTCGTACATATCCAGCCCATTCTCATTCCGACGATAGCGCCATTGGCAAAAATGCGCAACAGCAAGAGGTACCTTTCTCTGCAGGATGGTGTCAGGTGCATACAGAACTGGATGTGTTGTTATATGCCTGCAGACAGCTGAACAGCACCTGACGCATCCACCCAATACGTGCACAGCGGTTGCAACATGACAGGACAGAAACTGTTATCGTCCTTCATTGTTGTATGAGGAAACACTGAAGGACAATATTGTTTTATATAATTTAGAGTTAACATATTCATGCACGGCAGCTATGATAAAGTTAGTGGAAAAATCATACTTTTGTCTTTTCTTTTTAAATAACAAAAGGTAATCCGGATAGCAAGACAAAGGACACGCCCTTTGACCACCCCAATGTCCAACTCGCTACATAAAAGAAACACTACTTCCCACATTGGTACATTGGTAAGATTCTGTATAAAAACTTTGTTTTTATGGATCCTTCATTCACTGCAACTTGCCATTATATTTATATTGCAATACAGTTCGATAGGTCACATCTTTTCCAACATGTTCCAACAGGTTGAGACTAATGTAGGTCTCGGTGAGACATATCAATAAATAAGCAATAACACCAGCGTGACATGTGAGATATCTCCAGTTGCTACACTGTTTGATTTTCAAAGTTCAGCTCCTGAGAAGTTGTACGGTTTGAAGAGTCAGAATTCTGATAGATGAAGCAAAGAGGCATTTTTTTTCTTCCTTGACAGTAGCCTCAGCGGACCATGATGCAATGCTGCCAAAAGACGGGTTGCATTCATGCTCGTCAGCTGGATGGATTTATGTTACATAATTGAGATATTTACGACAGCGGTAGTGACACCTGCTCATCTGTCCATCAGGTGCTCAAGTCGAGACAACTGAGTGTTTTTTGGACGTGCAAGTCAGGTGAATCTGATGCAATGGCACAAAAAAAGACAGCAAGATAAAGAAATGCATGACAACAAGGCTTGTACAGCGTGTTTAAAGGATAGTTCGGTGTTTGCGAAGTGGAGTTGCATGGGGTCTTTGGAGGGGTCAACAACAAAATGTAGCCACCGTCAAAAAATCGAATCCAAAATAACCAAGCAGCTGCTGGTCTACCACTGCCGCCATAGTTTATTTTGGTATAACGTTGGTGTCAAAAGGGTTAGTTCAGATTTACCAATGTCACACAGAAAAACAAGCTAATTAACTGATTGAAACAGCGTGTTCAGAGAACTAAATGACTGTTTTGTCAATAAAGTCCAATGGCTTTGACAAAAACCAGGCCATTCTCATTCCGAAGTCGTCAAACACTGCCGCTTTGCCAGAAACTGACACCAAAATCCACCTTTTGTTGCCTAAATCTAACTATGTGCGTCTGTTTCCACGCAGCATTGATTGCTGCATCCTAGAGCGTCAACAGCAGACGCAAGAGGACACCTCGTGCGGAATATGTAGACTTGGAAGTCCACTGACAAAGCGGCAATATCTGATGACTTGGGAGGAGAACCTGTTGCGGGACCATAGATGGGGAAGTGAAGCCGTTAATGGCTTAACCTTTGGAACGGGATTTTTAACGATAAGTCAAAGCAGGAAAAAAGTACTTTTTTCTTTAAGACAGAAAGGACAGTAAAAAGCTTGGTTAGGGTTGGGATGCTTGGGGTTAGGCATTGACCTTGAATGGTTTGGTTCAGGATAGCCCACAGGTTAGGGAATAGGACCATAACCCATCTGGTTTCTGGTATGCATCGGGTAACGAAAGGCTGAATCATGAATCAAAGTTGCTCCAAATTCAGGTCCATCCAACTCAGTGTTAAAACACGGCAAACTCCAGCTGCAGCACTGAAACATGCACTTCACCTTAGACTTGATGATATATCCTGTGCCTATTGTGATCCATGACACCCCATCTGTCTGTCTGTCTGTTCTCTATGGCAGCTGCCATTTATGATTTGGATCAAAAGCCCGGTTGGTCAGCGGATCGCTTGGAAATTGCCGCGGTCTAAGGTCGGGGAGGGACTGTGGGCCACATCAATCCAAATTCATGAGGTTCACGGGTGACAAGGGACATCTGCGAGGTGCACTTCTCTGTTTGAGAAGCAAGGATCAGTGACAGGTCAAGGAGAGGAAAGGGTGAAAATATCCAAGCAGACAATGGAAACACCTCTGGCAAATCGCAAAGAGAGGAAAAAAAAGGAGAAAGGAAGATGAATCATATGTACAAGGGTCAAAACCCAGAAAGGTCTTAACCACATACCGAATATTTGGCTTACTAAAAACTTCTTTGTATTTATTATTCAACATTTCTATAAGTGGAAGAGCAAATATATCACGTGTGTACTTCAACAGATCCAAGGTGTGATCGAGGATGCAAATTACGTGACATCCGCATTCATTTTAATGCAATGAAACAGAATTTTCAGTTACATTACGCACGTTGCCTGACCCTAAAATAAGGTTAAGTATACATTATCATATTTTAGTGGGAGATCTGCACGTTTTCTGATCTGCTTCTGATTCAATTTGCTCTTGATACAAACTCAACACTCCCCTCGTGATAACCTGTATTTTTTTCGATTTTTTTGAAGTGGAGTTGTATGAGGTACTTATCCATGGTCAGTGGAATAAGTACGCTTGGGTGGTATCATGGTTTAACAGTATAACATTGTACTTAGAAAATCTCAAAGGTCATAAATCAGGTGCTCCTCTCTCTATTTAACTCATTGGATGTATATATATATATATATATACATGTTAATGTCATATACTACACTTTAGTTCCCTAAATTATAGTTTCATTCCATATGTTACTGTATATATCATTTCTTTAAGTGTCATTTGATATATACCCAAGATTTCATTACGATTTCATTCCATAGACGTATTTTCTTGTCCGTTCCATGTATTTGACATCCATGCCATACATCACTTTATTTTGATATTTTCAAGTTGCACTCCAGTCATTCATGCTCCAGTCCATATATCACAGTTTCAACCTGTATATTGCAGTTTCTTGCCCTATATATTCAAAGTTCATTCTATATTCAATATGCACTCCATATATCCAAGTTCCACTCCATACATTACAGTTTAATTCTATATATTCAAGTTCTATTCTATATCTATATATAGATATAGATATAGATATAGATATAGATATAGATATAGATATAGATATAGATAGATATAAGTTTAATTTTTTTCATTAAGTTTATTTCCATTTATTCAAGTTTCTATAGGCACTGTTTAAATGGAGGGAAGTTTTCCACTGTTAATTTCAACATAGTACCCATGTTGTTTTGGTACAAAGCTGTTCAAAAATTGCTCTAAGTAACACGGTTTATTTTAAGTGGCAAAGACGAGGACAATCTCCAAAATTCGAGCACATCAAACCAAAACTCAGCTCAGTGTGATAGCACCAGAGTTGAGTGATGCTGTTTTTGGTATTTGTTGGAAACGACACAGGGTGGAATCGCAGGCTGGAATTTATCCTTAAGTGGGAGCTGGAGGAAAGTGTCATGACGGAGTTTGCAGATGGATGTCCTCAGACCTGCAGAGCATAAAGTCTTACCTTTCCAAGACTGTCCGGGGAGCGCAGAGCAAATACTCAGAGTCTCTGCCTGTTTACAAAAGCTGAAATCTCAGCAGCCCCAGAGCAGCACAGGAGTGACTGGCATTGATCTGTGGCAGCCTATGGTTATTTTGCGGGAAGAGACTGTAAAATGTTTCTGACGGCTCCTTTAAAGATCACGCTTTAAAAAAAAAAAAATAAGGGGGCTGGAGTAAGAAGCCATCTGCTTCGTCTCTATTGCATCAACACACAGACAATGCTAAGTGTTTGCTGAAGAGGCCTTGTCCTTGTCTTCACGTGTCAACACCAGAGAGCCGGCTGCTCCTGAAGAATCCCATCGTCATGCCTCAGCGGTCCCTTTACTGCCTTTATGTATCTGTTTGCTACCCCGAGGCGACAGGAATTGTCTGTGCTTAAACACAGAGGAAGAGAGGAGTCCTCGCCGTCTCAGATCTCCCCCCGTCTCTGTCTCTTCGCATGCGGTTACTGCCACTGTTTGTCTAAATCATCAGAGGCAAAGCGTGTCCTCTGTGAAGTATTAAATGCCACACTTCTTGCCCTCAACTTGTGGTGCCGCTGTAAGTCTGCAGGTCTGACAGTCTCCTCGTTCTGCAGGAGAGCGCACGCTCCGTCCATCCGTGCACACTCCATCCGCGGCTGGATTTACGCTATGCTGTGCAGGAGTACACTGTAAAAAGTTGATTTTAGGTAAAAAAAATATGGGAAACCGATTGCGTTGAAGTTGGAAGTAAATATAACTGTAATTTAGGTTTAATTTACATCTCATTGTTACGTTTACTCAAAATTGAGCTGTATTTACTTCATTTTGTGAAGTTCTTGCAACTTAAAAAGTGACAGTAAACCAAATAATTTTGGCTTAACCTCATCAAGGCGATTTTGTTTCGTTAACATGTTGACACTATACTTGGTTTACTGAAGTTGCTAAAACTAAAAGAACAATATCACTCCACTTTCACTTGTTTTTAAGTTGCTACAACTTCACAAAATTGAGAAATGCAGCTAAATTTCACTTTGATATGTGATAACCTGATCATATATTTTAAGCTTTTGAAACCTGGAGCAACATCACTCTTTTTATTTTTTTCAAACATGAGGAAAACAAGGATATGAGCATCTTGAAATGTTCCAAAAAATGCAAGAAATTAGTAGTTCAGGAAATGATTTTTAAAAAGCAAGGGAAAAAATATTTTTGTAACTATATTTGTTTTTTTTTTTGTTTTTTTTTTACATTTTAAAATTTTCCTTTTTTTCTATTTTTTTTTTTTTTCCAATTTTCAGGCAATTTTCTTGTACTTTAAAAAAAAGTCTTTACATTTTTTACTTTACTTTTTTTTTGGAATTTCTTTTTTCAGTACCCACTGCCTTATTATTTTTTCAATTTTAATGTTTTTATACTTCTGTAAACCAAGTTTACTGTGGTCCATGTGTGAATTCTAATGGTTTCAAACTAAAAAAATATTTTTAACTGTCTTTTTCTTTTCTTTTCTTCATTTTTAAATATTAAATGCCCATGAATCTGTGAGATTTCGCTTCCTATAATTGATATATTGCCATAATTTATGATTTTTACGACATAATCTGGAGCACGGCTCGAGCAGACTTGCAACACTTCCACTAAAACCTCCACTCTGCTTGTAGTTTGGATGATGACGTCATCGGCGACAGCTCCATCCTGCAGCAGTTTCGGCTCATACGGGAGGAAGGAGGTCGTATGTGTGCTTTTCAGAGCTCCACAGGTTGCGGGTGCTTCTGCAAATCCTGCTGAACATTTGATTTGGCCTCGCGCGGGCAGCAGTGACGCTCCCTCATCAGTCTTATGAAAGTCACCCAGTCAATCTGGGCCAAGCCACTGACTGAAGCTGATATATACTTCAGAGGCGAGGAGGATACCCCCGACTGCTGAGGGTTATGATGTGGGGAAAAGGAATAAATGATGACGATATCAAAGGGAGGCCTGCCTCATGTGCAGCTCTCTGCCCGTCTCTTGCTCCGCCATCGAGTCCCGCTGTAGGCCTGTTTTCTCCGACATGGTGATGAGAAACGCGGCCGATTTTATTCATGTTGATATGAAATGAGCTTGACCTTGATATCACAGGGAATCCCGCTGACACTTTAAAGGATTCAGCATTCGTTTTATCATTATCTAAATTTAAAAAACAGGCTGTTGAAGGGAAAGGAGATCGTTTGTGGATTATGAGGAGCCTTTGATTGTCATTGCTTTCTTCGGATCACTGTGCGTAAGGACGACGTACACGGACCTAAGCTTGTTCCTATTCCCAGATCGTCAAATACCATTAATATTACCAATAATATTGACGCCAAAGTAACCTTAAGCATCTTAACAAGATGCACCAGGCTATAATTTTTAAGTTGAAAACCCATTCATTGCCATACTTGATGCAAATGATGCAGTATAAACGGCAAGAAAACCTGCACTGAGGTGGATTGATCAAACAAACACAGGCCTTTCACCCAGAAGACCGCATTCTAATTAATTATTTTAACCATCTTTTTCTTTCAAAATCTATATAATATTTATTTTCTCTTTCTTTTCAATTTTTAGGTATTATATATATATTCTTGTAGTTCTTTTTTCTTTTTCTCTTTTTCAAATATTTTGAAGGATTTTTTTGAAAAGTTCTGTCAAAAACCAATAGGGGAAAATGTAATGGGCAACTTGGTGAGAAGTGTTCCGCAAAATGCAAGAAAGTAGATTTTGATTTTTAAAAAGCTAGGGTAAAAAATGTCTAGAAAAAAGTACAGAAAATCTGTATTTGTAGTCATAACTACATATTTAAAATTCTAAATTATTATATGTTTAATTTTCTCTCTTTTTTTCTGTTTTCATGTACATTTTCTTGTATTTTTTTCCTTTCTTTTTTTCAAATAAATTTTGAAAAACAAAAAACTTTCAAAAAGGCAATTAGGAACTTGTTTGCCGAATTGCAAGAAATTGGTAAATTTAGAAAATGCTTTTGAAAAAAGCTAGGGAAAAAATATCGAGAAAAAAATACAGAAAATCGATGTTTATGGTTATCATAAATACATTCAAAATTAAATACATGGAATTCAAAGTTCTTATTTTTTCAAACTTAATTTTTTTTTTTAAATCCAATTTTAGGAATTGTTCTTTTTCTTTTTTCATTTCGCTGTCTTTCTTTTTTATTTATTTATTATTATTATTTTTTTTTTTTTTACTAATTACTAATCTTTGGGTCATTTCTTCTTTTACTGCCCACTGCCTTCTTACAATGTGTTTTTTTTTAATTAATTAATCAAGCCAGTTTGCTCATGTTTCAAAGGGTTAACCTTAATTATGGATAACACTGAACTGGAAAAAAAGTGAGACTTTTGCTTTTCTGCAATAATTTATCACTCTATTTTTCAAAATTCAGCATTTGGGCTTTAACTTTTCTTTACATCACAGTGAAGTGAGCTATTTCTCTATGCTTCTTGCAGTTACTCTGGGGGCCCCTGGGAGCCCCCCTGGGGATGCAGCCCATTGCCATGTTCCATTGCTCCATGCCAGAGCTGCCACAACACAGCGGCTGGTTAAGGGTGATTGAGAGAATGCGGCAATCTATTGGCTGCAGGCTTAGTAAATTTCAGGCGGTGTAGTCCAATGGCGAGCTCGAGCTCGAGCTCGAGAGGGAGAGAGAAAGAGAAAAAGAGAGAAAGAGAGAGAGAGAGAGAGAGAGACCTGGTTTCTCTTAACACTAATCTTGTCCTCGCAATACACTCGCTCTATGAGAGCAATTAGATTCAGCACCGTTTCCAGTGCCTCTGCAATGACTCATTGAAACATCTTCTGCGCTGATAAAGCCGCATCTCTATTCCCCCCCTCCCCTCCCTCCCCTCCACCTCCACCACACACACATACATACATACACACACGCACACGCACGCACGCACGCACACACACACACACACACACTCACAGGACGTATAGCTCGGGCTACCTTCATCGGGACTGCGCTTTCTTACTTTGGATTTGCAGAGCAGCAGGGCTGGACTTTATTGTGGTTTTTCTTCTCTTCTCCCCCCATCCCTCCACCACCCCCATGTGGTGTGTGTTTTCGCCTCAAGTCAGGACTTACATAAAAGAGTGAGACGGTCGGAGACGCAGGCTGAGGTAAGTCGCGCGCTGCCGGGCTGGATGTGATGCTTGGAGATTTTTTGTCCTCCGGATGGAAACAGACAAAATTTATAGACAATCGGCTGGATTTCTGTGTTGCTTTTTGACCCCCCTTTTTTCCTCTTCCTCTTCTTTTTCCCCACCTCCTCCTTCTTATCTTGTCCGGACGCGTCTCGCAAGGGAACACAATCCACAAGGGATTTAACCATACATTTGTGCGCATTATTCTATTCTTCTAATTTTTAAAGCGGAACCTGTGCGTAAAAAAAAAATGATGGAAAACACCTCCGCGCCGGCAGATTATTGCGCACTTTCATGCAAAATATTTGTGCAAGCAAATCTTATTCATTGTGAGTGTAAATCTGCTTTTTTAGGGGGTGCAAACTCAAAAGCAACAGCTCGGTTAACTTTAACGCGCGGCGGACACACAAGAGGAGACGCGTTTTATGATCTGACATTACGTTTCTGCCTCCACACGACATAGCGTTTAACCCCCCCCCTCCACCTCCCCAATTACACACCTGCGTTTTTCTCCCCATCACAACTCTTGAGTCGGTGCAGCAGAGATGTTCCAGCGAGCATCCCTCCGCGCGTATAGCTATCCGAGCAGCCACAAGATGGTGGTGTAGATATCTGGATGAGGATTTTGAGGGGAAAGAAAAAAAAAGAAGAAGGGTGGGGGGATGGGGGTGGAGAGAGGGAAAGTGGTGCCTTGCATGAATTTTACAGCTCCACCGCTGCTAATGCTGTGATTTTCAGCTTGTGTTCACACTGGGTGGCATTCACACGCCCCCCCCCTCTCTTCCCAGAGAGGTGCAGCTTCACACAACATGCTTTGACCTTGTGTGTGTGTGTTTGCACAAAAACCGGCTGCAACATGGAAATTGGCTCCCGCGGCACACGTGCGTTAAAGTCTTTGAGAATGCAAAAATGCGGACGAGCGTTCGGGAAAAAGGTGAAGTGTGACCTCTTTTGCTTTTCAAACCCGCTCTTGGACAAGCAGATATGATCATAAATTCATCTTTAATGGAGTGTATTAGCAAAAAAAAAAAAAAAAAAAAAAGGTTAACATGTTCCTCCAGTGAGCTTCTGCTGCAAAACGACAACCCGCCTTCCTTCAGCACAGAAGGGGGAAAAACCAACCAGGTGTAGCATTCACACGAGGGTGGCTGTATGAGACGTTTGAAGATTATGGTAATTCTTACTGAGTTGTTTGACGGTGATTTGAGAGAGCTGGACGTGTCCAATTTCTAGGAATCTGCATGTTCGTACTCCAGTTTTGTGTCCGATAAGTCGTGTTTTTCAATTGTTTCCCCTCTTTCGGCTTTGGCCTTTGCACGTTTTTCGACAAACTGCGCACTTCAGCCAGGATGAAAGTCATGTCATTTCAAGTCAAACATCCACAACACAGCTCCATAATCCACTCCTCCTGAATGTCCCCTGTAATATTGAGGATTCTGGGAACATGTCAGGGGACGAATGCAGGAAATTGGTTTTTATTGTTTTGTCGGGGAGTAATCTTTAGTGAGAGTGGGCGCCTTTAAAATATGCACTCACGGTTTTGCCTTTAAGTTTTTTTTTTTCATTTCTAATTCCACTGATCTGGTCTTGCCTTTTTATATGACAAAATGGGAGTCTTTTAAGGGTGAAAAATGTGATAGATTGGCCGAAATGTTATTGCATTTGAATTGATTTGTCGTTTTGCTCATTGTGCTTTGCATTTCAATACATTTGCACTGCAGGCCCATCCATCGCACGGTACATCAAGATATTCTTCTGAGGGGTCAGGGATGACATGCAGATGCTGAGCAGGCAGTTGTTTGCTGATCTGTCCAAACACATGGTCGACAGGGACAAACAGCAGGAGCTGTGGAGCGTGTTCTTTCGGCCTACTGTTGATAGATTTGATTGATAGATTTGATTGTGCAAGCAGGAGAAAGAAGAAATAAGTTGCGTCTGGTTGTTTGACTTGGCTGAGATTTGCGACAATGACGCGGGCCAGTTTTGTTGGCCCGATTCTGGCTGCCAGCACTGGACCGTTACCAAAAATGACCTGGCCCGGCATCGGCCCAAACTCTGCATGCCGGAAGAAATAAGTTAGGTTGCGTCCGGTTGTCTGACTCTGCTGAGATTTGGGATGAATGACCTTCCAGAATTGCATCAACTAAACTGACCTGATTCTAGCTGCCGTAATCAGGAACGACCTGGCCCGGCGTTGGCCCAAATTCGGCATGCTGAAAAAACAACAGCAACAACTTCTGGCTGTCCGTCTCAGCTGAGACTTGGGATGATCGACACCTGAGCGTGGGTGTCGAAACAGACCCGTTTCCTGCTGTCGACATTACCATCATGTGACTGTTACCAAAAATGGCCTGGCCCAGAATCGGCCCAAACTCGGCATGCCGGAAGAAATAAATCAGGCTGCGTCTAGTCGCCGACTTAACTGAGACTTAAGGTGAATGACGCCATAATTGGGCCAAATAAACTGCTTGATTTTGGCTACCACACCACTGTCACAGGGCCATTATCCAAATGACCTGGCCCATTATCGGCCCAAACATGCCGAAATACATAAGTTGGGTCATGACCGGATGTCTGACTCAGCTAAAAGTTGGGGTGAATGACGCTCTAGAATTAGACCAAATAATTCCAGCTGCTGACACGGCCATTGAGGGATCATTATCAAAAATGACCTGGCCCAGCCTCGGCCCAAAGTCGGCATCGCCGGAGAAATAAATCAAGTCATGTGTGGTTGCCATGACTCGGCTAATACTTGGGATGAATAACGGCTAAAATAAACTGTACCAAATCCAGCTTCTTACACTGCCAGCGTTATGTTTATTAAAGTATCGAAATCGAAATAAAAATGACAGATTTGCTTATTTTGTTGTACTTGGAGAAGTTAAAGTTGTAAAATTCTATGTTTTTTGAAAAATGTGTCAGTACTATTTTTTTTTACTACATAAGTTGCATGTGATTGGCATTTTTTGGCATGAGCTTGTATTTATGGTGATTCTGCCTCTGAGCTGGGACACAAACTGGTTTTGCAAACGTGTTTCTGGAGACTTAAAGATTATTGAGAGCTTGTTTTTATCACATGCTGCTTTCTGGAGCTAATTTTCTTTTTTTTTTGGTCAATCTGTTGGACCAGAGGTACACTGGGGCCTCTTGAGTGCACTTCTGCTGTGACATTAGGGCAAGCATGAAGCGTGGCGGTATCATAGTAACGGTGTGTTCACACAGATACAAAGAGGCCGTCTCTTGCAAAAGCCTAAATCTTGCAGGTGTGTTTGGATAAAGGCAAACAGTTTACATATTTAGCCAAGAAATTGGGTTTTCATTTTCATTGTTGCACTTTACTGGCACGCGAGGGGGTGTTTGGTAGGTTTTTAGTGTTTGAAAGTTGAGCAAATTTAATATTTTTCTTTAAAAAAAAGAGGGGACATTGCAACTTAAAGCTTAACAAGCAAGAAATTTGTGGGAAAAAAAAATAGTTACGAGAAAATTAACCAAACCAAACCGAACCGAAGCAAAAAATGCAAAAAAAAAGTTAAAATAAAAAGGTTAACAGAAAGTTTTTTTCTTGTGTGTGTAACATTTAAAATAAATTAAAAAAAAAACCCAATATATCCTAATAATTAGAAATAAGGTTTTCTGGACATTTTTTCCTGGCATTTAAAAAAAAAACCTAAAAATAAAATAAAATAAATAAATAAATTCTTCCTTTTACTAATTTCTTTTAATTTTTGGGACATTTATTGCCAAATCGTTTATTGCCCCATTAGAAAGAAAGGGTTTAACAGCTTGAAAAGTGATGTCAGTTGGGGTTTTAATGGGTTAAGTGATGTGTTTCCATGCAGCATTTATTCCTTCATTAATTCAGGGTAGCTTGTTCAAGTTTTGTTGTGATATTTGGATGAATTTTTTGACTGAATGCACTCATTGTAGTTTTGATTTGCTCAAAGTTCTTTTTGGGTTCCAGTTTTCTAGCATTTATAACAGCCTATACGGAACTGCATTGCGTCTTTTTTTTTGTTTTAAGGCCACCTTATGAGGCACATTGTCATGTTTTAGCTTCCAAAGGGACTTTTTAAAGGGCACTTTTGGGCCTTTTTTGAAAATTTAACATGGGTGCACTGATGAGGTTGCATTGGCACATATGTCCCCTGAGTCCACCGGATTTGTCGATTGTTAGTCCTGCACATCAGAGGACATCTGCAAGTTCAAACTTCCCCACATTGTGTCCCCTTTTACCCCTTTCCTACCAGCATTTAAGCAGCTCCGTTCTGCTTTCAACTCATATTGAACAATGCAGAGCTTTCTGACCTAGAAAAATACCCCAAAAATGGGTATTCAGCTGGAAACAAAAGCAGCAGATTTTCCTTGACCTAAAGTACGATGACAAAAAGTGGTCAAATTCAGGCTGGAAAGAGAGGATCGAGAAGGCAATAATAGAGACGTGAAGTCGGAAAAAAAAGAGCATGATAATAATAGATGGTCGGCACATTTTTAAATTGCAAACATGCAATAATCTTTTTTTTTTGTTTTTGTACATCATGAAAAAAAATCATGCACAACATATATGCATCTTATACAGCAAAGCAGCAGATTTATCTTATTGCAGGAGTGCATTAGTGTTAGCCTCCAATTATAATACACATCTGCAAAGAAGTGATGCAAAGTGTTGTGGTGCAACTGATGCTTTAGAAGCACAAACAGAATATGTATATATGCACAATGTACTGTTTATGTAAATTTAACAATTATCAGCTGCTGTGTGTCTGTGACATTTCATAGTTAGGAGAACGGGGGGTGCCTGGATCATTTTATAATGATTGAAATGCAAATGACAGCAAGCCCCCGTCATTGGTATTCATAAGACATATCTCCTATAATCATTAAGAGTGAGAACAATGTTCGCAATCTCCTGTGTGCTGCTGCCAAGGAGAGCGGCGGAGCACGCCCTGCATTCAGCCCGAGCTGTCTGAAGGACAGTTTATCATAAAACAGCACATTATTGCAAACACCGCACACTGTGTCAATCTATCACGGAAACATTTACAAGCATATAACCGCAGGTGAACAATGAGCATCAGTTTCACCTGTGCAAAGTGTCGCCGCATTTAACCCCTTTACTGCCAGATGCTGCTGTGTGAGGTGACTACAAACGGCCGCCGATATTCTTCAGAGCCGCTCTTCAGTTTCATCATTATGTAACCACTCTTGTAGGCAAACAGCCAGTGATGAACAGCCCGTGATTGTACTCAAACACTAAACAAAATGATGGGCTCAAGGCAATTTGTCTCCTGTTGCCAGGATATCTATATGCAGTGATATTAGCATAATTGGAAAAGAGTTTGTTTCCATACAATGCATTGTAAATTACTGGAGCGAATCAATAAGCACAAAGTGTATTTATTTGTTAACATTTTGGGATTTTTATCTCTTTGAACCCTGAGCAAGTGTGTTTGATTTATTTCAAATAATTG
This sequence comes from Plectropomus leopardus, assembly GCF_026936395.1. Taxonomy (NCBI): domain Eukaryota; kingdom Metazoa; phylum Chordata; class Actinopteri; order Perciformes; family Serranidae; genus Plectropomus; species Plectropomus leopardus. The sequence goes on from NC_142199.1 coordinate 17,322,655, forward strand.
CAATAAGGCAATGAGCTAAAAAAAAACATAATAAAAATATGACCCAAAGAATTATAATAAATTAGTAAAAATTTACAAGACAAATATCTAAAAGTTAGTTTAAAAAAAGGAAATGATTTGGAAAAAAATGCTTTAGAATAAAAATTAGAATAAAAGTTATAAGAAAATGACCTGAAAATCTGTTCAAAAACACAAAAGCATAAAAGAAAGTTGAAAAAAAGAAGAAGAAATTACCTTTGGAAAAGTGCTTTGTAATTTTGTAACATATAACATTTCAAATATGCAATTTTGATCATTATGAATATTGATTTTCCCCAGCAATTTCCCCAAGCTTTTTAGAAATAATTTTCAAAATCTACTAATTTATTGCAGTTTGTCAAATATTTATAACTTAGTTGCTCGTTGCCTTTTTCCCACCTTTTTGAAAGAAATAACACCAATTTGCTTCTGGTTCAAAGGTTTAAATACTTGTGAAAGGCGTCTGAAAGCAGCACAAGACGTGATGTCATTCCAGGTTTTAAAGGGTTAAACTTGTGGCTCAAAGCATTTAGGTGAAGTGGTTTGAAAGAAAATCAGTTTTCCTCATTAATATGCAAATGTGTATAATGGAATCAGCGTTTAGAGGAGAAGCTGGCGGGTAACTGTGAAGATTTATTATGTTCTATTCTTGGGCTCCTGCCTTCACTAACCTGTGGCCATAATAACACTAAACACCACTAATGTAAGTTTCCTGTACTTTTGCAATACTTGAATTGTACTATGTAAGGATAAGTATGGCATTGTTCTCAATTTCCCATAAAAAAAGATCTAAACCAGTATTATTTTAGTCTGTCTGGCTCTGTGTGTCTCTCGGCTCCAGGTTTATGTTGTTCTAAGTGTTTTAGTGACTAATTCCAGCATTTATAGAATCCAAAATGTAAGAATTTAAATGTGATTAGGCCAATAAAATAAATGAATACACAAATAACTCAGCATTTCTGCCCCATTATAATATTCCTGGCAGGGTGGCTGGATTACCAACTGGTCAAAATGGGCAACTGCCCCAGACCCTCCAGGGATCTAAAGCTCCAGGTCCATCATGCAATCAGTGTATGGTAATTAAATTAACTGCAAGTGTGTCCGTTAATGCTGTATACACCACTAAAGCATGTTATGAACTGAAATGATAGGGGCCTTAAAGAGTAATTAAAACTCTGGGCTTGAGAGCGTGAAACACGTTTCAATAATGGCAGCCGCCTTTTCGTGCCACCTCTTGATCCACAGCCCCTCCCTGCCGCACACACAAAGTGTTTGGTGCGAGGGTTGCGATGGGGCGGCGACAGAGGGTCTGGTTGGTGATGAAAGCAGCCTCTTGCTACTATCAGCGTAAAGCAAAATTCAATTGCAATAGCAGGTTTCTAACCATGCATATTCATACACAAGATGTAGAATTTCAATACTTTGCACTCAAATGTTGAGCACTGGACCTGAATCAATTAACAACACCACTAAATGCCCATATATATTGCTTTTCAACTAAAAAAAATGTGATTTGGGGATTTAGTTACTCTTAAAAGAAAAAAGGAGAAAGAAAAAAGCTTAATCAAGCTACCACTAAATCCGTACCATTATTAAAAATGATTTAATTATTCTAATTGAAGTGCTATCTGCCGAAACAAATAGAATAATATTAAAACAGAGTATGGTAGTTCTTAAACACTAGTTATGGCCCTGTTGAAGACTCCACATACAGTAGTAAAAATGTGCCTGCATGTCCATGCAATAATTCCACTCTGTGATATGACTTCACAGTCAGTTTAATCAATACATGAACAACTCTGTCCCAGACTCTGCCACTCCATTAATTTGGTGGACTCACACCCTGTTTTCTTTAGTTCTGAGTTCCACCATGGTAATGCTCAATGTGGACATATTTCTTAGATGTTATGGCCCTGCCATTACCAATATTAAATATGTCAAAAGCCTAAACTAATATTATTTTTCCGTGCTGTCACATTGAAAGGTTTTGAAATGTATAGATTTGTAGATCCGAGGGGCTGTAAGAGAGATTGTTTGAATGATTCAGAACAATATTTTTCCCAAAGCTTAAGGCTGCAAGGACCTTGGCTTTTGCAGAGAAAGTGTGTGCTCTGTTTTGCTCACTGCTAAAGGTCAGTCAAAACTTTATCTTTTAATCTCGGTTGTCAATGAACAGCTTCTCCCACACAATGTAGGCATATTTGTCCTTCAAGTTTGTTAATTTCAAGTTAAAAGTTAATGCCATCTTTACAATATTTTTTTGAAATATTCCATTTCAGAGAAGCTGACATTGGCAATGAAAATCTTAGATCTTAGGCTCTCAGTGCTTTTTGAATATACAGTATATTAAAAAAGAGAGAGGATGTAAGGCATAAAATATGCAGATGTAGAGTTGTCTAGGTCATGGTAATTCTGAGTGGTATAACGTAAGCAACCGGACTTGCTTGAGTTTCTTGAAGACATTTCCCCTCTTGTCTGAGCATTTTCTTCTGTTCTAACAGATTGGTCGGGAGTCAAAGGTTTTAGTCCCGTGTGGTTGTGAACCCTCATAGAGTGGTTGAGGTCACAGCGAATGGCACAGCACAGCAGAGCCTCCTCAGGTCAAGACTCAGCTGTCCAATTACATCTGAAGCAGAGTGGACATTCCTTCGAGGATACAACATGCACATCTTGGTCAGAGAAGACAGATGGTTGGAAACAAATTATCGCCGTCAAACTGAAAGGAACCATGGAATCTGAAACTCAGAGCTTATATGTAACCTCAACGACTCTGTAAAGCTGGTGATACACTACGCGACTTTGGACAGGATTTTCTATAGGATTCACAAGATGTGATAAATAAAACGGAGGTCAGTCGGTTAGTGTACACTCCCTGTCTTTTCAGAATTTTTTAGGATTCTGAAAGTAATGTAGTGTATCCTCACCTTTAGGGTTAGAACTGAAGAAGCCACTCTAATGAGAGGTGAAACATCTTCAAGAAACTCAAGCAATTCCAGTCGCCTATGATACTGAACCTAAAAGACATAGAATACTTAAGAGTTGGCATAAAGTACAATGTAGATATTGAAAATATTTGTCCTTGGTCCTTCTACAACTTTGGAGTTGAAGGATGAGTTGGTTAAAATCGTCAGCGACTGTGAAAATTCCATCCAGTTGCTTGGACATTTTTTGAATTTGTATTCTTGTGTCCTGTGGGCTCTGAACAAGATCAGCCTATCCAGAGCTGAGTGAGCCTTAATCACATCTTATGCGCTTTATTTTCCTGTGACAGGACATTAGCCAGAAGGCTTGGTAAGGGAGAAGCTCTCGGCCCAAATGGGGTCAGCCTCGCCCTGATGCCAGCTCTCCTCCCTCTCTTCATCCTGTGATTTCGGTTTCATTTCTCCCCTCTGATCTGACCGTGCGCTTGGTATATGCCATTAGTGAGGATCCTCTTGCGGTCTGCTGCATTCAGTCTAAACCCTACACAACTTCTCCTGATGTTGATAAGTGCTTCTGTATCTTTGAAAAGTCTTGCTTCAGCAGAAGGAGCCATGGAGTTGAAAAATGAAAAAAAGTATATTGCAAAGAGTAGCAAGAATTTGATGAGCCACTATCTGCCGAATCTACATGCGCCACCGTCATCATAACAACAATACATAAAGTGACAATACAATAGTGACTGTGTCTCTCTCTCAACTATCATTTCCCGGTTGAAGAAACCTGATCTGAAAGTGTTTTTGTCTGAAGTGTAAACCACCACAGAAACATCAGCTGAAAAATAGATTTATATACGATGACCTGACACTGAAACCCTGTAGCATCACAGTGACACTTGAGCCGTCTGTAGTCACAGGTGCAACCAGCCAAATATCAAAAGTAGCATATTATGGGTATTATGTTCTCATCTATGTGTCCGTGGTGATAACCATGAGTTTCCCCTCTGCAGTTTTTTGGTGGAACTCAATTCAATAGTCTATTCATTGCATTCTTAACTATTTCAGCTTTGCAGTGTATTCTGGGTATTCTCTTTTCAAACTGAAAGAAGCAGCAGGCTGCTCGGCCTCTGAGTAGTTCTGAAAGAGCACTACAAGGACATTTTTCTGAAAAATTCAGAGAGGAGAGCAGCAGTAAGAGACATTTAAGGAAGTATTTTTCCTCCCGATAATATTTCTAAGGGCTTGTTTACTGCAGCCTCGGGAAACACTTTGTTCCTCTCATTGCCGTCTCCACAACGTTGTTAGCAAAGCTGAAATGAGGAGACATTTTACCCCCAGTTTTTGCCACTTGTCAGCAGATGTCATTATCGATTATTACCATGGAAACACAGCTGCTAACTTAGGGATGAGCCTGAAGGTAGAATGGAAAACTGTTTTGGTTTAAAGGGTTGCTTTATCCAATTTACAAGCTACATAAATAAATGGATAAATAAATTAAATCTAGATAACCTTTGCTAAGTTTGAGTAATTTCCTTAAAGGGCTGTTCAGTAACGTTAATAAGTTGGGTTTTTTGTCAGCTTAAAGGTGCTTTGCTGTGTACAGAAGACCAGTTATATTTAGTTTTTCACAGTGTATATTGCTGCGGACAAATAAACATATTGTTTCTTCTTTGCCTTTGTGCTGGCACATTACTACGTCTTTTGGCCTTTTTATTTTAGAAACCATTGCGAAACCATCGTCAGAAATGTTTACCACATCCTGACCTTTATGTACATCCATGTGCACAATATTCAAACTAAATGAGGACTTTTTTTTTTTTTTTTGAAGTCTTCACCACCACCTTACATGTAAAGGAGGCAGGAAGGAAGCATGAAAACATTATAACTTAACTTTCAAAGTCTGATTAAGGGTTAAAAAATGTCAAGGAATGTAATCTGGGTGTGCAGAACTGTCCAAAATTAATGTTGGATGACATAACTTTATAAGTGTACAATGCTGCGTAAAGATTAAAAAAAACAAAGATATCCATATTGTCTGCCTTATTCCAAAGTTGTCAAATACAGCCACTTTTTGGCTTTTTACCACTGTGGCAGCATGATACGCCAACAAGGATGGTCAGTTGAGAACACGGCCTGTTGCGTCCATATGATACGTAGCAGGCTGGTATCAGGTTGAAACACTGCTGGTAACGATGTAATATCAGAAGCACCGAGGTCCCTATAGGATGCAGGAGTCCGATATTCGCTTTTTCTCCGATTGTTATGTTTGTTTTCTACGCCTTACCATGTGCCTTTTTTCCCTAAACCTAACCATCTGTGCTTTGTTGCCTAAACATAATACAATGTAATCCCACCATGTGCTTGTGTTGACATCATGGTCGCAGCTTTTGGAACGTCAATAGCGTACGCATAAGGATACCTGGCGTGTAATATGTAGAAATGGAACTCCACTGCAAAGTGGCAACATGTTATGACTAGGAACAAAAAACGTGTTGTATCGACATTCATGCACATGATGATCGCTACCCTCCCACTCACCCTCTGATGGCTTTTTCCAACTACAGCCTGACACATAATAAAAATTGTTGTGCTTTTTGGGTGCTCCAGCTCATGTTACCACCCTATTACAGCACATGCTGCTGTGTTGAGGCGGATTTTCGAGTGCACAGCCATTTTCTTCTTGTCTGAGCCGCTGTGTTTCAGGGCAGACAGGCCTACATGACAGATCCTTGCAGCCGCAGTCAGTAACAGCTTGAATCCTTTCTGTTCTCTTCCACTAATCCATGCTGGAAAAGTGTTTAGTTTAAAAGTCTTGCTTGCGAAGATTGGCATGTACTTTGACTCTATTAGCACAATTCCACTCGTGCATTCATGTTGCTTTTTCATTTATATTCGATATCAGAACGGAGTCAGTGCTGGGCAGCGTGATAATTCATAATTGATTTGGCCTGACTTTGAGTGGCATGCTGTGAGATCTGAGTGAAAGGGTAATTAATCAACAGTTTTGAACTGGAATTGTCAGGTGTGAGACTTTATCCATCCAAACCACTTCCAATACAAAAATATATACATTTGAGAAATATCTCAGGACCTAGGGGCGGTGGAATGAAGCGAGAGCTCAATCAGGAAATTGAATCTAGTTTTGACCATGAGACCATGAGACCCCTCCAAGCCCGCAGAGCAGATTTCTAAATTAGGGGGATTTCCAAAATCCCCTCACTGAAGAGACAATTAACTGACTGCAATTTATTCCAGCTGATCTCAAAACACTCCACTGGTTTTTGAATGATTGCTTCAAAAACTCGCCCCCAAAAAATTAATTCATTGTCAACTCTTGAGAAGAGATTGAGTATTTAAATTATGCACATGATCACATTCTGAGTGGCTCAAATTCTGAATAAAACATTACTGGCCTTAGGTTTTTTTTTTTTTTTAAGTCTATTGACACGTGTATAAAGACAGGCAATACGAATTTCAAAAGTTTGAACACTGTACTGGAGAGGTCAGAAGACAAAAAAAAAAGGCTGATGCGAAAATAAGTAAGTGAATAAATTTCAAAACTGAGAAATTGAGAATTGAGAAATAAAATGACAAAGGACATCACAAACTACCTAAAAGCGATCCAAATGACTACAAAAAGACACAAAACAATCACAAGGAGAAACAAAACGAAGACGCTGAGATATAAAACGACAAAGGACAACACAAATTATCTAAAAGAAACCCAGTCGACTACAAAAAGACACAAAAAAAACACGAGCAGACACAAAGTGAAGACAATGAGACATAAAACGACAAAGGACAAGACAAATCACCTAAAAGAGACCCAATCGACTATAAAAAGACACAAAACAATCACAAGAGACACCAAGCGAAGACATTGAGACATAAAATGATAAAGGACAACACAAATTACCTAAAAAAAACCCCAATCAATTACAAAATGACACAAATCAACCACAAGCAGACACAAAGTGAAGACATTGAGACGCATAATGACAAAAGACAACACAAACTATCTAAAAGAGACCAAATCCACTACAAGAAGACACAAAAAAAAAAAACACGAGCAGACACAAAGTGAGGACATTGAGACATAAAATGACAAAGGACAAGACAAATCACCTAAAAGAGACCCAATCGACTACAAAAAGACACAAAACAACCACAAGGAGACACAAAATCATGGCAAGGATGCACAAAATACCCAAAGAGTATTTATGTCTTGCTTCTACGAAGGAGAGGTAAAGGGGCCCTTTGTATATCCGTGCCTAGGGGCCAATTGTCTCATTATGGAAGTAACACTGTCTGTGACATTGTCTGGCGTTAGAGTACAATGGCTCACCTGCTTCTGTATAAAGACAAGTGGATTTGCATAATTAGTGATGATGCATAATCATTTTGTCTTTGTCTTGCAGGCTATCCCATCAAGCTGGAGCCAAGGTAACCAACGAGCATCCGAGGCGTTCTCCTGTTCGGGACAGGGGAGTCGTACAGAAGCCGTCTACCTCCATGCCGGCTCTCAGGATGGGGAGCTCTGAGAAAGCTGCTTTGTTTGGCTGGGGCTCCTTCGCTCAGCTCACGGTCTGAAGAGGAGCGGGAAGCATCTCGGTGGAGGGGCAGGGGGGGCGAGGGCGGATCATAACCACGACCTGCCAGGCCCAGGCTCAGCACAGCAGGAGTATGTCAGCGCCGGGAGGCCCTTCGTGGATGTGTTGCTCTGCAGCCAAGGTCAACCTTCTGCTGTGGATGGGGCTGGCGTCCATCTGCGTGGCTGCCGTTCAGACCCAGCAGCACCCGGTGGTCACCACCAATTATGGGAAATTGCGTGGAGTGAAGGTTACATTACCCAATGAGATCCTGGGACCGGTGGAACAATATTTGGGGATCCCGTATGCGCTAGCCCCAACGGGGGAGCGGAGGTTCCAGCCACCGGAGCCGCCCATGTCCTGGCCGGGCATCAGGAATGCTACCCAATTTGCTCCGGTTTGTCCTCAGTTCTTAGAGGACCGCTTTTTGCTCAATGATATGCTCCCTGTGTGGTTCACCGCCAACTTGGATACAGTGGTAACCTACGTGCAGGAGCAGAGCGAGGACTGCCTTTACCTGAACATCTATGTCCCCACAGAGGACGGTAGGTCAACTGATTGTGTCTCTTGTCCTTCTTCTGTCTTTTACCGCTTCTTGTATGTCTTTGTTGTAGTTCTTCATGTAAATGTTTGCAGTATTTTACTGAAAGTCTCAATCATTTTCCACTCAAAATAAGTAGTGTAGTCCTTGAAGGTGAAGTACTTCGAACAAAGCCGCACTGGACTGCCCCAGATTCATTGTAAGGTCATTTGATAATTGGAATTTTTTTGGGGCGAATACCCTTGTCCAAATTTCTATATAAATGGAAATGACTTGGTCTTTTACTTTAGGCATTTTTTTTTCTTAACTAGACAAACAAATAGCCAGAATCGATCAAGGGACTTTATGGTTCTATGGTTTGGCCAACAGGAACCTCGATCTCCTGCGTTTTTGTCAAATCTCGGTAAAATCTGGTGTCATAGCTAAAATATTTTACTTGATTCTTTATCAAGATCTTGCAAATAGTGCCCTGCGTGATTATGACTGCCTAATTGTGATTATATGAGCCGATTTTGTGTAATCAATGGATGCAACAATCCCACAGAATCGCGCAGATGTTAGATTTTGGTTGGAATGAAAATAGGGTCGGCGATATTTTAAAATGTCTAACATTTAAAATATAATTTAATAATAATTTTAAGTTTGTGGACGTTGCAAACTTTGGGTTTTGTTCTCCATACTTTAAACTAACTGTTATTCTTTGGTCAAGACGACGTTGACGTGAGGCGTTTGAAAGACGGAGTTTGGTTACTTTTTGCAGCTCAAAAAGAACAAAACATCAGTGTCGTGTGTTGTTTGTGTTAATTCGGAAGTACATGTTTGAGGACTATATTACCTGGTGTGACAGACCGTTCCTATGGACAGTTTTGCTTTTGCATAGTCATGCTTAGGTGATGAAATAAACATTTTTGAACAGTTTCAGATTGAACAGTGACCTCTTGCATATAGAGTTATAAAAAATTGTTGCAATCTTTCCAGTTTTGTTTTTGCACAACAATGTTCAGGCATTGAAATAATCAGATTTGTACCTTTTTAACACTTGTGACTATCAAAAATAAACCCATTGTGGTTATTTGTTGAAAAAAAAAAAGCATGATTATGGAACTGATAATAGGCAGTGGGTGCTTGAGAGTAATTCGATTTTTCTTTTTTAAATTGCGTTTTGATTGGAAACTGGCACATTTTCTACATTTAATATTTTTGCTCCTCTGTTGTAATTTTAGTTTTTTGGTTAATAGTTATGCCCCCCGTTTTTTCATGAACTCATCACAATGCTGTTTCCATCTGCATATATGAAGAACTTGTTTATTTTTACTTTTTATTTTATCAGCCTACCAGCTGTCAATCACACACTCAGACTTTAGACTCTGAGAGAAAAGGGAATATTTCTGACATTTCCCCAAACAGCTGTCATTCTTCCTGTTAATAATAAAAAGCAAGAGAAAGCAAAAAAATATATAAATAATAATAAAAAAAAAAAAAAGCTCTTCTGATTTGCTATTTTCAGCAGACTTTATTGGACAAAACTGCTTTCTTCTCAAAAGCTTAGAAAATGTACGGTTTAGTCAAGGACATGCGTGCTTTTTATAAGTGTTTTTCTTTCCTTTTAAATTGCGAAATGGGTCATAACCTCTTGTGATTAACAAAATAGGGAAATTAAACTTGCGTCCTTGTACGCTAATTACCTAAACTGTTGAAATATCGCTTGATTTTGACCGTGGTCTAATCAGTGAACACTTGTGCGGAGGAAACTCGGCGGCTTGTCAGAGTGCTGAGAGCCCTGTCAGTCTGCGCGGCTTTGTACTATGACTGATAAGAGCGCCGTTAAGCAAGAGTGATGTGATTTAAATAAAAAGAAGCAGAGAATGGTTCTGTATTGCTATCAGGCTGAAGGCTCCTCCATAATGGCTTGTTTTCTGCACTCCCCCTGTCTGAGTGAGCAATTGACTTGGAGTAGGTGCACGAAGCACTTTACGCACCCAGTTCCTGCAGCAGTCGCCATGTACAAGACTCAGTGTGTGCTCCGTAAAAAGCACAGTGTGTTAAACACAACCTGGAGTGGCTGGAGGTCGGGGGGGGGGAGGCTAGCCAGGCTGTTTTAGGAAGCGGCTGGGACGGTGTGTGTGGACGTCCTCTTGGAAGAGTGGAGCACATTAACCGTGTGTGTCTGGCTGAGATCTTTGACAGCTCCGTGCTAAATTTAGTCTGAGCTCTTGGGTGCATGGTAGATTAAAAAGTGCAGGAGAGGGATAATCTCACAATCCTGTGTCGGCGCACATTTGGGGGCTTTTCTCAAATGATTCAGTATCTCCAAACAAACAAACAAACAAAAAAAGTTATTATACTCCAGTAGAGACTAAGCACAATAAATCAGTGGACAGAAGTTGTGCATGTATAATGCAAATTGTTTTTGTGCCTGTTTTCTGTGCATTTTTATGTCTCCGGGTTGGCAACAGCCACTTTTAGGGAGTTTCTAAAATTTGGCACAAACGTTTACTTGGACTCAAAGATGACGTATGCTGATTTTGGTGGTCAGAGGTCAAGGTTCACTGTGATCTTGCATCTATCTTATTCTCGTGAATGAGATAGCTCAAGAATGCTTTTAGGGAATATCATACGATTTGGCACAAATGTTCACTTGGGCTCCAAGATAAATTGTTTAGAATTTGGTGGTAAAAAGTCAGGTGCACTGGGATCTTGTATCCATCTTATTCTGGTGGGCATAATATCTTAAGAATGTTTTGACAGGATTTCTTAAAATTTGGCACAAACGTCTACTTGGACAGTTACATCTTTGTGAGCCCTATATCTTAAAACCACTTTTAGGGAAATCCTTCAAATTTGGCACAAATGTTCACTTGGACTCAAAGATGACTTGCTTTACGGGAAATCTTTCAAATTTGGTGCAAACATTCACTTGGATTCAACGATGAACTAATTAGATCAAGGTCCCTTTGACCTTGACTCTGTCTCATTCTTGTGAAACAATATCTCAAGAAAACCTTGAGGGAATTTCTTCAAATGTGGCACAAATTACCACTTGGGCTCAATAATAAACTGATTAGATTTTGTTGGTCAAAGATCAAAGGTCAATGTGATCTTGTTTCCACCTCATTTTTGTGACCACAATATCTCAAGAACACCTTGAGTCAATTGTTTAGTTTGGCACAAACATCCAGGTAGACTGAGTGATGAACTGATTAGATTTTGGCGGTCAAAGGTCAATGCAACTGTGACCACAAATCCTTTTTATTCTTGTGAACACAATATCTCAAGAAAGCCTCGCGGAAATTTCTTAATTTTTTTTTGGCACAAACACCCTCTTGGACCCAAGTATAAACTGATAAGAATTTGGACACAAAAGATATATTTGGAAACAACAAAATTTCACACAAACGTCTAATAAAAAAAATTATGATTTTTTTTTCTTAATACAATATGGTAAAGGTAACATATAACATGATATTGTTCTGCAAAAACACTTTTCTGGCCATAACTTAACGTAATAAATAATGTGCAATTTGTTTATTTTGCCAAGTTTTGCCCCGACACATTTCTTTAGGCAAATTGCAGTAAATTAATTAAACGTATTGTTTTTGTAATCCCATTAAAATTTGCTCGTCTCTCGTTTATTGCTCTTTGTCTGATGAAAACATCAAAAAGTGTTTCCGAAATGGCACAAACCTTCCAGATATACTGCTGTTCAGCACGCTGGCTATGACTTTATCCATTTCCCCAACAGGGTTTTGAAAGGTTTTCATCAGCGCAGGCATTGTGAAACATGACGCACTACATTAGTCCAGGCAGTACTATGTCTCTAAGCTATTTTTAATGGCTTTTTGAAAGTAATGGGAGTCAGTGGATGCGTGTGTGTGAGTGTGTGTGTGTGTGTGTGTGGAGCTGAGGTAAACCTGTAGGAAAACGCACCACTGTGACTTCAAACTCCACTTGAAAATTACCCAAAGTGGAGTTATGAAGTGTTTACAAAACTGAAAACACGAGGCTCGCCGCACATCCCGAGCTTGGTACACGGTCCTTCTTTTTTGATAAACAAGCTCTATTTTGGTGCTTTTTATGCACTCTGGCATCTCATTTACACACATGAAATAATTTACAACTGCTATCATTAAACATTAATTGACAAGATTTGGAAAATTAATCTGTATTTTTGTTAAAAATTGAATATTTAGTCAAGTACAAGTATGGACAGATAATTATTAGACTGGGGCTTTTTTTTATTGTTATGAAGGACAAATTATTCTTCAAGATCTAGGAAGGGACTTATATTTTATATTCATGGTTTTCTATTTATTTTGCCACTAATCTTAAAAGACTTTTTTTTTTTTTTGGGTGATTTTTTAGTTATTCTTCAATTATTTTTTTTTTGGAGGATTAAAAAAGGGGGTGTCTTTGGTGATTTCTTTTCTAATTTATTTATTTGTTAAAATTTGGAACCACCCAGGGAAAGGCAGCTTTGTTTTTACATCATATTTCACACAACAGGGCAATTTGAGGTGCTTTATAGAGCAATAAAATATAAAACATAATAAAGGGGAACAGATTTACAATAAAAGGGTAGAGATAAAATATGAAAAGGTAAAATGAATTACTAAATAATTAAAGAAATTCAAAATAAAAATCACCATTAAAAAAGTAAAGAAGAGGTGCAAAGATGGGATTATTTAAAATGATGAAAAAAAAAAATCATGTTATATAAATTAAAAAAAACATTAAAATGATCCAGTCTAACTAAAATACAAATAGGCCAGAATTGCACCAAAAAAAATTAATTAATTAATTAACATATCAAAAATATCACTGGATTTTGAATTTTTAGACAGTCCTTGATCACATCAAGTGTATTATTTTTGCAAAGTATGTATATAAAAGCCTCGGACTGTTTGTAGATGTAGACAATAAACTGCAGTGTTATTTTTCTATCTCATTATTTCTAAATTTTGCAAACAGAGATATTAAAGTTTGAGAAAGCCACGGAGAAAAGAGCAATAATAATGCATCTCTACAGGTCGAGCTCAGCGGGAAATGACATGTCTATCCCAGTTCGAGCTCCCCTCGCTGCCCATCATCTTTATATCCCCCGAGTTGGCCTTTTCAGAAATCCGGTGTAATGTCAAAATATCCTGCCAGCCGAGGATCAGGGAGGGATTTATAGTTTTACTGCACCTCAAGTGGGTTGACAGATTAAGCGATGCCTATTCTTTGTCATCTGATTTGAAGTTGAAAGGGAAAATCCACTCGTGCCCGCACCGAGCATGCTCAAATGACTGTATTGTCCCACTGAATCCATTGGCTGAGCGCACAAGGTGCTGGCTGTCTGCAGCTGAAAATGCCCAAGAGCTCTTTTCATTTGTGTGCATAAAGAGAGAAAGAGGCCATGAGGATATAAATGAAGTCTGGAAGTGGAGAAAGAGAGGCTGTTTTTGGTGTGTGTGTGTGTGTGTGTGATGTTTTTTTTCCCCTAAAAGAAACTATGTATAGACTCAAAATAACCCCTCTCAATCATGTCTGTGACCCAACAGAAGCGTTTGTGGTGTATTTATCTAAAGAGACTCTGCCCTCCGCCTGGATTTTAATATTTTCAGGATGTTTATGGATGTGCTGGTTCGACATGCTCGCATCCTAAATTGTCGCATGTTGCACCCTCGGTATCCTTCTTGACGTTTTGGGATGTCGTTACCGTGATGTCAACGCAAGCATATGGTGGGATGATGCTGCATGCGGTTATATTTAGACAACAAAAGCACATGCAACCAACATCAGGACCTCGACAAAAGCACGTGGATCAGGCATCAAGGGTACTGATGGTTTAGGTAAAAGAGGCAGCTGATAAAGTGTACAAAAAATACATCACATTCAGACGGGAAGCAAACACCAGACTGTTGCGGGAAAGTCCTATAGGGACCATTGTGCTCTTTACATGATGTGGTAATGGGCGGCGTGTCAACCTGCCGCCATCCATCGGCGTATCATGCAGACGTGACAGGCTTCATCTTGCCATGTTATCAACCAATGTCGATGTTTCTAAGATTTTAGGATGTTTCTGGGATCTTAGGAAATTTCTAGGATTGTAGGACATCTCCGGATTTTTAGGACATTTCTGGGATTTTAGGAAGTTTCTATGATTTTAGGACGTGTGTTGGATTTTAGGACATGTCTAGGATATTAGGACATTTCTGGGATTTTAGTACATTCCAAGGAAATTAGGATGTGTCGAGGATTTTAGGACATGTCTTAGACATGTTTAGGATTTTAGGACTGGAATTTTAAGAACATATGTAGGACATGAGACACATCTAGGATTTTAGGACATTTCTGAGGTTTTAGAACATTCTAGGAATTTAAAGACATGCCGAGGATTTTAGGGCGTTACAGGACCTGAGAAAGTTTATAAGATTTCATGACATTTCTAGAATTTAAGGACAAGTCTTGGGTTTTCGGACGGTTCTAGGGATTTGGGGAAATTTCTTGGATTTAAGTATAGTTCTAGGATTTTTAGGACATTTCTAGGATAATCAGACATTTCTGGGATTTCTGAACATTTGAGGTTTAAGTAAGTTAGGACACTTATGGAATATGGGTATTTTAGGACATAGAAGTTTCTGGGATTTGAGGACTTTTCTGGGATTTTAGGGCATTGTAGGATTCTAAAATTTTAGGATATTAGGGTCTTAGCTAGGACCTCTGTTGGGGATTGCAAGGGATCCTCTACTGGCACTTTTTTTTCATAATCAAGCTCTACTTTGATGCTATTTTATGCACTTTCGGACCTGTATGAATCACTTTATTTTTACTTGAATTAGAAAATGGTTGGGGGGCCAACTGGACAGATCTGACCAAAGGGCCGTATGCAATCCGTCGGCCAATGATGCATTCAAGTTTCTTTATCTACGGTGTTAACAGTAACTGACAGTAATGTGTAGTATACCTTTAAGGCAGAAAAGCTGGCTCCATCAGCCACTGCAGTAGCTGCAGACTGACTGGGGAGGTGGCATGCAGCTGTACAGTGAAGATGTTTCCTCGGGGGTCTTTTACGAGGGAGGCAACAATACAACCACCGCCTTATAATTGTTGGCATCTCCCACATTAGTTCTGTTTTACTGCTTAACATAAATGTAAAACCCAGCGCAGTGTAAAACCCTTCTCCTGCCCTACCACGCTCACTACCAACAGCTTCATTTTTCAGCAGCAGCCGTGATTTATACCGAGCTCCCCAACCCAAAGACATTTTTCAGCTTTTTTGTGCAGCGTCGCAGCAAGCTGTTCCTTAAATTAAAATACTCTTTGCGACACTTTATAGGGCCAAGATGAAATGAGGTAAACAGAGAGAGAAAATGGCTCAGAGACTGTATTTTCCGAGCCACTGCAGTTCAGTTTTATTTACTTGCATCCCGATGCCAAACACATCAAGTGATTATGTAATTTGTAGGGTGTAAAGTCAGCACTTCCACTTTATTTGGTGTAGCCTACAGCCCAGATCTGTGCTACACTCAGCCACAAGTCTGCCTGCAGTGCTGGGGAAAATCAAATCTGCGAACCAACTTGTGAATATCTGTTCTTCTGTTATTTGTCGTGGTTTTGTTGTTAGAAAAATGCAAATAATCTCGGGAAGAAAACACTTGTTTGCCTCTTTTTGCCACGGTTAACACAGTTGGATAACTGCACTGATCAGTTCCAAATATAACAATAATGTTCATTTCACTAGAAAGAAGAAAAATAGAATACATATGTATTTCCTCTTTATGTATGCATCTCTGTGTCACAATCACATAAAAAAACAATATGAAGGAAACATGAAAAAAATGCGTATTGCAAGATATCAGAAAACGGTAGCAATAAAAATGTAATATGATAATCATGAAAAAGATTTCTAGTATTTTAGGACATATCTAGGATTGTAGGGCATGATAGGATTTTAGGACATTTTTGCGATTTAAGGACATTTGTAGGATTGTAGGATGTGTTTAGGACAAACAGAAATTTGCTCTCTGCTCTTTAATACCCTTTTCCCACCAAAATTACATTTTTTAACATAATTAAGTTATTTAAACCCAAGGAAACCCATGACGCCACAGACCAGGACGATCTCATTCAAAAGTCGTCATATACTGACACTTTGTCAATGATTTGGGCGTGAGATGTTGACACTAAAACCTACCCTCTGCAGCAGTATGATATGCCGCCAGGCACAGCCAGATGGAAACTTTTGCGGTATCACTACCTGTTGCAGCAGTACGATATGCCCAAACAGTATCAGGTTGAGACGCTGTTGGCAACGACATAATATAATGATTATGAGGATGCTTCCAATTTGGACTTTTGCTGACTTGCTTTCGCTGTACATCCAAAACTGACTCATGGGGGTCACATCTTTCTGTGTAGGTCCACTGATAAAGTTGCAGTATTTGACGAGACGGGATTAAAACATATTGATATATAAACATCGTGCACCACACAGAAGGTGTAGGCCTTACAGTATTAGGGTGTACCAGGAAATGTAGAAATCCTGTAGATATATTTTTTAAATACCCTCATTATTACAGGTGCTACTGTTTGTATTAAACTCATTGTATGTAGTGCACAGCACGCACCAGCAGAGCTCAGTCTCCGATTTTTGGTGGAACAGGCAGCTGAGCTGAAAGACACAGTGACACCTAGTAGTAAAGAGATAAGTTACAGGACTGTAAACAGCTGGCAACCAGTAAGGGCATGTTTTTGGGTTGGTTTTTTTTTTACATCTAACTTGGTGTATTAAGGATTTATTTGGACCAAACTGGAGCTGGTGATTGTTGGAACAGTGGACTTACTAACTAGATTACTAGCAAGAGTATCCAAGATGGTTTGGGTGAGTTTTTTGTTAAATCATGTGTGTTTTGTGGTGAGTTAACAAGTCAATTAAACCTCATCTTCAGTCTTCGGTGACTGAGAGAAAGGTGAATTTAAAAGGCGTACAGTTGTATTTCTCTGTTTAATAAGGGAAAAAAGTGGGAAAATATTGCTTTTATTAACATTTTGAGGCTTTCTATTGTGCATGTTACTTTACTATACGTTATATTCCAACCTGAAACAGCTTTGTTCTGTGAATCCAGTATCCAATAAGTTGTCTAGCACTAACATTAAGTGAAGTCTGCTTTTTCAGTTTCTCTCTGCATAGCGATTTCTCAGTCCAGCTGTATAAATGGACATCAAGTGACTGTGCATCAAGGTTTCCTGCAATTACCTCTGGCTGCATAGAAAGCAATTTTACAAGCAGCAGTGAATGCTTCGGGTTTTTATTGCCTTTCAAGAGGCCGTGCAGGGCTTAAGAGAGAGAGAGAAAGAGAGAGAGCTCTTTGTTGTAGAGATGCAAATAAAACATTATCTATCAGTATCAGGTCTCCATAATGGAAACTAAATGTGATTTAGGTTATTTCTATAGAAAAGCATAACGCTTTTCCAATGCTTTTGTTAGACTGGCATTATAACTTGAAGAACAATGAGCCACTTTATTATCATGCTGTTTGTCAGGATGATTTAATGTATATAAATGAACTATAAAACACAGTTTTGGGTATATTTATATATTAATAGTGTTGGCAAACCTCTGATTTACACTGGTGAAGCCAAGTCAGCGATGCCGTCAGTGTTTAAGGTAGCACTAGAAAAATATGTCTATATATTCTATTTCATATCAAGACTGCGTTCATTATTTTTATTCTGGAATAGAACCATTGTTCTTTTTTTAAGGCTTACATTTCACATAAACACTGAGTTCTTTTCTCCGTGATGACTGTATATTGTCAGTAGATCTTTTGTTCTTTGCTATTTTGAAGTAATTTCACAACCATTCACATGATTTATGCATTATTTTATAGTTTAATTTTTCATGAGGTTGTTAGCTTTTTCCGCCGCAATTATTAAGCTTTTTTTTTTTTCTCCCACTTGCAACTTCAAAATCAATAATACCTCTTGTAAACTCACAGATGGAGATTTTTTTATGCCATTTAATATTCATTTTGTGTACTATTGCATCCTTCTTCCAATTATTATTCTGTGTCCTTGGCGTTTTAATTAGCGTACGCATATCTTGAGGAGTGATTATAACTAGATATATCATCCATATATAAGGACTGTAGATAAGAATAAGCATGCATGCTAAATTTGGCATATTTACATGATGGACCCAAGTGCTTATGTTAATTAATAAGCATTATAAACATAAGGTTAAATCAATATGCACATAATTTTACACGCTTTATTTTCTGTCTTCTACTGTTTTTACACTGTACTGATTTTAGGGAGTATTCTAGGCAGGGGTTGGGGAAAAAAATCATATTTTAAAATTATGTTACAAAAGTAGTGAAATTGTTATCTTATTTTCTTTTGTGTTTACAAATTTTCTGGTATTTTCTTGTAAGTTTTTACTATTTTTTTAGTGCTAATTCTGGCTCTTTTTATTTTTTATTTTTATTTCATTGCTCATTGCCTTCTTACCACGTTTTCAAAAGAAATCAAGCCAATTATGTCCAAGCACTATTAAATTTTCTTAAATTCCATCCTCTGAGAAACAACCTGAATGACGAAATCTGGTTTGAGATAAAAATGTGCCCCCATAAAAAAAAATAAATAAATAAAACAATGGTGCCATTTCAATAATGGCAGCCACCTTTTCGTGCCACCTCTTGATCCACAGCCCCTCCCTGCCACACACACAAAGTGGTTGGTGCGAGGGTTGCGATGGGGCGGCGCCAGAGGGCCTGGTTGATGATGAAAGCAGCCTCTTGCTACCATCAGCATAAAGCAAAATTCAATTGCAATAGCAGGTTTCTAACTTTTGGAGGACAGTAACTATGCATATCCATACACAAGACGTAGAATTTCAATACTTTGCACTCAAATGTTTAGCACGAGACCTGAATCAATTAACAATACTACTAAATACCCATATATATTGCTTTTCAACTAAAAAAATGTTACTTGGGGATTTAGTTACTCTTTAAAGAAAAAAGTATTTGTTTTTTCATTAATATATATATATATATATATATATATATATATATATGAGAAAATAAAGTAACAGACAAAGTGTGTGTATGTATGCGCATCCCTAATTTCGACTATAATGACAGTTCATAAGTTATACCATACAAATTTAATGTTTTAAAGCCCTTATTCACTTGCAGTGCATTGAACGTACACCTCCGCCAATACATTCACGTTTTTATACTGTCGCAGCATGAGTGATTTAATTTCATCATAAAAAATCTGCACCGGTGCGTGTTACTGCTGCGGGGTGCATAAAGCTGCATGGTGACCAAAACCACAGTGAAATATTGATTTGAGAAGGCTGGGGTTGTGCATATTTATCTGTTTGCATGTATTCTGTATTACCACATTATTTATTGTATGCTGTGCTAATATCAGTGTGTGTGTGTGTGTGTGTGTGTGTGAACAGCCCGAGCAGATGTGGATGTTCACGCTCGGCCTAGTTTGCACTGACATGGCACTAGCCCGTGTTTGTGCAGCTTGTCCTTTGAGCGAGCAGCTTTATTGTGCAAACACTCCACCATCCTATATGCCACATTATGTGCCTGTTGAGGCCAATTTTCCACCATTTGTTGATCAGTGAATGCTGCGGCTCACATCACGGAGGTGGGAGCACAATGAGACGAGCAGATAATACACTACTGAACACTGGAGGAGCTCAAGGACTATAAGGGAGCATGGACAATGAGCAGCATTTTTATTTATCTATTTTTTTTAACGAGAACTCTTATATCATGTCTGCTTCATTTCATCACAGCGAAGCAGCACTTTCAGTAATAAAATCGTAATATATGTCCCATTTTGAGGATACGCTCCATGGCTTTGTTAAAGCGCCCGACTGTTTGATCCAAATCGTTACATTTCCTCTGAGCTCACTGCTGATGTTTCATACATCAACCCCAAAAAGGTTGGGTCGGACGCCTTTTTTTCCCCAAGTATTTCAATATTTTAACTGGAGCCAATTGGTGCGATTTCTTTCAAAAATACGAGGAAACAAAAGACAATGAGCAACTGGAGTGTTCCACGAAATGCAATCATTCAGAAGAGATAAAAAAATAATATTTTAAATATGTTTTTTTTAGATAAATAGAAATATATTTTTCCCCCCCTAGTTTTAAAAGAAATATTTGTCACAAAAATATTGTAGTTTCTAAGCATTTTTCAAATTTTTTTTGTTTTACTATATATACATCCACTCGGACTCAATGATGAAACAATTTGATTTTGGCCGACAAAGGTCTCTGTGACCTCAAAACATGTTTTACCCAGAATGGGTTGTTCAGATGCTGAATTGGTAAAACTTATCTCGAAAACCGATGTTTATCTCTTTTATTTTGAAGATGTGTGCAAAGCATCCATGTTTTAGAAATGTGCGGCTCCTTTGCAGCAACATTTGAAGGATTATCGACTATTATAGCTAAATTTGAGTCTGGACAGACATGGATGTGAAATATAAAACTGCAACTTTACTGGTTCGTGGGGGAACTCAACCACCAGGCGGCAATGGTAATTGCTTTTGCTTTATAGATGATGGCAGAAAGTGAGAGAAAACAAGGAGAAAAAGTAAAACTGATAGGTCTCTGGCAAGACTTGAAACACTGCTGTTACATCAAAAGTAAGCCCCGCATATATTTTTGGGGCATGCTGAGAGTACAGCATGGTTAGGCAATGCAGACTGTTATTTTACAATATTATATTACCGTTTAAAAATGATGCACGGGCAGCAAAAGTAGCCGCTGGTTGCAGTAAATAAGGATGATAAAGGGGATAAAGAAACGAATGGACACTGCTGTTGCCGAGGCCGTGAATTCTGTAATTGGAGACCTCACGGTATCGGTTGACTTTCCAAACTGCAATCAAAGCCAAAGCCACAACCTCTGTTTGTCTGAAAGGACAAACTGCGGCTTGATCTCGTGTCAAAGTGCCATTTAAAAGACATGCGTGCGCAGGTTATTGGCGCCGCTGCCTGCTGCCCGGTTTTGTCCAACAGGTCACAGCTATCTGACGAGACGGACACTGAATGAGCAGTGAGCTGTCAGTCGAAATGAGTGACACCCACACAGGTGTTTTTGAGAGCTACTGTGTCTCAGATGTTGCTTGTAGCTCGGCTTGTTTGCCGCTGTTTATCTTTTTTTGGCGAGGCACCAGCTGGCTGAGAGATCTCCAATTACAGGAGCTGCGTGTCCATCACTGCAGTAACTCACAACACATCATGAAGTCAAATCTGAAATATCTTTTCATATTGGACAGCTGTATTTGGGAATTTGAGAAGGCGGGTTAAACAGTAATTATAGGGGAGGTTACTTCTGGTTTCCACCTCTCCTGATTCTTTTAGCGTTTAGCTCTAACTACTTCCTGCGAACAAAGTCACTAAAAATGTTATACCGCCACACTGATCCTAGACCAGAGATGCTTTCACACAAACGGTTGGATTCCTGCCAGGGCCAAATGTTTGACAGGAAGCGTTTGCACTATACTGTGCAGGTGGCAAACAGCTGTGATAACAGAGAAAGTTACAAAGTCAATTTACCCAAAGAGCAAAAAAGGAAAAAAAGAAACATATTTGTTGCTTCCCTATACAGGTACCATTTTATGCAAATACACTGCTTTAACTGGTCTTATTTTCATGCACGCAATATCTCAAGAATGCCTTGGAATTTCCTCAAATTTGGCGTAAACATCCACCTGGCCTTTGCAACGCACTGATTGGATTTTCCTCAAATTTGGCACAAACATCCACTTGGACTTCAGGTTTAACAGATTACAATTGTTGGTCAAAAGTAACTTTGACTTCATATCTGTGTTAATTTTTGTAACCACAATTTTTAAAGGACATGCAAGAATTTCTTTAAATTTGGCACAAACATCCACTTGGACTTCAGGTTTAACAGATTAGAATTGTTGGTCAAAAGTCACTTTGACTTCATATCTGTGTTAATTCTTGTAACCACAATTTTCAAGAAGGACAAGGGTGAATGTCTTTAAATTTGGCACAAACGTCCACTTGGAC
The DNA here is from genome assembly GCF_026936395.1 of Plectropomus leopardus. Taxonomy (NCBI): domain Eukaryota; kingdom Metazoa; phylum Chordata; class Actinopteri; order Perciformes; family Serranidae; genus Plectropomus; species Plectropomus leopardus. The sequence goes on from NC_142199.1 coordinate 17,344,774, forward strand.
TTAAGGATGAACAGATTAGAATTGTTGGTCAAAGGTCACTTTGACTTCATATCCATGTTAATTCATGTGTCCACAATTTTCAAGAAGGACAAGGGTGAATGTCTTTAAATTTGGCACAAACGTCCACTTGGACTTAAGGATGAACAGATTAGAATTGTTGGTCAAAGGCCACTTTGACTTCATATCTGTGTTAATTCTTGTAACCACAATTTTCAAGAGGGACAAAGGTGAATTTCTTTAAATTTGGCACGAATGTCCTCTTGGACTCGACAGTGTACTGATTAGTTTTTGGTAGTCAAAGGCGATCTCATGTTCACCTCATTCTGATAAATGCAATATCTCAGAAGGCCTTTAGGGAATTTCCTCATATTTTGGCACAAACGCTCACTTGGACTTAAAGATAAAGCCATTCCATGTTGGTGGTCAGATGCAACTGTAACCTCAAAACATGTTTTTGGCCATAACTCAAGTTTCATTATGACAAAATTTCACAGTTTGACATTTAATATCCAAAAAGGTCAAAGTTTAACTTCGCTGTGACATCCTTATATTCAGCAAAAAACACACATTACTGAATATCAGGGAGAGAAGGAGAGACATTTCCACACTGATTCTAGACCAGAATTACTTTCACACAAACAATCTGTTTCAGTTTGGGACCTTGCCAGGGCCAAATGTTTGACAGTTTGCCCTCTACTGTGCAAACAGCAAAAAGCTGTGATAACAAATGAGGTTACAGAGTGAGTTCACCCAAATAACAATCAAACATATGTCATTTCTCTTTACTGGTATCTCTTGCTGCAAACAGATTGGACTTGTCAGTACAGTTGAGGTTAACAGAATTTAGTTTTTGGCGCTCAAAGCATTACGGGGATATCTCTTTCACAGTTCAGTCAGTATGTTTACATGCATGGTTAAGTGGAGCTATGGTTGTAGCTCGATTAGGCAATTTAATTGGACTTAATTCCTAGAAAAAAATCCTAGAAATGCCCTGAGATCGGAGACATCCTAAATTCCAAGAAACGTCCTAAGAAACGTCCCAAAATTCTAAAAAAAAAAAGTCTGTAAGTCTGATTCACTGTCCTAAAATCTGAAAAATCTCTTAACATCCCATCAGTGTCCCTAAATCCTAGAAACAGGCTAAAATCCTAGAAATTTGCAAAAATCCAAGAACTACACTAAAATCATTTGCGCTGTGTAATGAAAATGAGTTTCATTCTATTTTATTTAATGAAAATTAGCCTTTGCTAATAATATGTTGGATTTATGTTAATGGCTATTCTTTAGACGTCGTTTCATTTATTAAATACACTTTTACCCCAGTGCAGTAACTTTGAGGACCCCCTGGAGGGCGGCGGACTTTGTGTCATATGAGACTAATTACGAGGCGGTTTCTTTCAGTGGAAGAACTTTGCTTTGAGTGATCATCAAAATGTGACTAAATGGTGAATCCAGGCCTCGTGGGAAACAGCGGCCCTTTGTGTTGTGACTGATGTGCCGCCTTTGATGCCGCGCGCTGACTGTACAGTTAATGAGTGTGTATCACGCCAGTGTGGCAGATTGGTTTCAGATGATGGAACTGTTTGGTCAAAAAGTACTGTTTTGCTCCTTCCAGGCTGCTGTTGTGCTCCTTGTTAGCCCAAGACACTTCATCACACAGCCGCTTCAGCTCACTATTGTTTTTCTCAACGACCTTTTTTTGATGCATTTTTTTAACATTTTTATTTTTCGGCTGAAGGAAATTTTTTTTTTTTTTTTTTTGAATTTATATGTTTCCCCTTATTCTACTTTTCTCCTCAACACTAGGAGCCAACTCAAACAGACAAGGCGCAGATTTCAGCAGTAATGATGGTGGCGGTGATGAAGGTATTTTTCTGTCTTTTTTTTCCCTCCCCTTTTTTTGACCGACAAAATAAAAGCCTGACACTCGTGCATGACAGCAAACCTGCAGACCTTTTTTTTTTTTAGTCAGTTTCTTTTGACTCCCTCTTCCTCCTCTCTTTTTTACTCCCCTTAAAGTGCGTCTGAGTGCACTTCTCTCAGCTATTCATTTTTGTATCAACCTCTTTCCTCTTTGGAGTCATGTAAATCAGAGGATCTTGTCTGAGGTGAGACGGCACCTCTAAACAGGAAGGAGGTCCCCGTAATCCTTTACTCACCTGTCAATTCTGAATTCAGCTCTGCATGTTATTTTGCCTCTGATGAATTTCAATTTTAAAACTCTCCCTCTTCTCCCCTTTTTTTTTTTTAACATTTCCCTTTTTTTCTTCTTCCATTGCTCGGTAAAGCATGAGCACTAACCCATGTTGTTATGACAGTGGAAATTTGCTCATCTGTGGCTCCAAAAAAAAAAACCCCTCTGCCACACTTTTTCTTTCTTCTATTAACACCTCGCTCCTCTGCATGATAATAACCAAAACAGTGCAGTATTTTTTCTTCTTCGCTGTGTTGGGTAATCTGTGGGGACCAGCACATGACTGGAGGTGAAAAAGCCATAAGAGACGTTTCAGTTAAAGGGCACCATTTGTCTTGCGGGGGAGAGACATGCAAGTGCCAGAAAAAGCAGTGACATTTCTGAATTACATGGGCAGTTGTTCAGTTTTTACGGCTGTTGCTCCAGAGAGTGATATTTGACATAATCTTCACCGCGCCTTCTTCTACATGACTTAACATTAGCCAGGCAGCTCAAAGTGCAGAGTGTAGACCAGGGGCCAGTCTTTAAAATGGAAATATTTAAATGCAATAGCATAAACGTACCTAACAGAGGGGATTTTTACTTAAATCCAATCTCATTAATAAAGTCCAAAAACACAAATGCAAATAAGGGGAAAAAAACTCCCCTATAATGGGGGAAAATTACATAAACTTAAGAAGGGACCCAACATCAGTACCACTAGGGGCTGGTTCAAGGCAAGCCTAAACCAGTCCTTACTGTAGGCTTTGTCAAGGAGGTAAAGTTCAAAGCATACTTTTAGAAGTGGGGACATGAATGTTTGCAAATGAAGAGAAAGAAAAGAAGAGATGAGCTCAAAGTATCATAGGAAACCTATCAAGATGAGGCCATTATCGGTCTCACTAGGGGCTGGTTCACGGCAAGCCTAAACCAGCCATAACTGTACAATTTGCCAAAAAGGAAAGTTCGG